>NC_087352.1:86371000-86674030 GCF_030014295.1 Loxodonta africana | reverse complement strand
GTAAAGATACCAAATGCTGTAGGAATTTAGAAAATGTCGGGATCGGCTTTGCGGAGCAGCCAACTTTACTGTCACTCAGGAGAAAGCCAGAATTTGGGCAGGTGAGGAGAGGGTGGCTCAGATTCTCATTTTTCTTTTGAACTAAGATTTGCTCACTCTTGAGACATCCCTAACCCTACAGACCCCTTATGATGAGACCACCAGTTCAGCTGCGACCCCTTATGTGACCACCAATTCATCTTTCATTAAAAAAGAATAAACACAGGTGGCCAAGGAGAAACAAGGCATTTTTTAAAAGGCTTCCAGAAAGGAATGTGAGATGGTGGTAGGAAACAGGATTCTATTGCTTGAACTGGATAGACAAGGAAGGCATCAATCTTTATTTCTATAAGCCACTGTTGAGCACAGGCCACAGCTAATCTGAAAAACACCGAGAAAATGAAGATTTATAAAGCCCCGTTAATCTCAAATTTGCTATTAAGTAATTGCATGTGGCTTCTGAGCCATGGAAACCCATTTCTGCTGAAGGCCCTTCAGAACAGAGAACGGTCAAGCTGGAGGCCAAGGGGGAACCTCAGGGGAGCGTTTATGATGGGGTCAGGACTGGGAAAGCAGCCTCATAAAGGTACTGTTAAACACCGATGTGGAAGTTAACTAACCCGCCTGACTCCCTGCTGGTTCTAATTAAATTAGCTTGCGTTGGCATCTGGGGTTTCCAGGACTGCAGTCAAGGATAGGGTTCGTGTCTGGCAGGATTTGACTTTCTCCTTCCATATTCATTCTTCACTGCAAACCCCATAGCTGGACAAAGAAGAGGCTCCGTTTTGCTTTCTAATTAAAAAAAAAAAAATTCTCTCTTAGAAAATCTGCAGCATGAGGAAGTCATTCTCCCGAGGAGCAGTGTTGTTATAAGCCACCGTGGAGTTGGCCCCCTACTCATAGTGACCCTATGCGCAGTGGAACAAAACACTGCCCAGTCCTGTGCCATCCCCGTGGTTGGTTGTGGTTCAGACTGTTGTGATCCATATGATTTTCACTGGCTGATTTTCAGAAGTAGATCGTCAGGGCTTTCTTCCCAGTCCATCTTAGACTGGAAGCTCCGCTGGAACCCGCTCAGGATCATAGCAACACGCAAGCCTTCACCAGCAGACGAGCGTTGGCTCCACATGAGGTGCATCGGTCAGGAATCGAAGCTGGGTCTCCCTCAGGGAAGACAGTTCTACCACTGAGCCATCACTGCCCTCTACAAGTACTTACTAATGAATGAAGGGCAGGTCACTGATGCTTAGGGCATTGGAGTGCTAGAGAGCAGACGGCATCCCGAGTAAAGAGAGAAGGGGCTCCAGGATGAAACACACCTGAACGGTCAGAAATAAGTGGAGGCCGGGGGTCCGTCAGACAGTGTGGCTGGAGTGTCGAGCCTTCAAAAGGCTCAGTAACACATTGCAGTCGGCCTCTGTCCAAGGAAGTACCTCTGGCCTTTTGTGCCCACTCCCCCAGGTAAGCCCTGCAGATGTTCCTGGCACCTTCTGCACCTCCTTTGTTCTTCTGGTGTCTGTATGTACACATGTTTGTGCAGCACGATTTGTCCCATCCCATCTCTGCATGGAGACAGTCGGTTCACGTGGCCCTTGGAGTCTCAAGAGCCCAGCGTCTTTGTCACTTTCCTCCCGGCATCAGCCCAAGCCATCTGATTGGGATCCTGTCTGTCTCCTGGCTCCTTCTCTGGTGCTAACTTTGCTCCAAGGGATTCCTCCTATGCTGTTCCATCCTCTTCAGCTCTGTTAAAGCAAAATGTGTAAGAAGTCTGTCCTGACTGTACCCCTTGAGCCCCCCACACAGTCTGGTTGCTCCCTCTCTGGGAGGCCCTCCACCTCCCAGTTAAGAGCTTGGCTTCCCTTTGAGGTGCCAACCTCACACCGGCCTCTTCTCACACGCTCCCTGCCTGCACTGTCTTGGCCTTAAAGACTGGGCTCAGGTGCTGGATTCCCAGGCTCTCACCCCTAACCTGGCTCAGGGAGCCTCTTTCACAGAGAACACCAGTATGTGATTCCTTGAATTCTGGATCTGCCCAGATTGTACATGGGTTGGTCCCCACAACTCCCTGGACTTGCTACATGAGATTTTCTCTGCAAGATGAGGCCGACCCTTTATTTTGAGTGGTTTTCTTTTGCTAGTCCCCCTTCTGCCCTCACCCTGTCCTGACTTGACCCCTCTTGCACTCTCCTGTGCATGCCCAGCACACTCTATAGCAAGGACCAAAAAAAACAAAAACCAAACCCATTACCGTCAAGTCAGTCTGACTTATAACAACCCTGTAGGACAGAGTAGTACTGCCCCATAGGCTTTCCAAGGAGCGCCTGGTGGATTTGAACTGCTGACCTTTTGGTTAGCAGCCATAGCTTTTAACCACTACGCCACCAGGGTTTCCATAGCAAGGATAGTGCCTTTATCTCATCAGCCTCACAAAAACTTTCTGGATCCTGATTTTTGTTTTCACCAATATACCTGCTCCTCCTGTGTGCTTCTGCACATTTGTTCAGCGTGCCCTCGCCAGCCACAAGTAGGGCTCCTCCCTTCAGGATGAGGCTGAGCCAAGAATCAGAACCAGCAGCAGCACCTCCTCCAGCCGGTGGCCCCGGGCTCTGCCTCTCTCTACCTGTGATACCCAGAGGATGCCCTCAGGATGCCCAGAGGTGCTGTGCTGACTTCTGACCGCCAGTCCCTTTGTCAGAGAAGGAGTTTGAACTTGCTTCCAGAGGGAATCATTGTGGATTTTCAAATTGGGGACTGACATGGCGAAGGAGTGTTTTTGCAAGATTAGCCGAGCAGCAGTGGGCAGGATGGGCCTGGGGTTCCTGGGGTGAGTGCCTGACCAGTTATTAAACCCTGGTAACAAGTCTGTTTGCTGCAAACAGCCCTCAACACTGAAATGACCTCACACCTTGGTCTGTCAGGATTTGGCAACTGATGAGAACCCTTGAAACAAAAGTAAACTCACTCAAGTCGAGTGCTTTTGTAGTCTATGTAAACATTTAGCCAGTCGCTTTCTTGACCCGCATATAAAAATACAGAAACATCTTATTTAAACAAGCCATATCACAGCTCTCGTTGTAAAGGTTTTCATTTGATTTTTGCCTGGTTCATTATCTCTGGAAACGTTAAAATGTCACCAGATTCAAAATCAGTTTCATAGCATTTTGTCTGTTTCTTGATCTACGTAAAGCTCTTTTTCTTTAAAGATAACCTGATTTTCCTTTATTTACAAGGAAGACACCAGTGAACCCCTGGGCATTTTAATTGCTTGGCTCCGTATTCTGGGTGTGGATCTTGCTTTAGGCATGTAGGCTGTCTCGGGTGGGGAAGGGTTTTATTGCAGGAGGCAAGGCAGCTGTGTGTCCTTTGCTCTGTGGCATCAATGGGGGCAAGGCGGTGCTGACTTCCGGGTGGGTTGCCCTGCAGCTCTGCCACTTTCTGTGGCCAGCGATGCAGCTGGCCTATTGTGCCATTCTAATGTCGAAAAGAACAAATCTGTCTTGAAAGAAGTACAGCCAGAGTGCTCCTAGGAAGTGAGGGTGGTGAGACTTCATCTCACATGATTTGGACATGTCATCAAGAGGTACCAGTCCCTAGAAAAGGACATCATGCTTGGTAAAGTAGGGAGTCAGTGAAAAAGAGGAAAACCCTCAACGATATGGATTGAGACAGTTGCTGCAAGAGTGGGCTCAGATACAGCAAAGATGGTGAGGATGGCGCAGGACTGGGCAGTGTTTCATTCTGTTGTACATAGGGTCGCCGTGAGTCAGAACCAACTTGATGGCACCTAACGTCAGATTCCACAGTGCTCCTCTGGGACTTCCTTCTCAGCCTACCCAGCAGCTGTTGCCAGTGGGCCAGTAAGGATGACACTTAATTTCGTCAGCGCCTTTGTTCCTGCACAAAGCTTTGTTGTTATAGTTGCATGCCATCGAGTCAGCTCTGACTAATAGTGACTCCACGTGACAGAGTAGGACTGGCTCATAGGGTTTTCTGGGCTGTAATCTTTACGGGAGCAGACTACCAGGTCTTTTGCCCACGGAGCCACTGGGTGAGTTCGAACCGCTAACCTTTTGGTTAGCAGCTGAGCACTTATCCATTCCACCACCAGGGTTCCTCACAGCTTTAGAGCAGTGGAAACCAAAACTAGTACAAATCTAACGAATATGTGTTCACAGTGAAGGGTGAGGCTGTTTTGCTTTAAGACTAGGGCAGCTTTTATTAAGAGGTAACAGCTGACTAATTTTTTCATCTGTGAACACATATGTATTGGTACAAAAATAGTTTGTTCCTTCAGCGAGTGCAATCTGATTTGACTTCTGCTCTAGCTCCTTTAGGAGCACCTGGGATCTTCGCTTAGCCAAGTATTATCATGACACATTTGTTGAGTATGGAGATCCAGCTAATAGTGCTGTGGCCCTTGAGAAACTAAGGAAGTAACAGTGGCATGTTAGAGGTACGTTTTGTTTTAAGAGAGCCCAGTATTTGAAAGGAGCCCTGGTGGCACATTGTCTAAGAGCTTGGCTGCTAACCAAAAGGTCAGCAGTTCAAATCCACCAGCTGCTCCTTGGAAACCCTGTGGGGCAGTTCTACTCTGTCCTATAGGGTCACTGTGAGTCAGAATCTATTCAACAGCAGTGGGTTTGGTTTTGGGGTTTCGTATCTGAAAACCAGCATTTTCACAAAAAATACATAAATGAAGGTATAATTTTTAGATTTCTACATAGGTTCTTCACTTTAGGATTCTTTTAAATAGCAGGCTTCCATAGTGAATCAGTTTACAAATTACAGGTTTATACCCAACTTTTTAGGACCACCATATTTCCAGAGTAAAAGAATATGTCTGTGATGTGTAGATATAAGAACTGGGGTTGGACACTCTGCTCAGAGAGAATGGCACGATGGTTAAGGTTGTGTGGCACCTTGGCTGAGCCATGATTTTCAGTGGTTTTGCTTCTCTAGAGAACCCAGCCTAAGACAAATGGGATATAAAGGGATTTTCTAGTGGCCAAAAAAGTGCTGGTGACCCCAGGCCTTTTCTTGCTGAGTTTTGATTTGGCACCAGTGAGACTTTTGACTTTAGTCAGAAAAGGAGGCTAAGGCATAATAGGTCCCCGTAAGAGGGACTCCTCATGGTTCGGAGCCTCTGGATGGTGGAAACAGTTACACACTCAACTGCTAACCAATAGGTCGGAGGTTCAGGTCCACTCAGAGGCATCTTGGAAGAAACGCGTGGTGATCTACTTCCAAAAAATCAGCCATTGAAAATCCTGTGGAGCACAGTTCTACTTACACATGTGACGTTGCCAGGAGTCGACTTGATGCACCTGGTTACTCATGGCCCAGCCTTGCCTCTGTCTTCACAACCCTGAAGCACTGGCTTTTCCTGGACAGGTCTGTGGTCTGAACAGACCCTCAGGGTCACTGCCCTCTGGTAGCCCTTAAGCCCCCTCAGAAGGGAATCAGGCCACCACTTCCACACCTGCGGCTTGACTTGGTGAAGGTGGCTGGTACCTCAGGCATGAGGATCAGGCTTTGAAGTGTGAGGCTGAGGCCTTTGATCCTACTGAGAGTCCTCAGCCTTCCTTGTCCCTAGCTGGTATTGTAGGTACTAAAGCCTGGCTCGTCTGTGCTGACTACTTTCCTCACTTGTTCTCCATAACCAGAACTTGTGGAGACAACAGGTTTACCAGCCCCAGTGATGCTCCCCAACGTGGGAGAGCAACCGTGGGTTCCGTCTTGGCTGGTGTCTAGCTGAGATCGTTCTTATATCTTGCTTAGAGACTGTGAGTGTCAGCAACAGTAGAACCAGAATCCAGCTTCCTTCCCATGGTGATGCTCTTCCCATCTGCCTTTGTTTATAAGGAGGCAAACCTTGCTTTTTCCTTCACACTTTTAATCACAGACAAGTGTGCATATTTATGTTTACAGGTGATTGTGTAACTAGGAAAGAGTTTGAGAGTATATAACTGTCACGGATTAAATTGTGTCCCCCCAAAATATGTGTCAGCTTGGCTAGGCCATGTGTGATCGTCCACCATTTTGTCATCTGATATAATTTTCCCATGTGTTGTAAATCCTATCTCTATGATGTTAATGAGGTGGGTTTAGCGGCAGTTATGTTAATGAGGCAGAACTCAATCTATAAGATTAGATTCTGTCTTGAGTCAATCTCTTTTGAGATATAACAGAGACAAGTGAGCAGAAAGACCAGGGGGACCTCACAGCACCAAGAATCAAGAACCAGGAGTATAGCGTGTCCTTTGGACCTATGGCCCTGAGCTGAGAAACTACTCAACTGGGGAAGATTGATGACAAGGACCTTCCCCCAGAGCCGACCGAAGAGAGAGAAGGCCTTCCCCTGGAGCTGGCACTGTGGGTTTGGACTTATAGCCTCCTAGACTGTGAGAGAATAAATTCCTCTTTGTTAAAACCACCCAGTTGTGGTCTTTCTGTTATAACATCACTAGATGACTAAGACAGTAACCAGACAGTAGTGCCGTGGGCGCTGGGATTTGCAGGTCCTTTTTTCAGTTTCTGCTATGTTTCTGGGTTTGAAATTTTTACAATGAGATGTCTTACTTACTTTTATAGTCATCAAAACAACAGTAATTCCATTTGAAAAAGTGAATGTTTAAGTAGATGCAAACAGAGGAAACCCATTTTAAACAGATTATGCCTTGTATTTATGAATTGCTCACCTGTGCTTGGGAATGGACTGTTCCCTTCTCCCCTCCCCCCCCCCACTTCTGCTAGATGAGGGTGTTTTACCTCCCTCACCTCCTTGATGTGAGAGGCTCAGGAGCTTAACTCTTTCTTAAGATGATTTCTGGACTTCTATTGACTAGACTAGGGGGGAAAAAACCACTTTACTATTCAATCAGTTCCAACTCATGGTGACACCGTGTGTGTTTTTAATGGCTGTGACCTTTTGGAAGTAGATGGCCAGGCCTTTCTTCTGAGGCACCTCTGGGTGGATTCAAACCTCCAACCTTTCAGTTAGTAGCTGAGCGCTTAACCATTTGTGCTACTCAGGGTCTCCTTATATTGAGTAGAGAGGGTTCCGTAATAACTGTGTGTAGAAAAGCATGGAGTGGAGGGTCAGACGATCTCTGAGGACAGTTCAAGAATCCCCACCCCCTGATGAGGGAGTTCATTAGTTTAGTCAGTCAGCCTTGATTGAGTACCTACTGTTTGGTAAGCATGGCCTGTCCCTTGGGGTACACAGAAGAGCAAGGCATGTCCCTCCCCTTAAGCAGCTCACTGCTGAGTGTGGCTCCATTTTGTTTGGTCAGTGGGAGAAAGACACAAGTGACAAAGCAAATAAATTACAAGTTTGTGTGTGTCTTGTGACTATATTAACTCATTTTTATTTATGCATTTTTTTTTAAGTAATGCCTGTCTGCACAGATCTGTAGTAATCATGATCTCAGGCCTCCCCTTCCACCATCTATCCTTATAGGCTGTGGTAACTTCGGCCACTGAGCTGTCAGTGTGTTCTGATGTCCTGTATGCCATCCAGTGGTCTGTCTTCCTAACTGGGGAACACCAGAGCCACATTGTAAATTGCATTGCCTTTTTGTGTGTCACTGTGAGTTGGAATCAACTCCACAGCAACGAGTTTTTTTTTTTTTGGTGAGTGCGCAGATGATAGGCTTAGGTTCACCAAGGCCCCTTCCTGCTCTCAAAGCTTATGTTTTGCCCCCAGAGAAAACAGGACTAGTTCTTCACTCATCTGGTTCTGCATATATGTAACATGTATATGTCAAATACATCGGCTGCCTGTTTATACTTGAAAATCTTGTGGCTTTTCTCTGACTTCATTTTCCCAGCTAAATAGCCCCCTTTACTTTTGCTCGTTGAACCAAAGAAGATCCTCATTGAAGGATAGAGGAGACAACTTATTATTTGAGGGTTAGTTATGGTCATTATCATCCCTGCGTGACTGATGCAGGATGGTAAGGTGAGTAATTGGAATGTTAGGGCTCGATCTTCACCTATCTGGACCTGGGCAGGACCTTGGAGATGATTGATTCGTTGGTACTCAGCCTTCCTGCAGACTATAATCACCTGGGCGCTTTGACAAATCCCCTTGCCCAGCCACACCCAGACCATTCAGGCAGAATCCTGGAGGGAGGCCCAGGCCTCAGCAACTTTCAGCACTCCCTGGGGATTCCAGCGTGCAGCCAGGTTGAGAACCCCTGATCTAACCTAACTTCCTCGCTTTATGCCCAGGAAGCCAGGTGAGGAACGGGTAACCATTCATGTCTCATGCAGGCCCTAACTCCCAGGCAGAGCTTCCCCTGTAGTGCTCACTGCCATGCTGACCTCAGGCTGAGCTGTGGCCCCAGGTGACTCGGGATTGGCCTTAACCATCTTGCCTGTCTGGATCCCAGGATGATGCTGTCCCAGCTTCAGCGATCAGCAAGGACATCAGTGAGCCCCAGAGGTGGACGCTGATGAGGTGTCACTGAGCCTTTTCTGCCATTTGCCCCACTCTCGTGCCTGGGCCTGGCTTCCCACTGAGGTGCTTACTTACCAGTCTTAGAAGAAACTGGCCATCTCCCAAGAGAGCCGATGACCACAGCTCCCCCTCCCCCTCACTGTCCTGGGCTGTCAGAGTTGCTGCTGACTGGGACAGACAACAGCAGAGCTTTTAGCAAGAGGGCCTTTCTGGAGGGTCGGGCCATTGGCCCGTCCCCCACCCCCCCATCAGTTAGTTTGGATAGCTGGTCACTGTTCCTGCCCTGAAAATAGGGCCAGTGACACTTTTGTGCCTAAAAGAGACTTTAGAAATCCTGGTTCTGGGTCCTGCCTCTTCCTGTGTCTGTCACCCCATTCACGTTTTTCTTGTGTGTAATTTTTATCTCTTCTTCCCATGATCTTTCCTTAAGCTTTCTATGTAAGTAGATTTATTATAACTGTGCCACCACAATCAGGCCTGGGTCCCAGGCTCATACAGAGACTTGCACTGCAGGCGAATCATTAGCCCTTAATAAGTGGATTAATTGGCTCAAGTAGGTATATCCAGATACATAATCTCATTTTCATGGATTATGACTTCTTTGCTGGGGCGGAGTCGAGCGCTCAAGGGATATTGTTCTAAAATGAGTCTGTGGTTATTGAGCGAACTTCTTCGGCCTTAAAAGCACATGTGGCCCGTGTGGCTGGGCCCAGACTGCAGTTGTCAGATGAGATGGGGAACACGAGTGTGCATTCTGCCTGGGGACTAGACACAGACACTTCCGTCTGGTGATGTCAGCACATAATCCTTTGCTTTGAGCTTTGCCGACCTCTTACTGAATGTCTGCATGCGTAAGAAAGTGGCATGCTGTTTTGGTCCCAGGCTAAGTAGCCTTCGTCAGTTACTAAAATATGCAGAGACCTCTGCTTGTTAACTTTGTCCCTTGATAAGGAGTTTACACAGTGATAGACTTAGTGTATGAGGCAAATTGCAGGGTGAAAAATGACTAGTTAATGTTGGCCACCAGTCTTTGGCAGACTTTCTGAGGACAGAAGGCAAGGGGAGGAGATTATTACATACCTGGGAAGGATCGAACAAGGTGGCAGGGGGCAGAGAGATGCATGAACACACATAAAACGAGGTTGTGTATTATCAGAAGGAAGGATGAAAGGAAAGAAAGAAGGTGTCATATCTCGTATTCATGGTGACAATAATGGTTTCTTTATGATGATGGTAGTAGTCCTGTCTAAGCTCTGGACTCCCACCTTAAAGAATGTCCTGCTTGGTTGCATTCATGGCCTCTGTTGAATTTAAAGGAACAGGTGGGCATTTGGGTTTTGGATTTTTTTTTTTTTTTTTGCCTTAAGGAATCCTGACCTTAAGTGCCTGTGTATGTTAATCCCATCTCTTCAGCTCATGTGGAGAATACTTCTTCCTTCCTTTCCACTTTCAACCTATTTGTGTCCATGGATTCAAGGTCTGTCTCTTGTAAACAGCATATAGTTGGATCATGTTTATCCATTCTGCCACTCTCTGCCTTTTGATTGGAGCATTTAGTTCATTTACATTCACTATAACTACTGATAAGAAGTGACTTACTTCTGCCATTTTGTGATTTGTTTTTTGTGTCTTAAGTCTTGTCTTTGACTTTTGGTACTGCTTGTTTTTGTGTTTTATTAGTTTGTTGTAGTGATCCTTTTCGGTTCCCTTCTTTCCTTTTCCATGTATTTTTTATGTATTTTCTTAGCAGTTACCATGAATATTACATTTAAGAGCTTGTATTTATAATATTGTAGTGTTAGTTGGTACCATCTTAATTTCAGTAACATGCCAGAAATTCTGTATGTTTACCATCCCTCCTCCCCCTTTGTTGTCATTGTCACTAATTATATCTTTATATTTCATTTGCGCTGTAACATAATTTTATTTTTGCCTTTTATATATTTGTTATTAAAAAACGTGAAGGACAAGACACTTAGAGTTATAAAGAATGAATACCTGATTACTAGCTCTTATACTTGTCCATGTTTTTCCCTTTATTAGGGATCTTTCTTTTATGTAGAACTTTCAATCACTTTGTAGTGTCTTTTCCCTTTCATCTACAGAACTCCCATTAGTATTTTTTGTAGGGCTTGTCTAGTGGATGTGAACTCTCTCTGCTTCTGTTGGTTTGAGAGTGTTTTAATTTTACCTGCATTCTTTTCCTTTTTTTATTGTAGTTTAGATGAAGGCGTACAGAACAAACTAGCTTCTCGTTAAACATGTAGTATACATATTGTTTCGTGACATTGATTGCCAACCCCATGACGTTTTTTTTTTTTTTTTTTTTATTGTTTCGTGACGTTGATTGCCAATCCCATGACATGTCAACACTATATCTTCTTGACATTGGGCTCCCTATTACCAGCTTTCCTTTCCCCTCCTGCCTTTTTGTCCTTGTCCCTGGGCTAGTGGGCCCATTTAGTCTCATTTTGTTCTATGGGCCTGTCTAATCTTTGGCTGATGGGTGAACCTCAGGAGTGACTTCATTACTGAGATATAAAGGTATGAGGGGGCCATACTCTCAGGGTTGCTCTAGTCTCTGTCAGACCAGTAAGTCTGGACTTTTTTTTTTATATAAGTTAGAATTTTGTTCTACATTTTTCTCCAGCTCTGTCTGGGACCCTCTATTGTGATCCCTGTCAGAGCAGTCTGTGGTGGTAGCCAGGCACCATCTAGTTGTACTGGACTCAGTCTGGTGGAGGCCATGGTAAATGTGGTCCATTAGTCCTTTGGACTAATCATTCCCATATGTCTTTGGTTTTCTTTATTCTCCCTTACTTCAGATGGAATGAGACCAGTGGAGTATCTTAAATGGCCACTCAGAAGCTTTTAAGACCCCAGATGCTACTAACCAAAGTAGAATGTAGAACATTTTCTTTATAAGCTTTGTTATGCCAATTGAGCTAGATGTTCCTTGAGACCAAGAAATTTTACCCTCATTCTTGAAGGATACTTTCACTGAGTATAGTGTACTTGGTTGACAGTTTTTTTTCTTTGAATACTTTAAGTAGATCATTGTATTGCTTTCTGGCCTCTAATGTTTCTGAGGAAAAATTGGCACTGTCTTATTGGAGATCCTTTGTATGTGACCATTTGCTTCTCTCTCATTGCTTTAAGGATTCTGTCTTTATCTTTAATTTTTGAGAGACTAACTATGATATGTCTTGGTGTGTATCTCTTTGGGTTTATCCTGCTTGGTGTTCTATAAGCTTCTTGGATTTGTAGCTTCATGTCTTTCTTAAATTAGGGAAAATTTCTGTCATTATTTCTTCAAATATTCTTCCCCTTCCTTCCTCTCATCTTATTCTGGAATCCCCATGATGCATATATTAGGTCTCTTGTTGCCCCTTAATTCCTTTAAACCGTGTTCAGCCTTTTTGAGCCTCCTTTCTTGTTGCTCTTTAGCTTTGTAATTTTAACTGTTTTGCCCTCTAATTTGCTAATTCTTTCTTCTGCCTGATTAAATCTGTTGCTAAGTCCTTCTATTATGTTTTTTTATTTTATTTTTCAGTTATTGTCTCTTTCAGTTGCAATCTCTTTTTTTAGATCCTCGTTTTCTTATTACATTGTTTTTCTTATTTCTTTGAGCTGTTTATCTGTTTTTCCCTTTAGTTCTTCAATTATGTTTAATGTCGTTATACTATAGTCTTCCGTTTTTTTCATTGTTTGGCCATTCCTAGATGTACTTTTACTTCCTTTTTCATGTTCATTTGGAAGGGTCATTATTTCTCTTTTTTGTGTGTGTATCTTGTAATTTTTTTGTTGGCATTAGGATTTTCAAGGGTGTTAACTTTCTCAGTGTTCCCCAGTATTTGGTTTTTTTTTTCCCATGACTCTGCCTGCAAGAATCTCTTAAGTGGGCAGATCCTTCAGCCTTTGCTTACCATTTTCTCTCCCTCTTTGTGATAGCTCCTTTTCCCTCCCTGGTTTAATTGGGATTCAGAAATTCCAGATTTCGTTTTTCAGCTTGCAGTCTCTCCCAAATGCAGGTGATAACATGCTGTGGTCAGTCTGTCCACCAGAAGGCACTGCCACTCAGGTGAGATATCATGTACTAATCAATATGTTCACCAGGGTGCACAGTCCCCTCTTTCTAGTTATTGCTCCCTTCCCTTCTCTGTTTCCACAATCACATTTTTAGTTGGAAAACCTATGCCCAGCAAGTCTCTTACAGGGCTGGATGTTGCCCTTTGGTTTTGCCTGAGATTTCCTTCCCTTCTCTGTGGGGGCTGCTTATATCTGACCTGGCATTCAGGGGATACACAGACCAACTTTCCTCTGTTTCTGGAGGAGGAGGGACTGGTACTCCCCAGAAGGACCTCTGAGAAATCTGTCTTGTTGATGTTAGAGCCCCAGTGGTCTCTGGTGGTTGAGGGAGCAGCCTCTACTTAGGTGACCCACCTCCTAACTCCACTGTAGGGTACTGTGTTAGCAATCTAGGGCTGCTATAACAGAAACATCACTAGTGGATGGCTTTAACAAAGAGAAGTTTATTCTCTCACAGTCCGGTAGGCTCTAAGTTCGAATTCAGGGCACTTTCTCCAGGGGAAAGCTTTCTTTCTCCATCGGCTCTGGAGGAAGGTCCTTGTGACGCATCAGTCTTCCCTTGGCCAGGGTGCATCTCAGCACAGGAACCTCAGGTCCAAAGGATGCACTCTGCTTCCAGTGCTGCTTTCTTGGTGGTATGGGGTCCCTATGTCTCTCTGCTCGATTCTCTCTTTTATATCTCAAAAGAGATTGGCTTAAGACACTATATAATCTTGCAGATCTCATCAGTATAAATGCCACTAATCCATCTTATTACATCATAGTGATAGGATTTACAACACATAGGGAAATCACATCAGAAGATAGAATGGTAGTCGTACAAGGGAATCATGACCTAGCCAAGCTGGCAGATATTTTGGAGGGACGCAATTCAATCTATGACAGGTAGCTTTTGTAGGAGTTCTTATCAGTCCAGCAGCTGACGGTTACTGGTCAGGGCAGGGGTAGTCATACTCCTGGGGAGGTTTGCCTTGTTGTTATCAAATCCCATTCTATGGTACGTTCACTGTGGGTATAGCCTCCACTCAAAATACTTGTTTCCTAGCACACAGCAGCCTTAATGCCGACTCTAAGGGGGAGCAGAGAGACCCAAATTGATCCCCAGGGACATCTGTCCTGTTGGTTTCAGAGGCCTGAGCTATGAGGTGCACAGGGAGGCAGGTAGAGTGCTGACCATGGAAGCAGACTCCGCTGTGGTGACCTTCTGTAGCATTTTGCAACAGCCTGGCAACCAAAAATTACCAGGAGGTGAAGAGGTTATTACGCTCTGGTCAGATTCCCATAGAAATCTGCCTTGTTGTTATCAGAGTCCCCCTGGTAGATTTTTGGCTATGAGTGCAGCCTCCACTCCATACTGCTGCTTCCTACACACATCAGCCTCAGCCAGCAACCCTCAGTGACAACTGTAAGTGTGGGCAGCCTAACCCTAATTGACTCCCAGGGTGGTTTTCCCTGTTGGGTTCAGAGTCTAGGGCTATGGAGCATGCAGGGATCCAGGTAGAGTGCTGATATGGGAGCCAACTCCACTGCAGGGTATTTCTGTAGTAACTAATAGCCAGCTTGCAGGTGACAGTGTCTAGGTCGGGGAGGACCCGTCATGCACCAAATGGATCTCCAGGGAGGTCTGCCATATTGCTGTCTGAACCTGCCCTGTAATATGTTGGCTGTGGGTATAGCTGCCACTAAAGATGCTTGCTTTTTAGCACACAGCACCCTCAGTCAGCAGTCCTCAGCACTGACCAAAAGTGGGAGCAGACAGACCTGAACTGATTCCTGTTGATTTCAGAGGCCTGAGCTATGAGGTGTGCAGGAAGGTAGATGGAGTGTTTACTATGAGACTCCACTGCACATTTCTTCTGTAGCATTTCATGGTAGGCTTGCAGCCAAGGGTGTCTGGGTGGGGAAGGTGCCAGCATACTTCAAATGGATTCCCGGGGAGGTCTGCCTTGTTGCTGTCAGAGTCCTCCCCGGAGTATGTTGGCTGTGGGTGTAGCTTCCACTAAAGACACCTGCTTCTTAGCACACAGAAGCCTCAGTCAGCAGTCCACAGCACTGATTGAAAGGGGGAGCAGACAGACCAGAACTGACTCCCCAGGAGGTCTGTCCTGTTGGTTTCAGAGATCTGAGCTCTTTAGTGCTCAGGGGGCAGGTAGAGTGTTGACTATGAGAGTAGACTCCACTGCATGGGCCTTCTTTTGCAATTCACAGTAAGCTTACAACAGTGTCAGAGTGAGGAATGTGTTGGTACACTCCAGACAGACCCCCGGTGTGGTCTGCCTTCTTGATTTTAGGGCAGAAGTTTGGAGTCCTGTCACTTTGTACAGGCAGGGGCTGTGGTGGTTAGGGAGTCAGGCTATTTTTCTGGGGCCGCTATCCCGGTTCACAGCAGCTAGCAGCCAACATGGTTGAGGGAGTGGTAGCGATTTTCCTTTCGTATGCGCCTCATTGATTTGTTGGTTGTTGCCCATCTGCAGTTCTCTACTTCTTTCCTTTGCTCCCCAATTCAGATTCCAAGTCCCTCAAATGTGAGCACCATTTCCTTTTTGTATTTCTTGTCATATTTGTGGGGGAGGATCAGAATGATAGTTTTTTTACTCTGCCATCTTACCAGAATTCCACAATGAGCATTTGAAAAAGGATTTGAATATCAGAAGACTAAGAAAGCCTCTTTGAAAATTGTTGATGAAAACCTTGAATAGTTTGCAGAAGTGACCTTTCTGCTTGTCTTATAAAAATAAAACATGGAGCAACAGGTGTCAGGGTAAGTTGGTCGGAAAAAGTACACCGAAAACAAAAAAAAACAGACGTTTTATTATTCTGAGAATTAAAACATGATTATAATTGCATATTCTTCATCTAAATTTTGTCAAGTGTAATACAAAATAGACTTATCTTCATAATTTTAATCTTTTTTTTTTTTCAAGTTAAAGACCCAGTGAAGTTATTTCTAAATACCCCTCCCCCCACCAAATGATGTACTATGAAATGACGGTCCTTGTTTCAAGTGGATTTACCTTAAAGTTAACATCACTCCCACTTGCAGCCTGTACCAGGTATTTTCTCAGTTAACTAGAACCTGTTCTTATTTGAAGGAGCCCTGGTGGTACAACGCTTAAGCACTCTGCTGCTAACCAAAAGGTTGGCCGATTGAACTCACCCAGTGGTACCACAGGAAAATGACCTGGCAATCTGCTACCATGAAGATTACAGCCTAGAAAATTCTATAGGGCACTTCTGCTCTGTCACATGGGATCATTATGAGTCGAAAATCTACTTGATGGCACCCTACAAGAAAATTCTTATTTCAGTCTAGCAAAAGAAACGAAATTGAAGAGGTTTTGGCCCGTGAAAGAATTAATGTTTTGCCTATCATGTCTCAGTATTTATTCTTACTGATCACCAAGAGACTCTCCCAAAGGAATAATTTCTCCCTTATTTCTAGTCGCTTTTGAAATCATGCAGATTCCAAAAAGGACAATAACAACACCAAGAGGGGATATCATATAACTTTACTTTTTATTGCATCCTAGTGATTTTGAGGATGTTATTGAACATGGTTTTAAAATTTAGCATTTCTTTTATCAGTTACCTTGTTCAGATCACTATATTTAAATACCCAACAGTATTGTCTAATGCTTTAAGGAAAACTGCACACAGCGCCTGAGTTACTCTACATGTTACAAGAGACGCCTTGACTTTTTTTGTCTTTGGGGGAGATTGCACCATAAAAAGCGTCAGTAACTTCCCTAGTCACAACAAAGAGGTCCTATGCCAGGGTGGATGCTCAGTTTCGGCCTGACAATAACTGCAGGGTGGGGCCGTGGCCTCCTCTTAAAGACAGCTTCTGTCTGCTCATTTGTTTTAGTGGACTTTACTTTTTAGAACAGCTTTAGGTTTGCAGAAATGTGTGATTTTTAAACGCACTTTTAACTCCAAGTTCTTTTCCTTTCCCTACAGACGTCGCCTCATCTCCCAGAGGTCTTCCTTGGAGACACTGGAAGACATTGAAGAGAACGCACCTCTACGGAGGTAATTTTTCAGTGTTGTACTTATGTATGCGTAGACAGTTTGTAGTACAAGGTGGTAGCAAAAGTCTGATTTTTTTAAGAAAAAGCTTTTCAATGTACAGAATTAAATTTAAAAATGACAGTCTGATCCCCAGACTATGGAACATATTCCTAGTTTGAAACCCCAACTCCGAGGCCCATTAGGAATAGAAAACTATTCAATCCCAATTATTTATTGCTGTTGTTTGCCACCGTCAAGTCAGACCCCGACTCACGGCCACCCCATGCACAATGAAGCTAAACACTGCCTGGTCCTATGCCATCCCCGCCATCGGTTGTTAATTGGACCGTGGTGATCCATAGGATTTTCACGAGCTGATTATCAGAGTTAGATGGCCAGGCCCAATTTGCGTTTATTTGGCTCGTCTTCCCCTTGGTAGTTTCCTTCATGTGCTTTCTTGTTTTGAAAGTTGCTACTTAATGGAAGAAGAGCCGCTCCTTTTCTCGGCTCTTTCCCCAGAAACAACACTGTGGTTCCTTATACTAGACTTCATTTTCAGCAACAGGGACACCAGTACTTATGAGATGGCCACGGTGTCACTTCACAGGTAGCCACAGAGGAAACTTGACTAGAATAGTTGTGAGCATTCTGCTCAGTTGGGCCTGAGAATGCTCCAGTTCTCCCTCAGGACTGGAAAGTGCTGGCTGGGCATCTTTCTGGTGACAGCCATTGCAGAGCTGTCCTGTTCCTCCACCTGGCAGATGTTCCTCCTCTACCTTGGGCCTCTCCACCCTGCCCCTTGTCTGCACCACCAGCCAGCCAGGCTCTCCCCAAGTGGAGGGGAAAATGCTCACATAGTTGATCTCCTTGAATCCTCACTGTAGCCCTGGGCTAGGCAGTGTGGGGGGCTTCCTGCTGCAGAAGGGGCGGAGGAGGGCTGCTGTGGCTTTCCTGGGTATGCGGGCAGGCAGCTGGGGAGGAGGGCCCTCCAGAGGGTTTGTGCACCCAATCCACTTGCATCAGCTCTTCAGCTTTGGCTGCCAGTGGGGACTCGGGCTTGGCTCTGACTTTGAGCCTGGGAGGTGCTGATGTGGAGGGCAGCATTTGTCCAGAGATGGTGTGCTCTGCCTGGAGCCTAATCCTAGGTTGTAGGTGTCGACCTCAGGCTCTGCCTGTGGGAATGAAGAGGAGAGTGAGCACAGAGGGGCCCAGTGTCTCAATGCAGGAATCTCATCACTGACATGATTCCAAAGAGAAAGACTGTGCTGAACAGCTGCTTTCCACTGTTGAAGTCTTCTGTATTTTTGAAAACATGTGCATCCTGTAAATGGGGCAGCGGTGATTCAGTATTAGCATTCTTGTTTTACATGCAGGAGACCCAGGCTTGATCCCTGGCCAACGCACCTCTTGCGCAGCCACCACCCATCTGTCAGCGGAGGCCTGTATGTTTCTTTGATGCTGCCCAGGTTTCAGCGGAGCTGCCAGACTAATACAGGCTAGGAAGAAAGGCTTGGCAATCCACTTCCAAAAATCAGCCAATAAAAACCCTATGGATCACAATGGCCTGAGCCTCAGCTGATCATGGGGATGGTGCAGGACCGGGCAGCGTTTCATTCCATTGGTGCATGGGGTCACCATGAGTCAGGCAGACTCAACAGCGGATAACAACAGCATGCATCCCCTGGGACCATCTCAGGAGGAGTGGCATGTAGCTGCATGAAGAGCGTGGCTTGGGTACAGTGTTCTTCCATTAGTCACTGTTCAGTGTTGGGAGAAGGCTTTCTCCCTGCTCTGCCAGTCAGCTGGCAGGAGTCATACAAAAAGCTACGTTAAAGTCAAATTAGAGAGCTGGCTTGGGTCCAAAGCAACCAGTTAGGGTGGAAGAGAAACCTTCTCAGCCCAGACCGTGTGGCTTTGGTATTAGAGCAGGTAAGGTCATGTTCTGACTAATTCTCTCCCTTATCCCTGCCGCAAACAGGAAAATTAATAAATAAAACTCAAAAGCCCCTGGTGTTTCAAGAGGCTGCTCGAAGCCAGTCATATGAGCAGTGCCCTGACAGTGAGCCCAAGGAAACCAGGCAATTCAGGGTGCAGGCTAAAAAAGGTTATTCCCACCCCAGGGATTCCAGGACACGGCTGTTACACCTCAGAACGCGCGTATTATATTTTGAGACAGTTAAGGAGAGGTCCTTGTCAAGGATTTCATTTTACTTGGATCCACAATCAACATCCATGGAAGCAGCAGTCAAGAAATCAAAAGACGCATTTCATTGGGCAAATTGGCTGCAAAAGACCTCTTTAAAGTGTTGAAAAGCAAAGATGTCACCTTGAAGGCTAAGGTGTACCTAACCCCAGCCATGGTCTTTTCAGTCACCTCCTATGCATGGGAAAGCTGGACAATGACTAAGGAAGACTGAAGAATTGACACCTTTGAATTGTGGTGTTGGAGAAAAATATTGAATATACCATGGACTGCCAAAAGAATGAACAAATCTAAATCTGTCCTGGGAAAAATACAACCAGAATGCTCCTTAGAAGCAAGGATGGCAAGACTACGTCTCACATACTTTGGACATGTTGTCAGAAAGGATCAGTCCCTGGAGAAGGACATCATTCTTGGTAAAGTAGAGGGTCAGCGAAAAAGAAGACCCTCAACGAGATTGACACAGTGACTACAACAATGGGCTCAAGCATAACAGCAGTTGGGGAGATGGTGCAGGACCAGGCAGTGTTTTATTTTGTTGTACGTGAGGGCTCTGTGAATCAGAACTGACCCAATTGCACCTAACAACAGGAACAACAACAAGGAGAGGCCCAAGCAGCACCTAGAGCTGTGTTCCTGGTCAGTGCCCTGTCACCCTTGTGCCCCTCTCCATCTTAGAATCAGCCCAGACTGCCCTCTGTCCCTCTACTTCTCAACTCTGTGATAGTACAAGTGAATAGAGTAAGAAAGTCCTATCTGTCTTAACGATGCGTTCTTCTAAGTCATATTTACCCCGGTTGCTATCAAGTCGACTCTGACTCATAGCATAGCAACCCTATAGGACAGACTAGAACTGCCTGTGATAGGGTTTCCAAGGAGCACCTGGTGGATTCAAACTTATGACCTTTTGGTTAGCAGCCGCAACTCTTAACCAGTACCCCACCAGCGTTTCCAAGTCATATTTACAGGATACTGTAATTCATTTGGAAACCCTGGTGGCATAGTGGTTAAGTGCTAAAGCTGCTAACCAAAGGATCAGCAGTTCATATCCACCAGCCGCTCCTTGGAAACCCTATGGGGCACTTCTACTCTGTCCTATAGGGTCGCTACGAGTTGGAAATCGACTCGACTGCAGCGGGTTTGGGTTTTTTTTTTTTTTGTATACTTCATTTAAAGTGAATCTTCTTTAAATATGGAATTAAAAAATAAGTCAAAGAAAGGGAGTTGGGGCAGTTTTAGAAGTCTTTATCTCCCCAAATAGGTTTTTTTTTTTTTAAATCATTCGGATATTTACTTAGAAACTTACTTGTTCCTAGGAAATGCACTTAGCATGTTGTAGAGGGAAGGATATTAGTTTGGGAGTCCTTGGCCTGAGTCTTTTACCAACTAGTTATGTGGCCTTGGAATGTTCCCTTAGCCTCTCTGATGCCTCAGTTTTTCCATCTGTAGAAGAGGAGAGCCAAATTGTCTGATCTCTGGGTCCTTTCCAGCTCTGTGATTCTGCAAAATGAATGCACCAATAAGCTCTGGGAACTGTGGGGGTGGAAGGCTATCAGCCTTACTTGATTTTAAAGTTAGCACTTTGAAGGAATGGCTCCGAGGCATCTATTAAAAACCTTTTGCATAATTAAAGCATATCTCATAATCAGCGCTAACAAGAAAAAAGATAATCTTTCGCTGAGTTAGTTTTTAATTTGATTCTGTCCTAATTAAATTTTGCATCACTTAAAATGTATGTTTTTAAACACATGTTGTTATTGTTAGGTGTGGTCGAGTCGGTTCCAACTCATAGCAATCCTGTGCACAACAGAACAAAACACTGCCCGGTCCTGAGCCATCCTTACAATCATTGTTATGCTTGAGCTCATTGTTGCAGCCACTGTGTCAGTCCACCTCGTTGAGAGTCTTCCTCTTTTCCGCTGACCCTGTGCTTTGCCAAGCATGATGTCCTTCTCCAGGGACTGATCCCTCCTGACAACATGTCCAAAGCATGTAAGACACAGTCTCACTTCCCTTGCTTCTAAGGAGCATTCTGGTTGTACTTCTTCCAAGACAGAGTTGTTCGTCCTTTTGGCAGTCCATGGTATGTATTCAGTATTCTTAGCTAATACCACAATTCAAAGGCCTCAAATCTTCGGTCTTCCTTATTCATTGTCCAACTTTCACATGCATATGATGCGATTGAAAATACTATGGCTTGGGTCAGGTACACCTTTGTCTTCAGGGTGACATCTTTGCTCTTCAACACTTTGAAGAGGTCCTTTGCAGCAGATTTGCCCAATGCAACGCGTCTTTTGATTTCTTGACTGCTGCTTCCACGGGTGTTGATTGTGGATTCAAGTAAAATGAAATCCTTGACAACTTCAATCTTTTCTCTGTTTATCATGATGTTGCTTATTGGTCCAGTTGTGAGGATTTTTGTTTTCTTTATGTTGGGGTGCAATCCATACTGAAGGCTGTGGCCTTTGATCTTCATTAGTAAGTGCTTCAAGTCCCTTTCTTTTTCATCAAGCAAGGTTGTGTCATCTGCATAACACAGGTTGTTAATGAGTCTTCCTCCAAACCTGATGCCCTGTTCTTCTTCATACAGACCAGCTTCTCGTATTATTTGCTCAGCATACAGATTGAATAGGTACGGTGAAAGGATACAAACCTGACACACACCTTTCCTGACTTTAAACCAATCAGTTTCCCCTTGATCTATGTAAAAGTTCCCCATGAGTACAATTAAGTGCTCTGGAATTCCCATTCTTTGCAGTGTTATCCATAGTTTGTTATGATCCGCATAGTCAAAAGTCAAATGCCTTTGCATAGTCAATAAAACAGAAGCAAACATCCTTCTGGTATTCTCTGCTTTCAGCCAGGATCCATCTGACATCAGCAATGATATCTCTGGTTCCATGTCCTCTTCTGAAACCAGCCTGAATTTCTGGCAGTTCCCTGTCAATACACTGCTGCAGCCGTTTTTGAAAGGTCATCAGCAAAATTTTGCTTGCGTGTGATATTAATGATATTGTTTTATGATTTCCACATTTGGTTGGATCACCTTTCTTGGGAATAGGCATAAATATGAATCTCTTCCAGTCAGTTGGCGAGGAATCTGTCTCCCGTATTTCTTGGCATAGATGAGCGAGCACCTCCAGTGCTGCACCTGTTCGTTGAAGCATCTCGTCTGATATCCCGTCAATTCCTGAAGCCTTGTTTTTGGCCAGTGCCTTCAGTGCAGCTTGGACATCTTCCTTCAGTACCATTGGTTCCTGATCATATGCTACCTCTTGAAATGGTTGAACATCAACTAATTCTTTTTGGTGTAATGACTCTGTGTATTCCTTCCATCTTCTTTTGATAGTTCCTGTGTCGTTTAATAGTTTCCCCATAGAATCCTTCACTATTGCAACTCGAGGCTTGAATTTTTTATTTAGTTCTTTCAGCTTGAGAAACGCCGAGCATGTTCTTCCCTTTTGGTTTTCCATCTCCAGTTCTTTGCAAATGTCATTATAATACTTTACTTTGTCTTTTCGAGCCACCCTTTGAAATCTTCTCTTTAGTTCTTTTACTTCATCATTTCTTCCTTTTGCTTTAGCTGCTTGACCTTTGTGAGCAAGTTTCGGAGTCTACCCTGATGTCCATCTTGGTCTTTTCTTTCTTTCCTGTCTTTTTGATGATCTCTTGCTTCATGTATCATGTCCTTGATGTCATTCCACAGTTCATCTGGTCTTTGGTCACTAGTGTTCAATGCATCAAGTCTATTTTTGACATGGTTTCTAAACTCAGGTGGGATATACTCAAGGTCATTTTTTGGGTATCATGGACTTGCTCTGATTTTTTTCAGTTCCAGCCAGAACTTGCACATGAGCGATTGATGGTCACTTCCACAGTTGGCCCCTGGTTATGTTCTGACTGAAGATACTGAGCTTTTCTATCATCTCTTTCCACAGATGTAGTCAGTTTGATTCCTGTGTGTTCCATCTGGCAAGGTCCATGTTGTAGAGTTGCCATTTATATTGGTGAAAGAAGGTATTTGCAATGAAGAAGTCATTGGTCTTGCAAAATTCTATCATTTGATGTCTGGCATTGTTTCTATCACCAAGGCCATATTTTCCAACTACTGATCCTTCTTCTTTGTTTCCAGCTTTTGCATTCCAATCACCAGTAATTATCCATGCATCCTGATTGCATGTTCGATCAATTTCAGACTGCAGCAGCTGATAAAAATCTTCTATTTCATCATCTTTGGCCTTAGTGGTTGGTGCATAAATTTGAATAATAGTCTTATTAATTGGTCTTCCTTGTAGGCATATGGATATTACCCTATCACTGACAGCATTGTACTTCAGGGTAGATCTTGAAATGTTCCTTTTGACAATGAATGCAACACCGTTCCTCTTCAAGTCGTCATTCCCAGCATAGTAGACTTTATGATAGTCCAGTTCAGAATGGCCAACACCACTCCATTTCAGCTCAGTAATGCCTAGGATATCAATGTTTATGTGTTCCATTTCATTTTTGACGATTTCCAATTTTCCTAGATTCATACTTTGTACCTTCCACGGTCCAATTTTTAATGGATGTTTGCAGCTGTTTCTTCTCACTTTGAGTCGTGCCACATCAGCAAATGAAGGTGTCAAAAGCTTTACTCCATCCACATCATTAAGGTCGACTCTACTTTTAGGAGGCAGCTCTTCCCCAGTCATCTTTTGAGTGCCTTCCAACCTGGGGGGCTCATCTTCCGGAACTATATCAGTGTTCCGCTGCTATTCATAAGGTTTTCACTGGCTAATGCTTTTCAGAAGTAGACTGCTGGGTCCTTCTTCCTAGCCTCTCTTAGTCTGGAAGCTCAGCTGAAACCTGTCCTCCATGGGTGACCCTGCTGGTATCTGAATACTGGTGGCATAGCTTCCAGCATCACAGCAACACGCAAGCCCCCACAGTACGACAAACTGACAGACACGTTGGTGGCTTTGAAATTAATGTGTTCTCTGCTTACCCAGCCCTAACCTGAGCACCCAGTATTCTGGTTTCCTTGGCAATTGTTGCTAACCCTGTAGTGTTTTTAATACATTTCTTAGATTCCCTGGTGGTTTAGTTCAATGCTAAAAAAGAAAACACAAAACAACAAAACAGCTTGCTGAATGAAGGGCTGGGTTAGCAGTGTGTACAGTCAGAATTGAGGGCCGATATGGAAATAAAGACCTTTGTTAAGATTCTTTTTTAAAGTATTGCTTTATACTCTTGCGCTTTGTGGTTTGTTGGTTGGTTGGCTTTTCTGTATTCACCCAGAACTTCAATAATTGAGCGTTTACAGTGGAGGACTTACTTAGACTGAGGAGTTCTCTTGCCTGGATATAAGGAATTAGGACATCTCAGCTAGGTGCCCACAAAACCCTCAGTTTGTCTGCGGCAAAGGTGGTTGCCGTCACCACCTGCCCCAAGTTCTCCAGACTGTCTGGGTTAATGGGTGCTGGTGGATGCAGCTGTTAAAGTGATTACTGCGGCAGCCTCCTTCCCCCAGTGGCATGGACGGCCACCTCCGGCACTTTAGCCAACTTCCAGTTCCAGCAGAGGCATTCAGCATTCAGAGCTGAGAGCAGCAGCAACAGCAGCTCTTTCTGAAGGTACAGGAGGCATGGAGAGTTTAGGGGCCATCCCTCCTCTGTGTTGGAATCAATACCAGCATCTAATTGCTGAGGGGAAGCTGCCAGAGTTTGCCAGGGTGGCAGCATCCAGGAGCCCTGACCAAGCTCACAGCCTAGCCCTTGGCACACTGCCCTCAGGTGGGCTCACTCAGGACACTCTGGTGTTTGGAAAGAGGTGAGGGTGAGGGTCTGAGGAGACTCCTAAAACCTTAGTCCGATCCAGAAACCACACAGACATACCTTTGTGCTCTCAGAGAGTCTTCTCTCTTCACTGTAGCCAAATGTGGACTAGTCAGTGGTTTTGCAGCGCACTTGGCAGTGATGAGGTGGTGTGTGCGCAGTAGGGCCTGAGGCTGGAGATGACAGTGAAAGCTTCTTGAGATGGAGTTTCCTCAGAAATGCCCATATACCAACAGCTTTTCTTATGTTCCTCAAAAAAATTGGGAAGATCCTGTTCTAAGATCCCAGAGAGGCTTTGAGTTTGAGGGTTTCTCAGCCCAGTGGCTTCACTTTGGGTAACTCCTTCTGTGAAGGTCATCCCTCCCCCTTTGTGGGACTGCAGGCATGGGGTGGGGTGACTGTCCTGCCCCTGTGGGGGTCAGGAAACACTGAGCAGGAGAAGAGCTTCTCTGCCCCCTCCACTGGCCCTGCCTCCGAAAGTTCTGGGAGTCTTGACCTTAGGTTTTATAAAGTTGACAGATAACGGCACCATCAGGGGTGGGGCTAGGGAATGTACAAGGCCTGACCTCCCTGAGATGAGCCATTGTGGGCCAGTAGAGATTGGAGTTACTGTGCTCATTCCCAATCCTGTTCCCAAACGTGTCCCCACACCCCCCACTTCCCTTCCCGATTCCTCCTCATTGAATCATTATGTTGCTCATTTAGCTGAAGCCTGTAAGTTCAAAACTGGCCCTGGGTGCTCAGGGCTGACACCCCAGCCCACACCTCAGTGTCAGCTTTGGGATGGATGCCAGGCACTGCTCTCAGGGGTTCACTTTCTGAAGTGTCAGGTCATGGGTACCCGCGGCGGAGGGCAAGAGCCAGCTCTTGGGACCCATGGTCAGAAAGGTTTAACTAAAAAAATTTAGGTAGCAAAAAATCAAAGTGGAAAAGGCACAGCTCCCTGTCTCAAAAAAAAAACCAAACTTCGGCTCTTCTTTTAGGGTAAAAAAAAAAAAAAATAGCTTCGTAGCTTAGAATTTATCAGGTAACTTTGAAAATAATGTACGCAAATAAGATCCAGTCAGCTGTGGTCTGGTCTCTCAGTCCTGTAGTGCAAGGAAATATATATTCCAGGGTGGGAAGAGTACTTTGGATTCAAGTCACTTATTTCAACAAATATTTATTTAAAATATATCTTTAAAAAAAACAACCAGCCAGGTCTCTGATTCTCATTCAGATCAGAACTGTGACTATCCAGGCATACTCATGCAGAGAGTCAAGGCAAATGTCCAGGTAATTCAGGCCAAAATCTTGCTACTGAAGAAAAATGATTCAGGGTTGTTTTTAAAACTGAATTTTCCAGTGGGTTTCCCGCCCCCCCAGTCCTTTAAATTTATAGTTTTCAGTTCCATTTGCTGTTGTTGATCCAGGATGGTTCTTTTTAAGATGACAATAAAGAATAACATATTTGGAACCTGTGTAGGTTATGTTATTGTACGTGGGGACCATAGTTTTCATTAGCTGGCTTTTCAAGACCCATATAAAATATCTCAGTATTATCAAGGAAGTTGTCTGTCGTCGGGGTTTTTTTAAGCCTTCCTTGCTCCCCGCCGTATTGTCTTATTATTCCTGCTGACTCCTGCTTGCCCTTGGGGTGACTCAAACCATTTGTCTGGTCTTTCCTTCCTGCCTTTGTGTGGAGATGTCTCAGCTGTCCAACGGGCAACTGACTGGTTTTTAAACGGCTCTATTTTTCAGATGTCGAACTCTCTCAGGTTCGCCCAGACCAAAGAATTTTAAGAAGATTCATTTTATCAAGAATATGCGGCAACATGACACCAGGAACGGCAGGTACAACACAAACAGAAGTGGCCCTGCCAGCTCTCCTGCAGAGGAGGCGGGTGGACTGGGGTGGGGAAGGGGGGAGAGAGAGGAAAGAGGGGGTACCGTTTTGATTGCCAGGCCTCAACAGAGGTTTTAACTCACACTTTATTTTTTTAATAATTTGTTTTTTGTTTTTGTTGAAAATATGTGCAGCAAAAAATACACCAATTCAATGCTGTGATATTGATTGCCTTCTTCAAGTTGTGCAACCATTCTCACCCTCCTTTTCCAAATTATTCCTCTACCATTAACATAAACTCACTGCCCACTAAGCTTCTTATTTAAACCTACACTTTTAATATGAACAGGATCTCCTATAACTTTCCCAGGCAAAATATTTCCACCCCGCCCCCACCGGTATTGCCAAAAGGAGTGCATATGAAATCATGCTCCCTATTGGAACCCTGGTGGCTCAGTGGTTAAGTGTTTGGCTGTTAGCCAAAAGGTCAACAGTTCAAATCCACCAGCAGCTCCTTGGAAACCCTAAGGGGTAGTTCTACTCTGTCCTATAAGGTTGCTATCAGTTGGAATTGACTTGATGGCAACAGGTTTGGTTTAGTTAATGGCAACTCATGGCTTGGTGGGACTTTTAGATCCCCAACAAACTGAATTTTTAATGGTATATTTTTATGGAAAACTTTGACCAGGAACACAGGGGGTTTTGTTTATTTTTTTCCCCTTTGTTTTGCTTTGTTGGTTTTTTATTTTTTCACCAGGGTTGTATGCTCTGGTAAATAACCACCCCGCCAGGCCTGTGCCTGGCCTTGGTTTTGATGACTGTCTAGGAGAGTAGAATCACAGCTTTACCACCCCTTTCTTCCTCTGCACTGATTCCAGGCCTGGGTCAGCTAACATTGGGACCACGTGCTTCTCCAGTGCTTTAGTGGCTCTTGGGGACGGCTAGTGAATGAAAAGTATTATGGTTGAAATTTACATTACAGTTATCTGAAAACAAATAGATTGGAATCACTGTCGCCCACATGCGTAGATGGAGTGACAGAGTCCGTTCATCTCAGCCTGGCTGTGCTGAGGACAGAGCTCCAAAAACTCTGGGTCCCCAGACGCTCCCAAATTCTGCGGCTCTTTGACCCTTTCAAACAGCCCCTCTGCACTAGCCTGTGATATGGGTTGTGGTTTCACTCAAACTGGTGAGTCAGAGATGCCGCCTTGGAAAGGAGGGCTGCTACAAAGACCGTTTTGTTTGATCTCCTCCTGATTCACAGGGGGCCATCTGGTCTCCACTAATACTCTCTAATCCATGCAAAATGAAAATGGCCAGAAAGCCTTTTAGTTAGACTTCTGGAATGACTCAGGCTCACAATTACTGCAATTTGATGGTGCAAAATACACTCTACCACCTGTGTAACATTAACGGTTATAGTTTTGAAAGGCTTGTTTTCTTGACGTTCATATCGTTTAAAACTAAAAAAAAAAAAATCTGCCATGGTGGGGGAACCTAATTTTTATAGCTATTGCAATGGTTCTAGAATAGCAAAACTGAGCTCTCTTCGAATAATTGTTACACTGTAAGGAGCCCTGGTGGTGCAGTGATTAAGAGCTACAACTGCTAACGAGAAGTTCGAATCCACCAGCCAGTCCTTGGAAACCCTATGGGGCAGTTCTTCTCTGTCCTATAGAGTCGCTATGAGTCAGACTCGACTCAACGGCAACAAGTTTTAGTCACTGTACATTCATATTTTAAGGATAGAGTGTTTAGTTAAATTTTATATAACTTTTATCTACTGAACAGAATGTTCTGAATTTCTCTATCTCACCCTTTCTGTCACTTAGAATGATTGTGCATTATTCACTTAATCACAGTTTTTTCTTTTCTTTTGAGGCTCGCTGTTACTGAATCCAAACCCTACCTATGCCATTTTCAGTATAACTCTTCATCATTTATTTACATTTGTGCTTTTGTCTTTAATCTCTCTGACCTTAAAATAAACATAGAAATCCTTTCATTCCTAAATAAAATCATGACAAAGTCAAAGGAATGAGCCAAATTGCTAGGATTCCACCAACCCTCCTTGGTGCTATCAAGGACACAAAGTCAGATTATTACCTGGCACGGTTGGGTAGTGAGAGTACGTAGTTAATAAGATACTTGGATTAATGGGATTACTCAAGTACATTGCAAAGCCGCCTTCCCAGGCACGCCCTGGGCCCATAAACAGTCAGGAAAGCATACGGTTGCTTGCTGTTTTCCTGGGGAGTCCTCAGAGGGAGCCAAGAGGGACTGTTAGCTTATCGGCAGATCTGAGAACTGGGATTTGGGGCAGGAAGGAGATCTGAGAGCTGTGTGGGAACAACGGGCCATGCGCCTGAGGTAGTGGCCAGTTTTCTCTGCCTCAGGTGAAAGCTGGTTTTCCTGTGTGAAAGGAAGATGAAAGGCTAGAGGCACCCCCCTTCCTCCCTCTGGTTTATTGGCCAGGCTAGACTGTCCTTAGGCAGGTGAAAGAACCCGTAGGAAACCAGAAATAAAGACAATCACTTCTGAGGTGACAGAAGGAAATTGTGGTTGAGAGCCTGATGAAGGGGAGGATGTGGCCCAGCCCTTCCAGAGAGGAGAGAAGAATTGCCCCCACCACACACAGCAGCAGGAGCCAGTTCTCCTGATGGAGGATCACCTGGCATGTTTGGATGCATCATCAGCTGTTGCTGCCCTCTCAGCAGCCAGCAGAAAAGATCCTGGGCACCTTCAGAGGGAGAGACGGTGTGATGACTGAGGATCTCTGATTCCCACCTCAGGTGCATAGAGACACCTGTGCAACACTGATGGGAGAGGGATGCATCCCTGCAGCCAGTATTTGAGCCTCTCCGCTCAGGTTTCCCTTCCCACATAGCAGATGAGTTTACAGGGAAGTATGGAAGAACTCACTGGAGAGTTTGAAATTCTGGGCTGAAAATGGAATGGCCTGAGCGTATAGCTGATATATCTGCCTCTTCTTGTCCCCCGAGGAAAAGAGACTGGAAAGGAGCCATGGAGGTGAGTGTGTGGAGCCTTTACACATATACCCCCCTCACCCACCAGGCTCACAGTGGACGCCCTCCCAGCCTGGAGTCTCAGTCACTGACTACCCCACAATGGCCGTATCAGGTCCTGAGTCTCCTTGTGACCTCTGGCTATCACAGGCCAGCCTGGGCCCCCTGGCTGTTCTGTCCGAAGGCCCTGGCATTGAGGCTTCTCCATCCCCAGGCCTGATGAGTGGTGATAGAAGCACCTCAGCAGGGATGAGGGTGCCACTCTTGAAACAAGTAGGGAGCATCTGTCATGAGGCTCAAGGCCTGACCTGACCATGAGTTTTAAGCACAATTTTGAAATACCAAAAAAAAAAAACCCAAATCCATTGCCATCAAGTTGATTCCAACTCGTAGCGACCCTATAGGACAGAGTAGAACTGCCCCAAGGAGCAGCTGATGGATTCACACTGCTGACCTTTTGGTTAATAGCCATAGCTCTTAACCACTGAGCCACCAGGGTTGCTAGGAGTCAGAATCAACTTGATGGTAACGGATTTTAATTTTGAAATAAAACCAAAAAAACCCGTTGCTGTCGAGTCAGTTCTGACTCATAGCGACCCTATAGGACAGAGTAGAACTGCCCTGTACAGGTTCTAAGGAGCGCCTGGTGGATTTGAACTGCCAACCTTGTGGTTAGCAGCTGTAGCATTTAACCAGTACACCACGAGGATTTCCATTTTGAAATAGGAAGAAAAAAATCTTAAAACTGAGAAGTGCATACAGTAAAAGACAATACTTGACACAAAACAAAAGACATTATGACCAGTAATAATCAGGGTAGCTGCTTGGAAGTAAACCTTGGGGACAGGTGGCTCTGTGTTTACCTGTTGACTACTGCCACTTGACTCTGGTATTAGAGGAACCCCCACTGGCCTGTTAAAATGGAAATGAGCACCTTCAGCAGAAGCATCCGGTTCCAGTGGAGGTTGGAGAGTCCACTTGAATAAAAGCCATATTCGAGTCTCTGGAGTCATTGGGTTCTGTGAGCTGGCATTGGAGCCATGCAGGAAGGCTTCCATGTGCGAATGGAAGTGTAGAGAACGGAGCTGAGAGTGTTTGGGAGTCATGCTAGCCAGGGGGGCCAGAGCCCAGGCTGGAGGGGTAGGAGCTAGAGAGCTCCAATTAGAGCCAGGCATGCCATGAGCTCTTTCTTGGCCCTGCTGCCTGTTTTGTCTCCTAGAAGATAAGGGGACAGTGAGGGGACTGCTGCTCTCTACTCTAATTCTGCCTTAACAAGGAAGATAGTTAGTGATGCGGAAGTTTAGGGACCTTGCGAGAAGTCTTACATAGTTGGAAAAGAAAGCAGTGCTTGGCTAGATTTTAGGAACAGAGGATCTCAGGAAGTTCAGACTACGAAGTGAATTCTTGTGGCTGGGACCAAATTGGCAGAAAAGATTATAAAATTAGTAGTGTCACAAGATGAAAATGGGTACCAGGCACTAAAGCAGTTTATGTTTTGCTTCATTCAATCTTTGAAACAACCTTACGAGGTAGGTATTATTACCATTGTGGTGGGCAGAATAATGCCCCCCCAGAAGATGTCCATGTCCTGTCCCCAAACCTGTGACTATGTTATGTTAGATGGCAAGGGGGAAAGGTTGCTAATCAGCTGACCTTAAGATATAGGGAGATTATCTGTGTGGGTCCAGTGTAATCAAACAAAAAACCAAATGGTTTGCCATCTAGTTGATTCAGGATCTTTGAAAATGGAAGCAAGAGGAAGAAAAGTATATGTAAGAATGATGCAATGTGAGAAAGATTCGACTGCCTGTTGTGGTTTTGAAGATGGAAGGGAGCCACGAGCCAAGGAATACAGGCAACGTCTAGAATCTGGAAAAGGACAGAGACGAATTCTTCCAGAAAAGAACACAGCCTTCCCAACACCTGGATTTTAGCCCAGTGAGACCCATTTCGGACTTCTGACCTCCAGAACTGCAAGATCATAAATTTGTGTTGTTTTAAGCCACTAACGTTTTGGTAATTTGTTACAGGAGCCACAGGAAATGAAAACAATCATCATCTCATTTTGCAGAGGAGGAAATTGGAATAAGCAGATAGTTAAAAAGTATTCAGATCCAGGCATCTGACACCAAAGCCCATTCTCTTAATTGAAGGGGGAAGGAGTGGGAGTTAAAAATCCATATATTGCAAGACAGCGTGTCATGGCGGGTTTTGAGATAACTCTGGGTCGAATTCTGATTTTTAAAAATTATTCTAGCACAGAGTTTCTCTTTGCGGGGATGAAGAAGTTTTGGAAATAGGCCTGATGGTTGCACAACATTGTGAAAGCAGTCAATGCTCTTGAATTATACATGTAAAAAATGGTTAAAATGGCAGTTTTTATGTTACATGTATGTTTTGTTGTTGTTGGATGCCACCGAGTCAATTTTGACTCATAGCGAACCCGTGTGACAGAGTAGAACTGCCCCGTAGGATTTTCTAGGAGAAGATCACAAGGTCTTTCTTCCTCAGAGCCGCTGGCTGGGTTCAAACTGCCAACCTTTCAGTTAGCAGCTGAGTGCGTAACCTTTGCACCAGCAGAGCACCTCTCCATGTATGTTTTACCACGATACAGTTTTTTTTAAATGTTAAGAAATGCAAAGAAAAACAAAAAACAAAATCATTAGCCAAAGACCAAGGACTAATAGAAGAAGAATGGTTTAAGCAGACTTGTGAGAGTGGTGTGAGGGAGACTGAAATCTGGAGCGAACCAAAGCTTGTTAAACAGAAGAGAAAGGCCAGTGATAGCCACAGGGCTTTTAAAACTCTTCAGAAGAGGAAGGGAAGGGGTGGTGAACTTCTTGGCGTTGATAGCACAAGGTCAGCAGATGTCAGCTGCTGCTCTTTAGCTTTTAGCTGTGTCAGCAACTATTACTGGGCAGTGCAGAATCATTAAAGAGAGGAAACAAAGCCATGTGCCAGCTACAGTAGGCATTCAGTAAATATCTGTTCACTAAATGAAGGGAGAAGTCTTTTAAAATTCTTTCTACCTTCAGGACTCGAGCCCAGGGAATGGAAAGAATTCAGAAATGCAAATAATCTTTAAAATGCCATGGACAAATGCACAGAGACAGAAGTGGGCTAGTGGTTATGAGGGACTAGGGAGGATGGGGAATGGGGATGTATTGCTTAAGGGGTACCGAGTTTCTGTTTGGGGATGAAAAACATTTGAAAACAGTGGTAGCAGTTCTACAATATGGGGAATGTAATTAATGTCACGGAATTGTGCCCTCAAAAATTCTTAAATGGCAAATGTTTCATTATATGTATATTTTACCACCAAAAAAAAAAAACCACCTTGGAAAATACAAGACATTCTAAATTTAATACCAGGGAAATGCTGCCTTAAAAAGGTGAGAAGAGGACTAAGTTGGTGGCAGATGGCAAGTCGTAATATTCGTAGACTTAGCAAGCCTAGAGCTGATTGCTGGCAGGATTTTGAATAGATGATTAAGCAGGTAGTTTGTGTGCTTTTAGAAGAGAGTGTGGTCGTGGCTAGCAGTCAACATGAGTTCACTCAGAAAAAATCGTGTTAAATTAGCTTCATTTCCTTAGCGATGGAATAACTAGGTTAGTGAATTAAAGGAATGCCATAGACATTACATTTCTAGATTTCAGCAAAATGTTAGACTGTTCCTCATTGCAGCATGTCCCCGTGGATAGCATGGTGGAAAGTGGGCTGGGTGATTGTGAAGCTGGGGGTCAGCTGACATTTGTGAGCTGACCATCAGCCTGAAGGGAAGTTTAGGTAGAACAGCGCATGGTATTTATTCTCTTGGGCATTATCTCCTTTGCCATGTACGCCAGTGATTAGAGTTAAGGCCCGTAAGCATCATTGCCCACCATATGGAAGGCCAGAAGAAGGGAGAGAAGGAGAGGGAATGAGTGCTATAGAGGACAACCAAGACTCAGTTACTTCAGCAGCTGGAAGTGCTAGACCCAGTTCACTGAGATTAAATGTAGACAGTCAGTTACAGGACAGGATAGGGACTTTTCAGAAGTTCATATCAAAAACATCTTGGCATTTAGATGGATGGGGTGCTCCATAAAAGATAACATGTGGTATAAATATGGAGAGAGCTAATTTAACTTTTCCCAAACAAAAATGTAGTATTACAGAAATGTATCCTCTTTGCACCCAGCCAGGGACAGCCCCATCTATAGCACTGCAACCAGTGTGAGTGTCATTTTAAGGCACTCGATTTGTTTTAGGACGGCCCCATTTGGGTGGACTCTAATTTTCCATGTCCCTTTCACATGAAGGGCCGGAGAGATAACAGGTTGTCAGTGGTGACTACCAGATCTTCTTCTGTCTGATCTCATGGAACCGCTTGTGTATGAACAGCCATTTTTCTAGAAAGAGCTGTGTGCATCCAGATGGGAGATGGTCTAGTAAAGCAGTTTCTTAACTACACGTAGAATGCATGATACATGTGTTGAGTGTTCAGCAAATACTTACTGGACATCTGCTTTGTGCCAGGACTGTTTTTAGCGCTAGTGGCGTATCAGTGAAATAACAGACAAAGACCCAGCTTCAAGGCGTACAGTCTAGTTGGGGGAGGTAGACAATAAACAAATGAATGTATACTATGAGTGAGGGCATAAATGTGCTATGGAGCGAAGCTGAGGCAGCTGAGGGTTTGGGAGTGCAGAGGCAGGCGTTGCTGGCGGCCATAGTCTTCCCTGATAGGGGCACTTTGAGCAGGGTTTGAAGAAGGTGAGGGAGTCAGCCTTGTGGCTATTCCTGTGAGGAGGAGCATTCAGGGTAGAAGGAACAGCAATTGCAGAGACCCTGAGGCCGAGTGTGGTTGGGGTGTTTGAGGAACCATAGGAAAGTTCTTGTGGGTGGAGAGAGGGAGAAAGTAGGAGAGATGAGACCCAGGAAGTCAGGGAAATGGTGTGTGAGGACATCTACTTTTATTGTAAACAGGACAGCTGTGGAGGGTGCTGGACAGGGAAGGGACAGGGTCTGGCTTGCATTTGAACAGGATCACTCTGATGAAAAATCAACCTCATCCAGCCCTAATACATGGCATTAACAGGATACAAACCATAATTAACAATACACAAACACCAAAAGATAAGCTAGATAACAGGGATCTTCTAAAAATTAAACACTTAATGCTCATCAAAAGACTTCACCAGAGTAAAAAAGAACCAACAGATTGGGAAAAAAAAATTGTATGACAAATCCGACAAAGGTCCAGTCGTTAAAATCTACAGGAAAATCCAACAGCTCTACAACAAAAAGACAAATAATCCAATTAAAAAATGGGCAAAGGATATGAACAGGCACTTCACCAAAGAAGACATTCAGGCAGATACAAGAGGATACATGAGGAAATGCTCGAGATCACTAGCCATTAGAGAAATACAAATCAAAACCACAGTGAGATGCCATTCCTACCACTACTGGCAGGAATCAAAAAAAAAGACAAAATAACAAATGTTGGAGAGGCTGCAGGGAAATTGGAACTCTTATGTACTGCTGTTGGGAATGCAAAATAGTACAACCATTTTGGAAAACAACGTGGCTCTTCCTTTAAAAGCTAGAAATAGAAATACCATATGATCCAGCAATCCCACTTCTAGGAATATATCCTGGAGAAATAAGAGCTGTCATACAAATAGACATGCACACCCATGTTCATTGCAGCATTGTTCACAATAGCAAAAAGATGGAAACAACCTAGGTGCCCATCAACAGATGAATGGATAAACAAACCATGATACATAACACACAATGGAATACTACACAATGATAAAAGAACAACGATGAATCTTCGAAGCATCTCACAACATGGATGAATCTGGAGGCCAGTATGCTGAGTGAAATAAGTCAATCACAAAGGGACAAATACTGTATGAGACCACTACTGTAAAAACTCATGATAAGGTTTACACACAAAAAGAAGCAAACTTTGATGGTTACAAGGAAGGGAAGGGGTGGGAGGGAAGAACGCTAATTACACAATAGATAAGTGGTAACTTTGGTGAAAGGTAAGACAGTACATACACTGGGGAAGGCAGCACAACTCATTCAAGGCAAGGTCATGGAAGCGCCACAGACACATCCAAATTCCCTCAGGGACCAAATTACTGGGCTGAGGGCTGTGGGGACCATGGTCTCAGGGGACATCTAGCTCAATTGGCAGAACATAGTTTATAAAGAAAATGTTCTACATTCTACTTTGGTGAGTAGCATCTGGGATCTTAAAAGCTTGTGAGCAACCAACTAAGATACTCCGCTGGTCTCACTCTGTCTGGAGCAAGGGAGAATGAAGAAAACCAAAGACAAGGGAAAGATTAGTCCAAAGGACTAATGGACCACAAGTACCACAGCTTCCACCAGACTGAGTCCAGAGCAAGTAGGTGGTGCCTGGCTACCACCACCAACTGCCCTGACAGGAATCACAATAGAGGGTCCTAGACAGGGCTGGAGAAAAATGTAGAACAAAATTCTAACAACAACAAAAAAAAAAAACATACTTACTGGTCTGACAAAGACTGGAGAAACCCGGGGAGTATATCCCCCGGACACCCTTTTAGCTCAGTCCTGAGGTTCACCCTTCAGCCAAAGATTAGACAGGCCCATAAAACAAAATGAGACTAAATGAGCACACAAGCCCAGGGGCAAAGATGAGAAGGCAGGAGGGGACAGGAAAGCTGGTAATGGGGAACCCAAGGTTGAGAAGGGAAGAGTGTTAGTATGTCGTGAGGGTGGCAGCCAATGTCACAAAACAATATGTGTGTTGCTTGTTTAATGAGAAACTAGTTAGCTCTGTAAACCTCACCTAAAGCACAAATTTTAAAAAGTTAAAGAGCATGAAATGGCAAATCTGTGGATAAATATAGAAGACTTTTTTATTGTTTAAAAAGATAATTGACTCTTAAAACAAAAAAAGTATCAATATATTATGGAATATAATATATATACAAGTAAAATGTGTGACAACAATACCAAAAACGAAGGGAGAAAGGAGATGGAAGTTTACTTTGTAAAGTTCTTATATTACTCATAAAGTGGTGTCATACTATTTAAAGGTAAACTGTAATAAGCTAAAAGTACATAAGATAAAAAATGCACATAATAAACGCTAGAGCAACTACTGGAAAATAAAGTCAAAGAAATAAGAGGAGAAAAATGAAATACTAAAGCTATTTAACCAAAAGATGGCAGGAAAAGAGAAAAAAAGGAACAAAAACAGAAGGGACAAATAGGAAGCAAATAAACAGCATGACAGTAAATTTAAACCCAACCATATCCATCTGTTCAGGTACTTTGGCTATTTATTTTTCTATTGGAATGGCTGTCTTTTCTTATTCTGTAAAAACTCTTTATACAAAATATAAATTCTTTGTCATAAAAGAAAAATCAGCTTCATCCTTCATATAGAAAATTGAGGGGTGTGTGTTTATCGTCTTCTGAAAGAAGACATACATTTCCCTATTTCCACAGTTAATTATATAGTGAATTTATTTTGATACGAATTTTAAAAGTGACGCAAGGTCTTTAAAGCACTGTTCACAAATGTATGAGCCAGCCCTTTGTCAAAGCAGAGGTGACAAGCAGCCCCAAGCCACACCATCTGGAATGGGCCCTTGGAAGGGTGTGAACTTCTCAAGTGGAAGCTGCTGCTCAATGAGAACCAGTCACAACGAGCTCCAACCTGTGTCTTCATGCCGGGAAGAGGAGGTTAAATGAAAGCAAAGATAGATCCAGTCCTTGGGAATAGGATACGCCCTTGAAAATGACAAACATTTAGAGCCTTACGTGACTGAAGCCTGTTAGCACCAACTGCAAGTTGAAAGCTGGCTGGTAGAACAGATTCATCAGAATGGACAGTGAGTTCTGAGCATGAAGACTGAAATTAGCCTCTCATGACATCTAGTGACTCTCATGGTCCTGTTGGAAAAGGATTTTTCCCCGCGGTGCTTCCAGTTGTTGACATTCATCAACATTTGGGAGGAATAGGGGACAAGAGGCCTCATTTAAAATGGGTGTCCTCCTCCCTCAGGCACGCAGCTCGTGTGGACGTTACGGATATCCTTTTCTGAAAATCTGCAGTGTACATAAGTGGTGGCTGTCATGTGCCCTGGAAGTGCCCCACTCCTGGGGCCTGTTTGAGATTTATTTCCTTCTGAACAAGCAGAGGACTTTGCAGTGAGTGGACTGGGCTGTCGTGTCCCTTGGGAGGAATTGCCAAAGAGATTTAACAGGATTTGAAATGGGAGTGGACAAAGAGGTGAGCTAGAGTGCTTTCTCTTTAAAATGTGAACTGAGTAGAAAAACATAAAAAAACATGTATGTGTGTGTATGTGTGTATATATATGTATATATAAGAGATTTTGGCACCCTTTATCTGCTTTTTAAAGTAAAATAGTAAAAGTACAGTAAACACAAGTCAGCTTTTAGCATTTCCTTTTTATGCTAAAAATTTTGGAGGGAAAGTGGGGGATGGGTAATAATTAAATGAAACTTTATCTGTGATCTCATTAGTTCCAATCCATCAGCCTAATTTAGTTTGAAAAATGAGTTGGAGGAAATGGCACATTTTAAAATTCAAGTAGCTAGTTAGCAACTCTGGACTGGCCTTCTTGAAGGAAGAAAAACACCTTTCATTTTATCCTTGAACTGAATCCATCTGACATGTGACAGATGTTGAGCGTCTTCTGTGAGGCATTGTCCAACATCAGCCCCTTGCCAAGCACGCTTTTCCCCTGTTAGGGCTTGTGTTTCTCATTGAAGGACTTAAACCCACCGTCCCCACAGCAGTAGGAGGCTGACAGGGGAAGCATCTTCACCCATGTCATCGGCAGTGCTTATAACTAATTGTCAGTGATACCTCAGTCTGAGGGACAGTGATCAGACAGTCCGAGAAACATTTTCCAACCGTCATTTATGCTCCCTGTTTTAGTCACCAGAGTTCTGTAGAAAAACAGAACCAGTGACAGAGAGAGAGAATATGTGTGTGTATGTATAGATACAGATATATATAGAGAGAGAGATTGATAGTTACTTCAGGGGATTGGTTTATTCCATTATGGGGGCTGGAAAGTCCAAGCTCCATAGGTCAGACAACAGAAAGAGTGAAGGGGCAAGCTTGGAGGCAGAACACTTCCTAAGGAACTCCCCTTCCAACTGGTCGATTACATTACATTAGATAACATTGTGGAAAGTGATTGCATTACATTAGACTACACTGTGGAAGATGATTGCATTACATTAGATAACATTGTAGAAGGTGATTGCAATACCTTGGGTTACATCATGGAAGATGATTGTATTACATTAGATTACATTGTGGAAAGTGATAGCATTACATTAGATTACATTGTGGAAGGTGATTGCATTACATTGGATTACATTGTGGAGTGTGACTGTGTTACTAGATTACATGTGGAATAGCAACTAGTCTAGTGTTTGGCCAAACCACTGGGATCCATAGCCTAGCCAAGTTAACATATAAAACTAACTGATACGGGCAGACCAGCCTCTTCTTCCACTGAAATGCCCCCTTGAGGTACTTACAAATAAGACTGATTCCCTGAATTGCCTTGCTTTACCTCCCCTGGTGCTAATGAGTGATGGGAGGAAGGGAGAAGCTGAGGCAAAGTGAGCCCCACAGGAGACCAGCTGCTCAGAGCTAAGGGTGCTTCTGCCCTTGGTGTCCTTCCTTGGGGCTGGGTGCTGGGTCAGCACAACACTTCGAAGGTATTCATTCCAGTCTCTTTAAAAAGCACAGAGGTTATCCCAGCTTCTTTGTGCCTGCAGAAGGCTTTTTAGAGAAATTATTTTCAGTTGTTAAGCAGCTGCTCAGTGCCTCCTGTGTGTAGACTGGCACTGCTGGAGAGCTCAAGGCCTATAAGTTCTCATTGCTTCTTTTCAACCAGTTGGATTTATAGGAAATAAAACACGTCACGAAGGAAGGGGTTAGGAGTTGAAAACAGTTTTAGATTGGACAGAACTTTCCCTTGGTGGTTCTGTTTCACTGTCTGCAGAGAAGGCCTGGAAGCCGGGGCAGACCAGTCTGTGGTTCCCGCAGCACTCCTAGAAGGAAGTGGGAAGTCACAGCGTAGCAGACAGCTCAGGCCATGAGGTTGCAGCTACCGGTGTTGCCCTGGAAGAGAGTGGCAGGGCTCAAGAGGTGACTTCCCAACCCACGACGCCACACTTGCCCTGTTTTCCTCCTCCTTCCTTGAGTCTCTGCCCTTGGCCTTTGTGAGCAATCCTGCTTATGCCCGCCCTGTCATGCTGGCTTTCCTCTCAGCTCTATCCAGCCCCTTCTCTCTTGTCAGGCCATATTTGCCATCACTACCTGAAGCTGGGGACTGCCCAACAAGCTCCCAGGCTCCTGTGCTCCAGGACTGAGTTCCTCTCGGACCAGGATGTCGTCCACGAGCTGGCCTACAAGCCCACAGGCTCTGCCACTTCTCCACCCCCATGCTACCCTCCTGCCACACTGAATTCTTTATATAAATGCTTGGTTTAGGGAAAAGGTTAGTAAATGCTAGAAGAAACACCTACAAAAATCACATATATAGCGTAAGCACTGTGCTTTAATTTAAGGCATATTAGTGACTATCCATTCAACAGCTTTTTTTGATGCCAGGCCTTTTCTTTGCATATGGGTACACTAGTTGGAGCCTGTCTGTGTCCTTACATTCTCATCATTCAAACGTATGGGCTGTCAGGTACAGATTTGACGTCTTTAAAGTGTCCTGAGGATCTAAGTACGAAGCCTTTTGGATTTTTGCAACTTTTTCTTGGTCTTTTATACTTGTCTTGCCCAGGGCGACTTGCCTTTATTGAATATTTGTTAGAGCATTCAGCGTTGTTCTTATAGAAATTGCATTCTTCTGTTTTTCACATTTTACTCGTTTGTGTAGTCTTTAATGAACCAAGTACCAGTATAACAAGTAAATCTGGCGTAACAGGATTGGAACATACACAACTGGTCCTCAGTAAAGTGTACCCCTCAGGGAGGGTATACCAGAGAGCAGCCTCCCGGCCCTGAGTGCTGAGTGCTGTACAGAGTGGAGTGGGGAACCTGGCAGAGGTCAGTGCAAAGAGTTTTACTACATACTTGCTCGGGCCCTTCAATAGGCCTTTTACTCTTTCCCTCCCAGCCATCATTCCCTTCTGCTAGGACACTCTTCTCACTGTTGCCGAGTTATCCCTTGGGTCTCAGTTTAGCTGTCCCTTCCTGCAGGAAGCCCACCCTGCCCCCTTCAGGCGAAGCCAGAGGTCACTCTTGTGTGCTTTCATAGTGCCCCCTACTTTCCCATCAGGGAACTTACACCCCTATGTACACATACCTCTTACAGAACGATAACCCTGGCTTGTAGAGATTTGTCTGCGTCGTTCATCAGTGGGTTCCTAGCACCTAGGACATGACTGGCATAGAGTAAGTGCTCCAGGATACTTGTGGAAGGAAGGGAGGAGGAGAGAAAGATGGCATAGAACTTATTTCTCAGAAATCTTCCAACACTCGCTAGGCTGTAGGATAAGGTAGAACCCCTTAGCATGCAGTGAAGACCCAAATGGTGGTAGTAGTAGTAACACTAGTAGTAATAGAAGTGGGAGTGGAGATGGCAGTGGTCGTAACGGTTATAAGAAGACTAACACCTCCACCAATAACAATACTACCGTCTGGTATTTGTGAGCTACTTAGCATTTTTGAAGATCTTCAGAGCCAGCTCCATGTTTCCCCAGCATCCCTTCTTGCCCTGTGCTCAGTCACTCGTGCTGCTGACCACACTCTGATGCCCTGTGCAACTTCGCTCATCCCTGCCTTGGGTCTTGTTACCCTTCATTCTGGTCTACACATTTCCCTGTTCTCGCCTGTTATCCCACTCTGCCCCCAGAGTCGGACCCAGATTACCAACTGTCTGTCCTGGGCCCAGCCCTACCACTTCTTCCACCTCCTTGTTCCAGGTCCTTCTCCATGCCTTCATTCCCTCATCCTAGCTCTCTGTGCTGGAATCTTATCTCCATCTCACTCCAGGACATAGGGGAGCTTCACAAAGATCGTCTTGGAACCCCTGCAGATTCTCTGCTTTTGCCTTTGTACCCACATAAGGCTCATCCAGCAGTGAGGGGGGTATTTCCTAAGGAAAGAAAACATCCCCCCAGTGACTAATGAGTTTTAACGTTAGAGAAAACATGACCATTTTATTTTTTTTCTTTTTGACACTCAGCATGTAACTGCCAGGCCTTCAGAAAGCGAGAGAAAGGGGTCAAATCTTCCTCCTTCCAGCTTTTAACAGAACATCGTAGAGGAGGAAAGAGCGGCTGTGAGTCAAGTGCTTGGGGAAGAGATGGCAGGCGTGTGGATCTGGCGGATATTAGATTTTCCAGATTTCATAATTTTCATTTGTCTCCTGTTGTTAGTCTTAGCAGCTTTAATTTCTCTGCGCATAGCAATCATAGCATGTGTGCACAGAGACCCTTCTGAGCTGGTGACTGGGGCACTGAGAAATGCAGGGAGGAAGGTAACCAAATGCCAGATTGTAGGGAATCAAGTCCAGAATTTGGGAAGTGTGTTTCTGCATAAGCGCCTGATCCCCTGCATAGACCCCAGGACTGTGGATACTCCTGTCTATGTACCTGCAATGCTGGACTCACCCATTGTGGTTGTGAATGTGATTTTCTTTCCTCTGCCTTTTGAAGTTGGTTGCTTGTTTTCACATACTTAAGATAATATTCTGCTATAATGGAGTATTCTACCTGGAAGAGATCGAACATTCTCACGGCCAACAGAGACTCCTCAGGGCTCTGAAACAGAACGAGAAGCCGCCAGTTTTTGGCAGAAGAGGCAACACATAAGGATCCTGGATAATGTTAGACGTTGCCTGCTTAGACACTGTCAGCGCTGGACTGAAAGCGGATTTGATGAAAGTGGTCCATGGTGTTCAGCCAACATTGGGGCCCTTTGTGCATCTCCTGGTTCTCTGGGTAGTGCAGTGGTTAACACACTCAACTACTAACCAAAAGGTTGACAATTAGAACTCACCCAGAGGCTCCTTGGAAGAAGGACCTGGTCCGTTTCTGAAAGATCACAACCTTGAAAACCCTGTGGAGCCATTCTACTCAGCTCACACGGAGTTGCCATGAATCAGAGCCGACTTGACAGCAAATGGTGCATTTCCTGGCTATTCTGAACACTCCAGTATGTCATGGCAGAGTGTGGCTATGGAAACGTAGTGGTGTGAAGCCTTAAGACTCCACATTCCAGAAACGCTTTGCTAAGCCCAGGAGATGGAAGCTCTGTAAAGAAGAAAGCCAGACAGTGTTGCAGCTGCAGAGTGCTCTCAGTGCTTCCCGGACGGGTTTGGAAAACACTGTGTACCCAGAGGCTCTGCCCATGTGGACTGTAGCCCTATGGTGCTTTTTCCTTTGCTGTTTTTTTCTTCCTGGGACAGATGTTTACATGGAAATGTGATCTTTAATTCCTTAGAGATCCATCTGCCTGCTGTTAATTCCTCTTTTGAAGTCGTAATCTTTTATATAATGCTTTCCAGTTAGCTGGACTCTGAGTTCGGTGTTATATGTCACAGATGGGAAAATTCGGTGGACTTGCGGAGTGCCATTTGGACATAAAAGAATCAGCTACAGTGGTTGGAGGCAAAGACCTGGAAGTCGTCAATCTCCAAAGCCCGGTGGAAATGAAGTTTGGTTGTCTGTCATTTTTGACCCCCCGTATCTGACTTAATTCTTTCACAGATACAGAAGCATGCAAAGGGGTAAACAAGCCTGATTTTTACCTGGGCATCTCTGTTATGATGGAAGTTTCCCGGTGCTTATAAAGAACAAAGCTGCAAATTCACAGACCAACATACCAGTTGGTCGCAGGAGACCTGTGTTGTTGTTGCTCTTGCATGCCATCAAGTTAATTCTGACTCATAGCAACCCTACAGAACAGAGTAGAACTGCCCCATAAGGCTCCCTAGGCTGTGATATTTACAGGAGCACATCACCGGGTCTTCTCCCACGGAGCCACTGATGGATTTAAACTGCTGACCTTTCGCTTAGCCAGGTGCTTAACCAGTGCACCACCAGGGCTCTTCTGCCTTTAGATCCAAATCTGCTCAAAGTTGCCAGTGTAGGAAACAGGAAGACGAGAGTTTGCCATTTATTGATATTCACCTGCTCTGGCTAAGGCCTGAAATTGCTCCCACACTCCCAGACTACTTCAGGAAACACTTACAGTATGCTCTTGGGAGCTCCTTGGCTACCACCAGCTACCCAGAGCCCAAACAGCTGCATACGTGTGACAGAGCTGCTGTGGCGGACTCTGCTCTGGATTCCTGCTCTGGCGCCTGCAGAAAGTGGGAGTCTGTGAGATCGTTGGACCTGAGAACAGAAGCCAAGTGCCCAAAGGGGCCAGGCTCCTTACTTACTCCCTCTCCCTCCAGCTGCTTGAGAATAGCCAACCAGAGAGGTACCAACTGTCCGGGAATTGTTGGGAAACAGTCCGTGTTTGGGGTTACTCAGTTTCACGTGCGCGTTAGAATAACCTGACACAGGTTTGTCAGCCTGCTCTGGACCTGATTGATGAGCACCCCACAGAGTGAGCCCTCATTTAACAGAAGGGTAGAGCCCATTGGCTAATAGGCATAATGGGGTTGGAACTTTAGAAAGAATACTTACATTTCACTTGTATTTATATTTTCTCGTTCTGTTAAACAACTTTGGTGTGTGGGAAGGAGGGGCACATTAGCACTGAGTAATGAAGAAAAGGCTGTCACGCTAAGCCAGTTGAGGTTGTACAACACGTTCCTTTCCCTGTGTTGCAGAAGATACTGATGTGGAATGACATGAGGAATGAGTAGTTACAGGCTTTTCTCCTGGCTAGACGTGTGGGATGAGGGGGGTGACGAACCTCTGTCTTTCTGTGTAGAAGGGCCCAGGCAGAGCTATAGCGGGAGTATGGAGCTGCACGTGGCCTTTAGCAGGTCTGATGTGGGGGCTTTCATGAACCATCACCCTCGGGCCCCACCCAGTGCTCTACCTAGAGACCTGCAGGCCAGGTTGGAAAGCCACCCTAGCAAACCTGGGTGAAGGAAGACTTCAGTGGTAGGGAATGCAGGGTGTTGTTTACCCTTCTGTGTGCATAAGTCATGGGTGCACAGTCACGCCCATAGGAACAGATTTCTACTAAGTCCTCAAAGAAGCACAAAGCAGGGGTAGAGAGCACCATTCAAATCCCACTAGGGACCACCGGAGCACGTTGCTGACACTCTCATGCCTCATCACTCAAAGCATTTAGAATCTGGTACATAATCTAGTCCTTGGCTTAAGTAAATTAATGTGGGCATTGGTGTATTAAGAAGTTCTGTTGCTGGTCTCAGGTGTGAGAACCCAAGGAACCTAGCTAGTGTTCAGGAGGTTATTATCCTGATTCATGTCAACCCTTGGCCCTTGGGTCTTGGTGGGCCACTTGGCCCACTCTGGACATGATGCTGCTGCCCCTGCAACAGTAGACAGGTACAGTTGTCCCCCTTTATCCACAGGGGATACATTCCAAGACCCCCAGTGGATGCCTGAAACCACGATTAGTAGTGAACCCTGTATATGCTGTGTTTTTTCCTATACGTATACACCTATGATGAAGTCTAATTTATAAATTATGCACAGTAAGAGGTCAACAATGATAATTAATGATAAATTAGAACAATTATAACAGAATATTGCAATAAAAGTTACGTCAATGTGGTCTCTTTGGCATATCCAAATTGCCAGCATCACTACTCTCGTGCTTTGGGGCCGTTATTAAAATAAGAGTTACTTAAACACAAGCACTGCGAGACTCCTACAGTCAATCCAAGATGGCTGCGAAGTGACTAAATGACTAACAGGTGGGTAGCCTATACAGCGTGGATACACTGGACAAGGGGGTGATTCATGTCCCAGGCTGGACAGAGCAGGACAGTACAAGATTTCATCATGCTACTCAAAACAGCGTGCAACCTAAAACTTAAGAATAGTTCATTTCTGAAATTTTCTAATATTTTTGGACTGTGGTTACCTACGGGTAACTGAAACTGAGGATAAGGGAGGACTGCTGTATATTGGCCATGCTTCTCCGGAGAAACAGAACCAATAGGAGATACAGATTTTATATATTTATATATGGAAATCCTGGTGGCGTAGTGGTGAAGTGCTGCGGCCGCTAACCAAGGGGCCGGCAGTTCAAATCTGCTAGGCGCTCCTTGGAAACTCTATGGGGCCGTTCTACTCTGTCCTATAGGGTCGCTATGAGTTGGAATCGACTCGACGGCACTGGGTTTCTGGGGTTTTTTTTATGTATATATATATACATATATATATATAAAATATGGAGCCCTGGTGGTGCAGTGGTTAATAGCTCAGCTGCTAATGAAAAGGTCGGTTATTTGAATCCACCAGCCCCTCCATGGAGACTCTCTGGGTTGTACTCTGTCCTATAGGGTCGCCATTAGTCAGGATCGGCTCAGCGGCAGTGGGTTTTGTAGTGGCCCCATGTGACAGAGTAGAACTTCCCCGTAGGGTTTTCTAGGCTGAAATCTTTACAGGAGCAGATCGCCACGTCTTTCTCCCCTGGAGCCACTGGGTGGGCTTGAACCACCAACCTTTTGGTTAGCAGCTGAGTGCTTAACCATTGCGCTGTCAGGGCTCCTATACAGAGAGACAGAGAGATTGATTTGCTTTAAAGAGTTGGCTTACGAGATTGTGGGAGCTGTTAAGCCGGAAATCAGTAGATCAGGTGGCAGGCTGGAAGCTGGCAATCTTGAGTCCGAAATCCATAGGCCAAACAGACTGGAAACTCTGGCAAGATGTTTATGTTACAGTCTTGAGGCAGGATCCTTCTTTATTCAGGAAACCCGTTTTTGCTCTTAAAGCCTTCACCCGATTGGATGAGACTCATCTAGTTTGGAGAGTAGGCTATTTAATGTCATAGTCTAAAAAATTATGGAGGGTAATGTGTTTTGCTTAAGGTCATCTGATTATAAATGTTAATCATTTTTAAATCCCTTCACAATGACATCTAGGCTAGTATTTGATCAAACAATTGGGTACCATAGCCTAGCCAAGTTGACCTATAGAATTAACTATCACACCAGAGGTACATCTCTGTGTGTTGTTAGCATCTCTGTAGACAGGCCACATGTATAGTTCTTCAGCCACCCTTATAGCGAGGTCTGTCATGTCTTAGCAGACCTGTGTATTTTAGCACAGAAGCCGGAAGAGTTTCCAAATCCAAATTCTAGGCTGGTAAAACTTAACGAAGAAGATGGTTCCCAGTAAAGATACCAGCCAATGAACCAGTTGCCGTCAAGTCAGTTCTGTCTTTCGGCAATCCCCTGTGTGTCGGGGTAGAACTATGCTCCGTAGGGTTTTCAGTGGCTGGTTTTTCAGATATAGATCACCAGGCCTTTCTTCCAAGGTGCCTCTGGGTGGATTCGAGCCACCAACCTTTCAGTTAGTAGTAGCCCAGCGCTTAATCCTTTAAGCCACTGAGAGACCCCTCCAGTCATGATTGTTCATATTTATTGTGTTAACTATTTACCAAGCAGTGTTCTGAGGGCTTGCCCAGTAGAAACTCATTTAATCTTTAGAGTATTCTGCTAAGATAGTTACTAATTTTACCCCATCTAGTAGGTGAGGAAACTGAGGCCCAGAAGAGTTAAGAAACCTGCCCGAGGTCATAAAAAAGTGGCAAAGCTGGTGTTTGAACCTGGTGTTGCTTCAGTTTGTGTTGTTAACCACTAGAATGAACTGCTAGCTACAGGATGCAGAGACTCCAGCAGGTGCGGCCCCGAAGCACAGCATTGCAGACTGCATCTCAGTGAAGTCTTGCTCGTCTTGATTGAGGATCTTCCATGTGCTAAACCCTTGGACTCACAGTCTAAAGAAGGAGTCAGGCAGGCAACTGATGAGCGGCACCTGGTGAACAGTGCCTTTCTGGAAGTGTAAATAAGATGTGGAAGCAGCACAGAAGAGGGAATGAGGAACTCAGTGGAGAAGGAGGAAAGTGGGAGAAAATGCTGCCAGAGGGGATTACCTTCTGAGCTAGGTTTTGCAGAATGAGTAAGAGTTCACCAAATGCACTCAGGTAGGCATAACAGGCTGGAACAATAGCATGCAGAGGACAGAGGTATGAGACCAAAAACCAAGACCTGCTGCCACCGAGTCTATTCTGACTCATAGCGACCCAATAGGACAGAGTAGAACTGCCCCATAGGGTTTCCAAAGAGTGGCTGGTGGATTTGGACTGCCGACCTTTTGGTTAGCTGCCGAGCTCTTAACCAAGGTATGAGACAGCAGGGAATTTTTTTAAGGAGGAAGTACAACAAGTCCGTTAGCGTGGATGGGTGATGCAGCCCAAGGGGGGAGATCAGGAGTGTTGTAACGGGAGAGGCAGAAAGAGCCTGGTTTTCCATGCCCGAAACCTGACTTTCCCTGGGGGATGTAGGCAATTTATCATCATCTCAAAACAAGATCCAGAACCGCAAACCTTGATGCATTCAGTTGTAGTGTTCTTTTTCCTCTAGTTTTATTATTACAATTATGGACAGAAAAGACGACAAAAGTGAATAAGCTCCATAAATGATGTATATTGACATTGTGCTAAAAAGAATGTTGTTTTCTGATTCCCTCCATGCGCTTATTTCTCTGTTTTTTCATCAGCAGTTCCCCTTGGGGAACTGGTTATTCTCAGATACCAAGATAAGTATTTTTGAGGCTTTTTTTTTTTTTTTTTAAGTGCCCTTTGATTGCATAAAAGCATTGCATAGAACTATTGCCAGGAGTATCTTTATAGCAGAAATGGAGGCTAAGGCAGATTATGTAATTGTGTCCTTAATGTGTTCTCTGAACCTAACATGCTGCTAGCATAAAAAAAAACCTAATCATCATAATGGCGTGAGTGTCTTTCTTGCTCACCAGCCTCTGGCACGATTGCGCTGGCGTTGTTTACTACAGAACAGAAATCGATGGTTTAAATGTGGTGTGAGTGTGAACCAGCTCTGGCCACCCTGACTCTCCGCTCCACTCCAGCCGGCCTGTGCAGCCCCTTGCAGCTCCTCTACAGAGCGGGGCTCATGTGTACGCATGGTCTCGCCTGTGAATGTTTGGATGAGGGGAGGCAGCACTTCCCCTCCATGGAGGAAGCCTGGTTGCGTTTTGCGAGGCGAGCAGAACACCATCTGGCAGAGGAGGTGACGGGAGAGTGCAAACACTGCTGTGAAGTCGATGAATGCTTAATGGCTACAGAATTTTTTTTTTTTAATTTGAACCTTTGTATTTAGTTTGTTTGTTTGTTCTTTTTTGTTTGTTTGTTTTTTAGAATAGTCCTTATCAGTGGCAGAAGATCCTTCTGTAGTATCTTTTCAGTGCTGCCGTACCGTGACAGTACCCAGGCCGGGTATGTATATACGTGCATGCTTTGTCGTTCTCTGGGTGAACTGATGTACGTGATGTGGCCACCCTCTCCACTTTCAAGAACACACCTTGCTTTGACACTGCAAATTCAGTGTTCATAAATTTGAAAGAAAAAAAGTTCCACGTTCTTTTCAGCCAGAAAGCTCCCTTGTTGTTGGTGTGCATGCGCGCACGTGTGTGTGTGTGTGTGTGTGTGTGTGTGTCTCCACTCCATAGTGTCTTTTGTTTCTGAATGTGCATTTTGTCACCCGTTTCCAAATTGTGAAACAAAAGCAATATAGGTGTGCCACCTCCCTTATGGCCACTTTGACTTTTGGAGAAAGGTAGGTCAGAAAATGAATCGGACCAAGCCATGTGGCTACCCTACCTCCTTGCATCTTGGGCTTGGGGTTGGGAACCTGACCAGCAAGCTGGAGCTGCCACTGCTGGGCAAAATTTTAAAGCAAAGTGGTACCAGGACCAGATGTGTGTGATTAGTTACAGACCAGAAGGGCACACGCAACTCTGTAGTAAGCCCCCATTTCATTTCAAAAACAGTAGATAAGTGAGGGTCTGCCCTTGCACAGCCTCTTCTCCTCATCATCAGCCCTGAACCCTGTGCCAGTTTCGTTATCTGAGTTTTGGCTCACTTGCCCTTTTTATGTTTTCCCTGTGTCCAGTGCTTGTCCTCATGGCAACTTCAGGTGTGTCAGAGTAGATCTGTGCTCCATAGGGTTTTCATTGGCTGATTTTTTTTGGAAGTAGATCACCAGGCCTTTCAGTTAGCAGCCAAGCATGTTAACTCTTTGCATCACCCAGGACAGTTCACCGTGTGGAATGTTGGTAGCATTGTAGGATGCTATCCCTGCCCTCTGCTCACTAAAAGCTAAATTGCCTTCTAGTCATTGTGTCAACCAAGGTACTACCCATATATTGCCACTGCCCTTTCAGAGGACAGTAGGGCCCAGTCCTGATTCATAATTTATTCATCTTTGACCATCTTCCATGAGTTGTATCCCTGTGGTTCCTACTCACCAACATCTTCCCTTTCCGTTTAGACCTGTCAGATTTTGGCCTGTTCAGTTCATCATGGTTCTTACCTGTATCCTAGATCATAAGCTCCATGGAACAGAAAGTAGTAGATGGAGTCCTGACTCAGTCATTTATTCAATGTGTGCCTTAAAGAGCAATAATAATCTTATTATTTATGGAGCACTTACTTCGTGCTGGTCCTTTTCATTATCTGCATCCTTAAAACAACCTTGCAAAGTAGGTGTGCTAGAAAAAGTAGCAGCAAGTCCTGCAGATCAAAGGTTTAAGGACCAGCTTGGGGTGGCTAGCTGGGAGGATTTCTTTACCTTATCAACATTTCATGGTCCTGGGTCTGGCTGCCCTTGAGGAGTGGGCTTGTTTCCTGGGGAAACTAGCTGGTACCAGCTCACAGACCTGGTGCGTGAACCCATTTGGCCAAATAAACCAAACCCAAACCCACTGCCGTTGAGTCGGTTCCGACTCATAGCGACCCTATAGGACAGAGTAGAACTGCCCCATAGAGTTTCCAGGGAGTGCCTGGCAGATTTGAACTGCTGACCTTTTGCTTAGCAGCTGTAGCGCTTAACCACTATGCCACCAGGGTTTCCCCCATTTGGCCAGTTAATTAATATAATTACAGATAATGTCCCAGGGCCAAGAATATTTGATTGAGAAGCCAACTCTTCAGACAGGGATTGGTTTGGACTATGGGATAGAAAGTGATACTGGTATAGAGTGAGCTTCTTGGATCAAGTAGACACATGAGACTACATGGGCAGCTGCTCTCTGGAGGGGAGATGAGAGGGCAGAGGGGGTCAGAAGCTGGCCGAATGGACACGAAAGTAGAAAGTGGAGAGAAGGAGTGTGCTGTCTCATTAGGGGGAGAGCAGCTAGAAGTATATAGCAATTTTTGTATGAGAGACTGACTTGATTTGTAAACTTTCGCTTAAAGCACAATAAAAATTAAAAAAAAAAAAAAAGAATATTTTGTTGTAACCAGCCAATAAGCACACCTCCAGCAGGATCTGAGTCATCAGTGGAAGGCTGCTTAACTAGAGCAGGAATCAGAACAAGCAGAATTAGCCAAGTGGGTATGCAAAGGCACCAGGAAAAATAGGCTCATGCTAAAGGAAGGGACACTTCTGAATTCATTCTATGAAGCTAACATAACCCTGATATGAAAACCAGGCAAAGACACCACAAACAAAAATTACGGACCAATATCTCTCATGAATATTGATGTAAAAATTCTCAACAAAATTCTAGCGAATAGAATTCAGCATCATATCAAAAAAATAATACACCACAACCAAGTGGGATTCATACCAGGTTGCAAGGATGATTCAACGTTAGAAAATCAATGAACATAATCCAGCACATAAATAAAATGAAAGAATCACATGATCATCTTAATCAACACAGAAAAGGCATTCAACAAAGTCCAACACCCATTCCTGATAAAAACTCTCAATAAAATAGGCATAGAAGGGAAATTCCTCAACACAATAAAGGGCATCTATACAAAACCAACAGCCAACATTATTCTTAAAGGAGAGAGATTGAAAACATTCCCCTTGATAACAGGAACAAGGTAAGGATGCCCTTTATCACTACTCCTATTTAACATTGTGCTGGAAGTCCTAGCTAAAGCAATAAGGCAAGAAAACAAACACACACACATCCAAATTGGTGATGAAGAAGTAAAACTGTCTCTGTTTGTGAATGATACGCTGCTGTACATAGAAAACCCCAAAGACTCCATGAGAAAACTACTGGAACTAATAAAAGGACTCAGCAGAGTAACAGGATATAAGATAAACATACAAAAATCAGTTGACTTCCTATACACCAGTAAAGCGAAGGAAACCCTGGCGGCATAGTGGTTAAGTGCTATGGCTGCTAACAAAAAGGTTGGCAGTTGGTATCCACCAGGTGCTCCTTGGAAACTCTATGGGGCAGTTCTACTCTGTCCTATAGGGTCCCTATGAGTCAAAATTGACGGCAATGGGTTTTTTTTTTTTTTTTTTTTTTAATAAAAAGAACAATGAAAAAGAAATCAGGAAAGCAATATCATTTATAATAGCCCCTAAAAAAAAAAATACTTCAGAATAAATCTAACCAGGATGTAAAAGACCTATACAAAGAAAATTACTTTTTTTTTCACTGCAAGAAACCAAAAGAGACCTACATAAATGGAAAAACATACCATGCTCATGTATGGGTAGACTTAACATTGTGAAAATGTCAATTTTACCCAAAGCAATCTACAAATACAATGCAATCCTGATCTAAATACCAACAGCATTCTTTAACAAGATGCAAAAACTAAACATTAAGTTTATATGGAAAGGGAAGAGGCCCCAGATAAGTAAAGCAGTATTGAAGAAGAAAAATAAAGTAGGAGGACTCGCACTACCTGACCTCAGAACCTACTATACAGCTATGGTAGTCAAAACAGCCTGGTACTGGTATAATGACAGATGCATTGACCAATGGAACGGAATTGAGAACCCAGATATAAATCCATCCACCTACAGTCACCTGATCTTTGACAAAGACCCAAAGTCCATCAGGTGGGGGACAAGACAGTCTTTTTAAAAAATAGTGCTGGCAAAACTGGATGTACATGTGCAGAAAAAAGAAACAGGACCCATACCTCACATCATATACAAAAACTAATTCAAAATGGATCAAAGACCTAGATGTAAAACCAAAAGCTATAAAGAGCATAGAAGAAAAAATAAGGGCAATGTTAGAGACCCTAATATATGGCATTAGCAGGATACAAACCATAGCTAGTAATATGCAAACTCACAGAAGATAAGCCAGATAACTGGGATCTTCTAAAACTTAAACACTCATGCTCATCAAAAGACTTGACCAAAAGAGTAAAAAGAGATCCTACAAAGATTCTGTATCTGTCATTATACCAACACCAGGCAGTTTTGACTACCGTAGGTGTATAGTATGTTCTGAGCCAAATTTTTGGCTATGACATATCAGACAAAAATCTGTAAAATCTACAGGAGAATCCAACACCTCTACCACAAAAAAGACAATCCAATTTAAAAATGGGCAAAAAATATGAACAGACATGTCACCAAAGAAGACATTCAGGCAGCTAACAGACACATTAGGTAATGCTCGCGATCACTAGCCATTGGAGAAATGCAAATCAGAACTACAATGAGATACTATTTCACCCCTACATTACTGGCAAAAAAACAGAAAATAACAAATGTTGGAGAGGCTGCAGGGAGATTGGAATTCTTATGCACTGCTGGTGGGAATGCAAAATGATACAACGATTTAGAAAATGATACAGCTGTTCCTTAAAAAGCTACAAATAGAAATACCATATGATCTAGCAGTCACACTCCTAGGAATATATCCTAGAGAAATAAGAGCCGTCACACAAATAGACATATGCATACCCATGTTTACTGCATTATTGTTCACAATAGTAAAAAGATGGAAACAACCTAGGTGCCCATCAACAGATGAATGGATAAACTATGGAACATACACGCAATGGAATACTACTCAACAATAAAGAACAATGATGAATCTGTGAAGCCTCTCACAACATGAATGAATCTGGAGGGCAGTGTACTGAGTGCAATAAATCAATCACAAGAGGACAAATATTGTATGAGACCACAACTAAAAACCCATAAAAAGATTTACACACAAAAAGAAACAATCTCTGATGGTTATGAGGGAAGGGAGAAGTGGGGAGGGAAAAACACTAACTAGACAATAGATAAGTGGTAACTTTGGTGGAGGGTAAGACAGTATACAATACTGGGGAAGCCTCCAGCACAACTTGTACTGCCAAGGTCATGGAAGCTCCATAGACATATCCAGATTCCCTGAGGGACCAAATTACTGGGCTTAGGGCTGTGGGGACCGTGGTTTCAGGGGACATCTAGCTCAACTGGTATAACATAGTTTATAGAGAAAATGTTCTACATTCTACTTTGGTGAGTTGCGTCTGGGGTCTTAAAAGCTTATGAGCGGCCATCTAAGGTACTGCATTGGTCTCACCCCATCTGGAGCAAGTGAGAATGAACAAAACCAAGAACACAAGGGAAAGATTAGTCCAAAGGACTAATGGACCACAAGTACCACACCCTCCACCAGACTGAGTCCAGCACAAGTAGATGGTACCTGGCTACCACCATCGACTGCTCTGACAGGGATCACAATAGAAGGTCCTGGACAGAGCTGGAGAAAAATGTAGACAAAAATTCTAACTCAGGAAAAAAAAAAAGACCAAGTTTACTGGTCTGACAGAGACTGGAGAAAACCCGAGAGTATGGTTCCCAGACACCCTTTTAGCTTAGTAATAAAGTCACTCTGAGGTTCACCCGTCAGCCAAAGATTAGATAGGCCCATGAAACAGAACGAGACTAAAGGGGCACAACAACCCAGGGGTAAGGATGAGAAGACAGGTGAGGACAAGAAAACTGGTAATGGGGAACCTAAGGTCGAGAAGAGGAGAGTGTTGACATGTCGCGGGATTGACAACCAATGTCACAAAACAGTATGTATTATTAATTATTTTATGAGAAGCTAGTTTTCTCTGTAAACCTTCATCTAAAGTACAATAAAAAAAAAATTTTTTTAATGCAAATCCAGAAAAAAAAAAGTAGGCTGATGCCTTAACTTCTTGAGAGGGTTGGTTTTATTAGTGAGACTGAACAATTCATTTTGTTTGCCAGGACGTCTTCTCTCCTGGACAAGGCTCAGGTGGGCACTGCCCATGTTTGCCTCTTTTTTTGGACTTCCCTTGCTCACCAGCACCCTTTCTTATTGATGTATTCTTTACTTAGACACGTTCCATTTATTCTTCTGAGTGTTTACTATGTGACTAGATATTAGGAATGGAGGTGGTGAAATTGGAGCTGGTTCCTGCCTTCCTGGAACTTAACTAGCCAGAGAGGAACGACATTAAAATTACCTCTATGATTAAATACAATTTTTAATAAAGATATTCAGGCAGGTTTGTCAAGGCTTCCTGACCTGTCTCATTCTGTTTCTTTAAGAGAGTTTGGCTTTTCTATGCTTTAATCTCATTTCCAAGTTTTGGGGTCCCTTCACTATGGTACCAAGTACTTATCTCCATTTATAGATAAGACCACTGATGCTCAAGAACTGAGGTCTCAAACATCAACTTTGTACCAGAGCAGGAATTTGAGTCCAAGATGGCGCACCCCTCTGTTTTTCCGTGGCCCACAGTGGCAGACAGGCGAGGCAAGTTCTGTATTCACTGAAACCCTTCTGTGAAATGGAGCTTTTATGATCTCCACCTCACAGAGGTTAACAGGATTCCAGGAGTGACTATGTACAAGGTTCCCAGTGAAGGACCTGGCTCCTGGACAGGTTGGTGGGCTCACTCCTAAAGGACCCTGTGTATCTTACAGAAAAAGACAGGTGGGGTCAGCGTGGAGAACTTCAGGGACATACAGATTTCTGCTTAGGCAAATCATTTACCTTCTGTGAGCCTCCGTTTCCTCCTGTGTAGAATGGGGATGCTAAGTTACTATCTTGCACAGTGAATTTGGAAATTACAGCATTTTTTGCAAAGCCAGTTGTTTTTGCTCTTATGTTCCATCGAGTTGGTTTCAATTTATAGCAACCCTGTGTACCTCAGAACGAAACACTGCCTGATCCCACACCATGCGCACAATTGTCATGCTTGAGCCCATTGTTGCAGCCACTGTGTCAGTCCATCTCATTGAGCATCTTCCTCTTTCCTGCTAACCCTCTACTTTACCAAGCATGAGGGACTGATCCCTCTTGACAACATATCCAAAGTATGTAGGACGCAACCTCACCATCCTTGCTTCTGAGGAGCATTCTGGTTGTATTTCTTCCAAGACAGATCTGTTCGTTCTTTTGGCGGTCATGGTATAGTCAATATTCTCTGCCAACACCATAATTCAAAGGCGTCAGCTCTTCTTCAGTCTTCCTTATTCATTGTCCAGCTTTGGCACGCATATGATGCAATTGAAAATACCACGGCTTGGGTCAGGCGCACCTTAGTCTCCAAGGTGACATCTTTGCTTTTCGACACTTTAAAGAGGTCCTCTGTAGCAGATTTGCCCAATGCAATGCGTCTTTTGATTTCCTAACTACTGCTTCCATGGGTATTGATTGTGGATCCAAGTGAAATGAAATCTTTGACAACTTCAGTCAAAGCCAGTAGGGATCCAAAAAGTTAAATTACCCAGGACAAGATCACCAAAACCATCTACATTCAGCATCCTTACAGATCTCTGTGGCTCTCTTGTATTTTTAAACACCTCAGAGAAATTCTAGCTGGAAGCTAGCTGGTGCTAGGGTCCTGGTTAATGTCTATCAGTTCCTGGGTCTCCTTCCCCACTGCTGTGAAGGCCTCATGGTGTCAGGGTCATCTCATAGGATCCTCAGTACACTCAGCTATTCTGTCTGTTGGCCCTGAATGGAAAGAAAGAAAACGAGTGTGTGGGGCTACAGGACAGAACCTTTTACAGCTGAAAGGTATTTTAGAGAGGAACGAGTTCAAACCCACTAAAACCCAAACCAAACCCAACCCATTGCCGTCAAGTCAGTGCTGACTCATAGCGACGCTGTAGGGCAGAGTAGAGCTGCCCCATAGGATTTCCAAGGCCATAATCTTTACGGAAGCAGACTGTCACATCTTTCTCCCACGGGAGCCACTGGTGAGCTCAGACCACTGACCTTTCAGTTAACAGCTGAGCGCTTCATCACTGTGCCACCAGGGCTCTTACTCAGACCCACTACTCCTCTAAATTTTATAGATGAGGAAACCAAGGTGCAGAAAGGTTAATTTTCTATAAAAATAACAGTTGGCTTCTTTGTTAGACTTAACAGAAGAAAGAACGTGCCCATTTCTACAGCAGATTCTACTGCAGTCCTCACATAGGAAACTGGGAATGCATTTCAGAGCGTCGTAATTTAGCAGCAGGATTAAGAAGCATTCTCCTTTATTTTAATTTTTTAATAAGCAGACATCCTATTTATGAATAATTTCTATCTACCATAGTTAGGAATTTTGTTTTTACTAACTATATAAAAACATTTATTCTAATAAGTTATGTACATACATATATTGAGCTACTTTAATTCATGTACGTATTAACTAATACCTTTCCACTGTAGAAGATTCCTTTTAAGCTGAAACTGTTTCTGGGACTAACCCAAACCAGACCCATTGCTGTGTCGAGTTGATTCCAACTCCCAGTGACCCTACAGGACAGAGTAGAATTGCCCCATGGGGTTTCCAAGGCTGTAAATCTTTATGGAAGCAGACTGCCACATATTTCTCCTGCAGAGCAGCTGGTGGATTGGAACCGCCAAACTTTTGGTTAGCAGCCCAGCGCTTAATCACGGTGCCACCAGGGCTCATTTATCTGAGACTAAGACTTAGATGGTAGAATATCAGGGATGGGAGGACTTTAGAGATCATGTGGTGTAACCTTCCTGCTTCACAAAGAAGACACAGGGAGGTGAAGCCTTCCACCTTTACACATGACGCCAGCAGAGTCAGTGCTAGAACTGGCTCTCCCGGCCACTCCTGCTTCTGGCTTCATGTTTCCGACTCCAGTGTTTCCATTGCACTTATGCATGCGGATTAGTCCACATGTGCCTGTTTATTCAGAACAAGCACAGCTTCCCCTGAAGGGGATAGTGTACAGCTTCAACTTTATCACAAGAAAGCTCTAAAAACAGGAAACACAAAAGTTCATCCAGCATGTACTTGAACCTCCTTTGCATGGGAAGCATCTATCAGGATGGCCTTATCTTTCCGTTTTTTGTTTTCTGGCTTCTCATTCTGTGCTGGTGCTTCCCAAGTCCGGTGCTCACGTCTTGGCTTGGTCTGCTTTCTACCCTGACCCTGATGTTTTGCTCTTTGTTTTGCAGTGAAGCTGAACACTTACTTTGACTCTTGACATCACTTGTCGAAAGTAGATCAATCTTGGGAGAGGTTTTACCATCTGTACTGGGTTGAATAGTGTCCCCCCAAAATCTGTTTCCTTCCTGGAACCTCAGAATGTGACCTTATTTGAAAATAGGGTCATTTCAGTTGTAATTATTTAAGGCGGGGTGAACCCTAATCCAATGTGATGGTGTCCTTGTGAGAAGAGAGAGACATAGGGAGAAGGCCACGGAGGCAGAGGTTGGAGTGATGTGTCTGTAAGCCAAGGACTGGCAGTAACACCAGAAGCTAAGAGAAGGGCACAAAACAGATTCTCCACTAGAGCCTTCAGAGCAAACATAGCCCTGCTGATTACCTTGATTTTTTGGACTTCTGGCCTCCAGAACTGTGAGATAATAAACTCCTGTTGTTTTAAGGCCCCCAGTTTGTGCTAATTTGTTACAGAAGCCCTAGAAAACCAGAACACCATGCACTCATGCATTATCTGGGTATTCAGTCATTTGTTCGGCCCCAGGGAGTACAAGGCTTGATGGACGTGGAGAGGTTTGAGTTTAAAACTCTGCTCTGCAGGAGCTTCACATTGAGTGAGAAAGCCCAACACGTGAACAATCAATCCAAGACAACTGGGGAGGTCCCAGGGAGGCATTGGAGAGTGCTTCACCCCCAAATCCTTATCAATGCCCACATTTAAAATAAATCTACATCTTAAGTAAAAACAAAGTGTTTGCTATGTAAAGTTTCTTTATGCCCATCCATCCTGTCCCTGCACTCCTATGTAGAAATTCAAGTGCTGCCACTGCACGGTGTAATCCATTTGTTCACTCAGCAAAATGTGTTGAGTACCTGTGATATGCCAGGCACTGGTCTAGGCAGTGCAGATGCCATGATGAACAAGAAAGCGCCTCTTCCGTCACAGAGCTTACCTTCTGACAGCAGGGGACAGAAATAAGCTAGTAAACAAGTAAATCATCAGACAAAATAGCAAACGATAGGATGTGTGCCCTAAGCGACGTGTGGCTGGAGCCCAGGGGAAGAAACTCAGAGAATTCAGACAGAGCGGTTGGGGGTGCTCCCCAGGGCAGATGGCTGAAACTGAGCCACTGTGCGGAGACTGCTGCTGGTTATTTTGAATGTGGATCGTGTACCTCCTGAAAAGGGGTGCCTCCTTTTGTGATGATACACCCCTCATGAATTCACGGGGGGCCTCCACAGTACCTGGCATATTGAGAGGATTTGATAAAGCACCATTCAAGCTGCAATCCCACTGATGGAGCGACGGACTCTGCAGCGCCCAGTCCTAGTGACGACAGAAGGCAGGTGAGGACCAAAAGACAAAAAAAGAAGCTATGTGGGAAGACGAAGCCCTGGGATGTTGTTGACTACATGGCCACAGCCCCATCATTCAGCCTTCCTGGATCTCAGTTCTATCATCTGTAAAATGGGGAGGTTTTCAAAGAATTATCCCTACAACTTGAACAAATAGAAAGAGAGCAACAAAGGAAACCCATAGGCACCAGAAGAAAACAAATAATAAAAATTAGAGCTAAACTAAATGAAATAGAAAACAGAAAAACAATTGAAAGAATTAACAAGACCAAAAGCTGGCTTTTTGAAAAAATTAACAAAATTGATAAACCACTGGCCAAACTGACAAAAGAAAGACAGAAGAGGAAGCAAATAACCCGAATAAGAAATGAGAGGGGCGATATTACAACAGACCCAACTGAAATTAAAAGAATCATATCAGATTACTATGAAAAACTATACTCAAACAAATTTGAAAACCTAGAAGAAATGCATGAATTTCTAGAAAGACACTACCTACCTAAACTAACACAAACAGAGGTAGAACAACTAAATAGACCCATAACAAAAGAAGAGATTGAAAAGGTAATCAAAAAACTCCCCACCAAAAAAAGCCCTGGTCCGGACAGCTTCACTGCAGATTTCTACCAAACATTCAGAGAAGAGTTTACACCACTACTACTAAAGGTGTTTCAGAGCATAGAAAAGGATGGAATACTACCAAACTCATTCTATGAAGCCACCATATCCCTGATACCAAAACCAGGTGAAGACACCACAAGAAAAGAAAATTGTAGACCTATATCCCTCATGAATGTAGATGCAGAAATTCTCAACAAAATTCTAGCCAATAGAATTCAACAACATATCAAAAAAATAATTCACCATGACCAAGTGGGATTCATACCGGGTATGCAGGGGTGGTTCAACATTAGAAAAACAATTAATATAATTCACCACATAAATAAAACAAAAGACAAGAATCACATGATTTTATCGATTGATACAGAAAAGGCATTTGACAAAGTTCAACACTCATTCATGATAAAAACTCTCAGCAAAATAGGAGTAGAAGGAAAATTTCTCAACATAATAAAGGGCATTTATACAAAGCCAACAGCCAACATCACCCTAAATGGAGAATGCCTGAAAACATTCCCACTGAGATCAGGAACCAGACAAGGATGCCCTTTATGACCACTTTTATTCAACATTGTACTTGAAGCCCTAGCCAGAGCAATTAGGCTACATAAAGAAATAAAGGGCATCCAGATTGGCAAGGAAGAAGTAAAAGTATCTCTATTTGCAGATGACATGATCTTATACACAGAAAACCCTAAGGAGTCCTCCAGAAAACTACTGAAACTAACAGAAGAGTTCAGCAGAGAATCGGGATACAAGATAAATGTACAAAAATCAGTTGGATTCCTCTACACCAACAAAAAGAACATCGAAGAGGAAGTCACCAAATCAATGCCATTTACAGTAGCCCCCAAGAAGATAAAATACTTAGGAATAAATCTTACCAGAGATGTAAAAGACTTATACAAAGTACACTTCTGCAAGAAACCAAAAGAGACTTACATAAGTGGGAGAACATACCTTGCTCGTGGATTGGAAGACTTAACATTATAAAAATGTCTATTCTACCAAAAGTACGTTTAATGTACTTCCGATCCAAATCCCAATGACATTGTTCAATGAGATGGAGAAACGAATCACCAACTTCATATGGAAGGGAAAGAGGCCCCGGATAAATAAGGCATTACTGAAAAAGAAGAACAAAGTGGGAGGCCTTACTTTACCTGATTTTAGAACCTATTATACCACCACAGTAGTCAAAACAGCCTGGTACTGGTACAACAACAGATACGTGGACCAATGGAACAGAAATGAGAATCCAGACATAAATCCATCCACATATGAGCAGTTGATGTTTGACAAAGGCCCCAAAACAGTTAAATGGGGAAAAGACAGTCTTTTTAACAAATGGTGCTGGCATAACTAGATATCTATCTGCAAAAAAATGAAACAAGACCCGTACCTCACCATGCACAAAAACTAACTCAAAATGGATCAAAGACCTAAATATAAAATATAAAACAATAAAGATCATGGGAGAAAAAATAGGGACGTTAGGAGCCCTAATACATGGCATAAACAGTATACAAAACATAAAGAATGTAGAAGAAAAACTAGATAACAGGGAGCTCCTAAAAATCAAACACCTATGCTCATCCAAAGACTTCACCAAAAGAGTAAAAAGACAACCTACAGACTGGGAAAAAGTTTTTAGCTATGACATTTCCGATGAGCGCCTGATCTCTAAATTCTACATGATACTGCAAAAACTCAACTGCAAAAAGACAAATAACCCAATTAAAAAATGGGCAAACGATATGAATAGACACTTCACTAAAGAAAACATTCAGGTAGCTAACAGAAACATGAGGAAATGTTCACTGTCATTAGCCATTAGAGAAATGCAGATCAAAACTACAATGAGATTTCATCTCACTCCAACAAGGCTGGCATTAATCCAAAAACCACAAAATAATAAATTTTGGAGAGGTTGTGGAGAGACTGGAACACTTCTACACTGCTGGTGAGAATGTCACATGGTGCAACCACTTTGGAAATTGATTTGGTGCTTCCTTAAAAAGCTAGAAATAGAACTACCATACGATCCAGCAATCTCACTCCCCGGAATATATCCTAGATATAAGATGTAAGAGCCTTTACACAAACAGATATATGCATACCCTTGTTTATTGCAGCACTGTTTACAGTAGCAGAAAGATAGAAGCAACCAAGGTGCCCATCAACGGATGAATGGATAAATAAATTATGGTATATTCACACAATGGAATACTACGCATCGATAAAGAACGGTGAGGAATCTGTGAAACATTTCATAACATGGAGGGACCTGGAAGGCATTGTGCTGAGTGTATTAGTCAGTTGCAAAAGGACGACTATTGTATAAGACTGCTATTATGAGAACCTGAGAAGTAGTTTAAACTGAGAAGAAATTCTTTTGTGGTTATTCGAGGGGGGCGGGAGGGGCATTCACTAATTGGATAGTAGATAAGAACTACTTTAGGTGAAGGGGAAGACAGCACCCAATACAGGGGAGGTCAGCACAATTGGACTAAACCAAAAGCAAAGAAGTTTTCTGAATAAACTGAATGCCTCGAAGGCCAACGTAGCAGGGGCAGGGGTCTGGGGACCATGGTTTCAGGGGACATCTAAGTCAATTGGCAAATAAAATCTATTAAGAAAACATTCTGCATCCCACTTTGAAGAGTGGCGTCTGGGGTCTTAAATGCTAGCAAGCAGCCCTCTAAGATGCATCAATTGGTCTCAACTCACCTGGATCAAAGGAGAATGAAGAACACCAAGGACTCAAGGTGATTATGAGCCCAAGAGACAGAAAGGGCCACATGAACCAGCGACTACATCATCCTGAGACTGGAAGAACTAGATGGTGCCCGGCTACAACAGATGACTGCCCTGACAGGGAACACAACAGAGAACCCCTGAGGGAGCAGGAGAGCAGTGGGATGCAGACCCTAAATTCTTATAAGACCAGACTTAATGGTCTGACTGAGACTAGAAGGACCCCGGTGGTCATGGCCCCCAGACCTTCTGTTGGCCCAGGACAGGAACTATTTCCGAAGCCAACTCTTCAGACATGGATTGGACTGGACAATGGGTTGGAGAGGGATGCTGGTGAGGAGTGAGCTTCTTGGATCTGGTGGACACTTGAGACTATGTTGGCATCTCCTGCCTGGAGGGGAGATGAGAGGTTAGAGGGGGTTACAAGCTGGCGAAATGGACACGAAAAGAGAGTGGAGGGAGAGAGAGGGCTGTCTCATTAGGGGGAAGAGTAACTGGGAGTGTGTAGCAAGGTGTATATGGGTTTTTGTGTGAGAAATGGACTTGATTTGTAAACTTTCACTTAAAGCACAATAAAAAGTATTAGAAAAAAAGTTTAAGTTAAAAAAAAGGGGGGGAGGTTTGACTAGACACTCCAAAGGTCCTGTGAGCTCAAATAGTTTGTCCCATGCCCTCATCCGTGTCAACACCGCTTTGCTGATGTGGAAGCCACTGGTTTTGTCCAACAAGGAGTTTCTGAATGAGACACGCTGTTCACATTTCCCGCCTATCAACGATCTCCTGCTTCTGGAGCTTCTAGAACTCATATTTGACTAATCTTCATCCAATTACTTAAAATTTGAGAATTTTAAAAAATGCAGATCTGGTGACTTTTTGAAATTTTACAGTAAGCTGATGATGTGACCATTCACAAAGTGGTTTCTGGAGCATCTGATTAACAACTGCCACAGACGGTACTTCCCTGCCTTGATTGGTAGATACAGATGTTTGAGAGATCCTGTTTCCTTTGTATTAACTGACAGCATGTTCAGCTGTTTATGTGGATATGATAAGTAGAGGTGGTAATAGAAACTGAAACCTAAGTAATACTTAGAGAATACCAGACGTATACATTCACTCATTTAATCTTCGCAATAACCTCCTGAGGGCAGAGAGAGTTTTAACAATTTTCTCAAATGGAAGAGGTGGGATTTGAACTAAGGCAGTCTGGTTCCAGACTCTGGTATTCGGCCTTCTGCTCTGGGCCAGCAGAACCTCTGAAGGCAGTCCTGGAAGCACACTAAGGTAAGCTTGAGAACCGCATGTATTTTCCTCAATGGTCACCCCTGGCGGGCTGAGCGCTGGCTCAGACCCATGATGCACACTGCTGATGGGTGTGCATCTGTGTAGCTTGAGGCCCGGGAATGGGGGCTTCCCTCTTTTCTGTCCCACTTGAGGGGTGCCTCCTGGGGACATGGCAGCCAGGGGTTGGTAGCTTTAGGCTCTGGAGGTTACTGGCTCCCCCTGCAGCCTTGGATCCCCTGAGGGGAAGCCTAGGCATCCCTGTGGTTATTTTTCCATCTGGGTAATTATCATCTCTGGAATAGAAAAGGTGTGGGGGGAGTGGGGAGGTGGTAAGATTGCTGGGTGTCAGCAGACCTCAGGTTACTGGTGTGTGACCCTGCTGTGCTGCTCACACCAGTCTCTGCAGCACCAGCCCAGTGCACCCAGGTCACCCCATAAGTGCTACATCTGCCACCAGGAGCAATTGGCGAGGGTCTTCTTTCTGTCTTAATACTGTGCCTGAAAAATGCTTTTCTTTGAGAGAGCGTGTAAATCAGTCAAATTTTTAGAGGATTGTTATTCACGTTGCTAAACATGTCCTCGCTGCACAGAAGGATTGTGACAGGGCTTCTTAGAGAGCTTTCTTAGCACTCATGAAATATTGTTGGATATACAGAGTTTGCTTGCATACAACAGTTCAGGAAATCATCTTCTAGATAAAATGAGAGGTTTCCAATAGCCTCCCTTTTTTCTGTTCTTTTACTTTATGAATTCCAGATCTTGCCTGTAACAGGTGAACCCGTAGTGGCTCTGATGAACAGAGGCTCCTGGAGTACAGGGTAGTGTCTTGTTCAGTGCCCTAAGTTACAGACAACAGAGTCCACTCAGGCTGCTGGGAACAGGAGTCAGGCAGAGGTTTTTAGATAGCTCACAGAACTGTCAGGAAGGAAGGAGAAACGACCATAGGCCCCCAGGAACAACACAGTGGGAGACAGCGCAGCCAGGAAAAATATATAGCCACACCTGGGGGCTTCTCCATGGAGACATTACCATTGATGCTGTCATTTGGGACCTGAGCTGCTAGGAGCTGGACACTAGGAATTCAACCCCTGTTGCTTCAAAAGGAACAGACCACTCCACCCCATGCTTGCTGGAAGTTCTGATCTTCCTTGTGTGTTGCTCACTCTGCCTCCAGGTTTCTTGTGAGCATCTCATGCAGAGTGTCCACCTGGCAGAGCTCGGCTCACCCCTGGCAGCCTGGGAAATGTACTTTTTAGCCTTCTGGGTTTACATTTCAGGAAAGCAAGCCGCGGAGGGGCTGGCATGGGATTGTGAGCCAGTCTGCGGTCTCTGCCACAGTGATTCACTAACCCAAGAATGGCAAGGGCCTTTTGTGACAGTTGCAGCTGGCTGCTGCAGGCTTTACCCAAGCCCCATCCGAGCTCCCTGGCTTTCAGCAGACTGGCTGACCTAGTCTTCTATGTACTCAAGTTGTCAGAACATCTCCAAACCAGCGTCACGTGATCAAAATGTAACATACAGCCCTAGTTTGGGGACACCAACACATGATTTTCCTTTCATATATACTGGCTTTGCTGAAAGCAAGGCGCCTCTTGGGATTGACTCTAGCACAGAGGCTCAGTGCTGTGGGGGGTGCTGAGTATCATCCTCTCAAAGGAGCCCATCTTGGTGGCTGGGCTGCATCAAAGCCCCCTCTGTGGTCCTGCTCGCCACCTCCCACACACTCAGCTTACTCACACAACCTAGGCCTGTGGCCTGGCCCTACTGGAGCCCAGCACAGCCATCTCTGATCAGGTGCACATGTTAGGAAGATGGTGGGCTTTGTTGGCATGTTTAGATTGAAGACTGGCTATGGGCTTTGCTCACTCCCTTCAAATAACAACTGCTGAGCCCAGGATCCCCCTAATTGTTACCAAGATGGACCATACTTCTTAACATCAGGCCTATTGGCTGAGCACAACGAGCAAAAAACACTGTGAGGACGTGTAAGTCCATCCTGGAAACAAGGGCATCCCCACTTCTTTTTGGGTCGTCCTTGGGCTGATTCAGAAAAGGATATTCAAATTGAATATGCACCAGGTAATGCAGCTCCAAATGAGTCCAATGATGGGGAGTATCTGCAGTCCAAATGACGGATTTTAGAGCTGAAGAGCGCTTGGAGCCTACCTAGTCCTATGGTTCTTAAAAAAACAAACAAAAAAAGGATCTTAGGCGTTTTTTTTTTTTTTAGCCCAAGAAACCTTGAAACCTTCCAACACAAGTCTAGTTTACACAGCACTCCAGTAAATCAAACAGCTAACCACAGAGCTGTTCTGGAGAAGTGGGAGTAGGGACAAGAACCCTACTCCTCCCCCACCATCTCTCATGGCCCTATTAGGAAAACCATAGTTCTCATCCAGCTGCCATCGGTGCAGATGGACCCCAGAGGCCAAGAGGCAGGATGGTTCATGAGAAAGGGCTGGTTAGGCAGAACTCCCAGTGATGGCAAGTTAACTAACCTTGCTGACCCCAGTTTACTCATCTGTAAAGTTATAATCTCGACCTCAAAAGGTTGAGAGCAATAAATGAAATACTAGTTATAAAAGCTCTGAGTACCAGCCAGGCTGTGGTAGATACTCAATAAGTGTTATGTTTCATTTCCATTTTTCCCCAGTCATAGAGCTATTCTATTGCTCACTCTGTGTGTGTGTGTGCGTGTGCGTGCACTTTAAGTGAAAGTTTATAGCTCAAGTTAGTTTTTCATGTAAAAATTTATACACATATTGTTATGTGACCCTAGTTGCCCTCCCTATAATGTGACAGCACGCTCCTCCTTTCCATCCCAGATTTCCCATGTCCATTCATTCAGCTCCTATCCCTTTTTGCTTTCTCATCTCGCCTCTAGACAATAGCTCCCCATTTAGTCTCACGTATCTACTTGAGCTAAGAAGCACACTCCTCATGCCTATCATTTTATGTCTTATACTCCAGTCTAATCTTTGAAGAGGTGGCTTCGGGAATGGTTTCAGTTCTGGACTAACAGAGAGTCCAGGGGCCATATCTTCCAGGGTCCCTCTAGTCTCAATCAGGCCATTAAGTCTGGTCTTTTTACTAGAATTTGAGGTCTGCACCACACCTTCACCTGCTCCGTCAGGGACTCTCGGTTGTGTTCCCTGTCAGGGCAGTCATTGGTGGTAGCCAGGCACCATCTAGTTCTTTTGGTCTCAGGCTGATGAAGTCTCTGGTTTATGTGGTCCTTTCTGTCTCTTGGGCTAATATTTTCCTTGTATCTGATGTTCTTCATTCTCCTGTGCTCCAGGGGGGTTGGGACGAATTGATGCATCTTAGATGGCTGCTTGCTAGCTTTTAAGACCCCAGACACCACACACCAAAGTGGGATGCAGAACATTTTCTTAATAAATTGTTATGCCAGCTGATGTAGATGTCCCCTGAAACCATGGTCCCCAGACCCCAACCCCTGCTACTCTGTCTCTTGAAGTATTTGGTTGTATTCAGGAAACTTCTTAGCTTTTGGTTTAGTCCAGTTGTGCTGACTTCCTCTGTATTGTGTGTTGTTCTTCCCTTCACCTAAGATAATTCTTGTCTACTATCTAGTTAGTGAATACCATTCTCCCTCCCTCCCCACCCTCGTAATCATCAAAGAATGTTTTCTTCTGTGTTTAAACCATTTGAGTTATTATAATAGTAGTGTCATGCAACATTTGTCTTTTTGTGACTAATTTCACTCAGCATAATGCCTTCCCAATTCATCCCTGTTATGAGATGTTTCAGGGATTCATCATGGTTCTTGATCGTTATGTAGTATTCCATTGTGTGAATATACCATAATTTGTTTATCCATTCATCCATTGATGGGCACCTAGGTTGTTTCCATCTTTTTGCTATTGCGAACACTGCTGCAGTGAACATGGGTGTGCATATATCTTTTCGTCTGAGGCCTCTTATTTCTCTAGGATGTATTCCAAGGAGTGGGATTGCTAGATCGTATGGTAGTTCTATTTCTAGCTTTTTAAGGAAGTGCCAAATCGATCTCCATCATGGTTGTACCACTTTACATTCTCACCAGCAGTGTATAAGTGTTCCAGTCTCTCCACAACCTCTCCAGCATTTATTATTTTGTGCTTTTTGTATTAATGCTAGCCTTGTTGGGGTGAGATTAGGTGCTGATTGGATTTGTCATAGCCAAAAAAAATTTTCCCACTGTGTAGGTTGTCATTTTACTCTTTTGATGAAGTCTTTTGATGAGCATAAGTGTTTGGTTTTTAAGAGCTCCCAGTTGTCTGATTTCTGTTCTGGTGTTTGTGCATTGTTACGTTTCATATTCTGTTTATGCCTCATATTAGGGCTCCTAGCATTGTCTCTATTTTTTCTTCCATGATCTTTATCGTTTTAGATTTTATATTTAGGTCTTTGATCCATTTTGAGTTAGTTTTTGTGCACGGTGTGAGATATGGGTCTTGTTTCATTTTTTGCAGGTGGATATCCAGTTATGTCAGCATCATTTGTTAAAGAGACTTGTCTTTTCCCCAGTTAATGGACTGTGGGCCTTTGTCAAGTATCAGCTGCTCATAGGTAGATGAATTTACCTCTGAATTTTTAATTCTGCTCCATGGGTCTATGTATCTGTTGTTGTACCAGTGCCAGGCTGTTTTGACTACCATGGCAGTATAATCTGTTCTAAAATCAGGCAGTATGAGGCCTCCCACTTTGTTCTTCTTCAGTAATACTTTACTTATCCGAGGCCTCTTCCCTTTCCATATAAAGTTGGTGGTTTGTTTCTCTATCTCATTAAAAAATGCCATTGGAATTTGGATGGGGATTGCATTGTATCTGTAGATTGCTTTGGGTATAATGGTCATTTTCATGACGTTGAGTCTTCCTATCCATGAGCAAGGTATGTTTTTCCGCTTACGTAGGTCTCTTTTCGTTTATTGCAGTAGCATCTTCTAGTTTTCTTTGTATAGGTCTTTTATATCTCTGGGTAGATTTATTCCTAAGTATTTTATCTTCTTGGGGGCTATTATAAATGGTATTGATTTGGTGATCTCCTCTTCAAAGTTCTCTTTGTTGGTGCAGAGGAATCTAACTGATTTTTGTATGTTTATCTTGTATCCTGATACTTTGCTGAAATCTTCTATTAGTTCCAGTAGTTTTCTTGTGTATTCTTTGGGGTTTTCTGTATGAATAAGATCGTATCACCTGCAAGTAGAAATACTTTCACTTCTTTCTTACCAATTTAGATGCCCTTTATTTCTTTTTCTGGCCTAATTGCTCTGGCTAGGACCTCTAGCACAGTGTTGAATAAGAGTGGTGATAAAGGGCATCCTTGTCTGGCTCCCCTTCTTAAGGGGAATGCTTTCAGACTCTCCCCATTTAGGATGATGTTGGTTGTTGGCTTTGTATAAATTGTAAGAGGGACCACTGGAAGTGTCTGACTACTCTGCCATTTTTGCCCCACCTCTTGCATTGCTCTTTCTAGATCTGTTCCAACACAGCAAATCTCCGACTGGCTCACAGTGAATTAGCCAACTGTGTGGTTCTACAAACATGATGGCTTCTTCTTCAGATCTGCTTTTACTTGGTCTTTAAAATTTTCTCAGTAGTACATACTCATTAAAGAAAATTTGGAAAGTACATAAACATTAGAGGAAGAGAAAAATTACCCAGAGCCTCACCTCCTGAACAAAACTACCATTAACAAGTTGGTCTATTTCCTTCTAGTCTTTTTTATTTTTCCCCTAGTAGAGATAGGTGTGTACACTTTGAAGAGATGATTGTTTTGTTTTGATCTTTCTTGCTACCAAATCCCACCTTTGAAAACAAGCTGTTGGAAGCCTGTTACAAGTGAAGAGGAACAGATGTTGCCCTTCTTTTTCACTACCACTGTAACAGCAAATCTTTCCATAGCTGTAAACACTCTTCTCATATTAAGCTTTTAAATTATACTGTTTTCTGGGAGGAGTCCCAGCCTTTAAACCAGCTCCTCTTCTCTCAACTAGCAGTTGCCAAAGCCAGACCGAAGCATTTTGCCTTTTGTCCACATTAGTCACTGCCTTCTCTTTCCTAGCCTAGATTTGTGGTTTGGCTTGGTGACACTCCGGTTACAAAATGAGTTGCAAACACCTTTTTGAACTCTCCTAATTAGGCTAACCCGACTTTTTAAGCAGCCAGCTTGTCTAACACCTGTACCTGAGAGTTTCAGAAACGGATTAACCAGTAGGCACGGTACATACTGGCCTACAACAAGCAAGGTATGCACGGGCTTACTTGTGCTTACTTACTAATCTGTAGTACGCAGTTTCACACAGGTTTCATCACATCTTTGATCAAAGATGTGGTGACAATGTGGTGAAACCCGTGTGAAATTGTGCACTTCAGATTAGTAAGTAAACACAATTAAGCCTGTGCTTACCTTGCTTGTTGGGTAATCCATCCCTGCATGAGAGCACTGCCTCTCCTCTGGTTCCCAGAGTCCCACACCCACCTTGTCCTCCTGGACCACTGCCATGGGACCAGGAGTGGAAAATCTGGGAGATTGAAAAGAATGCGTGGGTTCAGAAGTAGAGGGAAGAAATTGTGCAAAACAGGAACAGCTCAATGGAAAGGACCCTGGCCTTCTGAGAAGTGAAAGGAGGTTCTGAGAGGTGGGCATAATGCAAACCTGACCTGTTTTGAAATGTTACTGAGGGTCAGTCCCAAACCAGGAAACCAAGACAGAGACTCAGTTTCCTCCTATTTTTTTTACCCTCTTACCCCTTCTGACCTTTTACCCTTGCTTATACAATTGGCCTGGTTCAGTTATTTTAAAGGCTCAAAGGGCATTTGTGGATCAGTCTCCATTTACAACATTGTATCAGTGGGAAAATACATTCTGAGTTCCAGACAACCAACTCATAAACTTTAGGAACACAACCCACTCCTGAGTGAGAGACTGCAGGCATTGTACTGAGGGCTAGTCCAGGATTGTCCCTGTGCAGAGGGCCCGCCCTTCTCGCCAGTGAACTGGCATCAGCACCCAAATGCTCCTTATTTTCTGAAACACATGGGCCGCATTGGTATTTCTGTATAAGTGGATCGGACCAGAAGGAAGTTGTAGTGAACCTAGCTTACTTATGATTGGTTTTATGTAAAGTGACTTTGCTAGATGATTTCAGCAAAAACGGTTTCTGTAATGTGTCTGTAGGTGCAGACCCATTCTGATAACCATGCTTTATTGAATTAGCATAGCTAGGTTAGCTTACAGATGCCGTAGGGACCGTGTGATGAAGAAGATGGCTTCCTAATTAATGGAGTACAAGGTGTCTCTGGGAGCATGTTGTGAAGTTGCCAGCAGTTTCCACATGGTGTTTATGGTATGTCCTTAGCTTTTGGCATTCAGGACATTCAGTGAGATCATCCGCTTGGGTCCATTTCCTGAGTGTTGATCACTGTGTGACAGAGAACAGCTTCTTCTTCTATTCTTAGAGAGAATCTCCAAGCCTGAATGCTCCCTGCCTGGCTCTGGGCCCATTCCCCCTTCCTTCCCACCCACTTTCCCCAGAAATATGGCTTTTCGTTGTGGAAAATTACACATTCACAAATTGTGTTTCTTTCCTCACACCAAACCTATTCCCACACGGAGACAGATTCTAGAATGATCTCATGGATGAATCATGCCCTTATCCGGCTGTTTATGGGAGCTGCCTTTAGACAAAGATTTTGGTGTAAGTTACATTAAGACCCTTCCAGTGTGTGCCAGTTGCCCTTTGGGGGGGCTTATTAATGAAGTACTGAGTGTGAGAGGGGAAGGACTGCTAGACTAAAAACTGCTTTGATTTCACTTTTTTTCCTGTCAGCCCTGGGCCTTGTTCCATTTACTCTGAACTGTGGTGGTGTAACGTTCTGCACATTACAAATAAGCAGACCCAGCCCAAGATGGCAGGTGCACTGACTCTGAAAAGGAATAAATGGGATGTCTTAAACAGAATATCACAAATACTTACATACTTGAGTTCCAGTGGAGATGTAATCTCTTAATTAAAATTAGCTCACAACTGTATTTCCTTTCCTAATCAGCTTTCAAGCTTTGCTTTCTGTACAGCAAATTTATTTATTTTTTGAAGAGTCTGGATATCCTGTTAATATTTAATTGGCTTTTAAATTATTTACACATGAAAGCGTCAACCTATTGTTGTCCTTTAAAGAGCAAGTGCCCAGCAGAGCTCCTGGCTGGCATTCCAAGGTCTGGTATTTAGGGCACCATTAGAGAAATTACCCCTGACTGGAAGTCAGGCCATCCCCATTGTGGGCTCAGGAAGCCTGGGGAACTAGTTAATTGAATCATGCGCACTTCTTCCATCAGCTTCCCAGGGGTTAAGTATTTAAATCTTATATCTTTTTTTATTAAGAGTAATATTGGCTCATTAATCACGTGCACCCCTAAGGGAAGGGACGTAGCTTCAACTTCTTGTAATCTAATACAGAATCTTGTTTTCCCGTCAAGATCAATTGCATGCATTGTGCTGCACAGAGCAGCTGGCTGGGGCTTTTCCAGTGAGCCATGGAAGAGGAAACTAAGAGTCATTTTGCCTTTTACACAAGATGAAGCCAGGAGTTGGCTATTTTATGGTTAATAGCAACCTAGCTAATCCCCTTTGGGCACAGAGAGACCTAGATTGGCCATCTACTCTAATGAGATGACTCCGAAGCAAATCATATATTTTTGCTTTTTGCCGAGGAAGCCAAAACTGGGCAGGTTTCAGAGGATTCCCAACGCATGAGATTACAGGCTTCCAAGGAGCATAAAACCCAAAACCTGTGGCCGTCAAGTTGATTCCAATTCATAGTAACCCTATAGGACACAGTAGAACTGCCCCATAGGGTTTCCAAGGCTGTAATCTTTACAGAAGCTGACTGCCACATCTTTCTACCAATGAACAGCTGATGGGTTGAAACCGCCAACATTTCACGTAACAGCCAAGCGCTTAACCACTGAACCACCAGAGCTCTCTTTGAAGGACAGCCGCTTTAAATATTGTGTTCTCTGTATTTTTACAACAATAATAAAAGGAAAAGGTTTTTTAAAAAATACTGTGGGACCATCGTCTGAAGGAAGAACCCACCTGGTTTTCTGCCCCTTGCCTAAGCATGCAAACTGCTGCTTGGCTATCACCCCAGACGTACTTCCACCTACGGTTGTGGTTCCCTCCCACCAGTGTTCTATGAGCCCCTCCCCTGTTCTCACTCTCAACCACCACCCCCGGTCTACCAGTGTCAAAACTCAGCCTTTGTAAAAAAAATTTGCTTGTGCTGGGTTTTCAGAGTGTTTGTTGCCTTGCAGTCTGTGGAGACGTTAGCAAACTTGAATAAGCAATGAGCTCTTGTAGCTAAATACTGGGCTGAGGCAGTACCCGGTACCCAGAGCTGGAAAATAGAAGGAATCAGACCCTTATGTTGTCTGTATTTCCTAATTTGTATAAACACATCTGCCAAAACGAGATCTTTTCCAATAACCTGACGAACCATGTTCACCTCTGAGTGCGGGCTATAGCATGTTAAACCTTTGCTCACACACTTGGACAAGGTCCACATGTAGTATTTAACTTACCTCAGTTCCAGTTCTAGAAGGAGGTAGAATATAAACTAATTAATATTTGGACTTTAGATGTATGCAGAAAAAAAAAAAAATCTTCCAGGGCATTTCAAATAAATGGAAAAAAGTCCCACTGCAGATGGATTGTCCGAGTTTGCTTTTAATTAATGTCAGCTGCTGTCCACGTTGTCCGGCTTTATCTCCTGACACCACCACTTATTTCCTGACACTGGAGAGTTAATGCTGGCTTTTTTGAGCCAAACAGACATTTCTATTTTCATACAGATTTAAATGAGAACCCAGAACAATGATCTGAGAAAGAAAACATCAAGATGTTATCACTATACCCCTGGGATTTCTGCATACTTTTCTTTCACTGAAGTTTTCCCCCCCCCCCCTTCAGGATTCTTTTTGAGTGACCCAACTACACCGTTTGGAGTCCCTTTCTGAAGGCAACTCCAGTGGAACATCAAGGGCCATAGGTCTCTTGCTTCACACTCACACATAAGGCCTGAGCAGTTACCTTGTCAGTAGTAGGTGACACCATGTGAAATTGCTAGTTATGTAGGTCAAAAACCATCAAATAACAGCAATTTTATATGGTTCATGCTAATATAAGCTTTCAGTGACATAGAGCAATTAGCTAAGAAAATTCAGCCTAAAGAAGTTTGTCAGCCTCTTTGTAAAAGACAGTTTTTCAGATCCTGGGAGTCAACTAATATATTCAATTTGAGCAGCTATTAAAAGAAACCCACATTATTAGAAGCAGCTTAAATGAGACCTGTTTGATCTTCCATGGAAATGGGACTGCAAGTACGTGTGTGCGCGTGTGCACTCTTTCACTTAAACCTCCCAAAATGGCCGCCCTGGAGCTGGCGACAACTCTCTCTGAGTCTAGGGGAGGAAAAACAAGGAGCAGCCATTTTTGGGTATTTTTTTTTTTTAATAATATTACCATATCAATATAGTTTTATATTTTTTAAGTAATATTGTGTTTTCAGTGAAGTTTTACCCAGCAGTTTACGTTCCCATTCAACGATTTCTATGCAGGTTGTTCAGTGACCTTGGTTACATTCTTCACAGTGTGCGAACATTCCATTATTTCCATTCTGGTTGTTCTGTTTTCATTAATGTAGTTTCAGTGTAGTTTTTATATAAATATGCGAATGTAGCAGATATGAGTTTACCAGCTTAGTGTGCAAGAACTATCTCATCTTTTTTTTTTAATAATTTTTATTGAGCTTTAAGTGAGCGTTTACAAATCAAGTCCGTCTGTCACATATAAGCTTATATACACCTTACTCCATACTCCCACTTACTCTCCCCCTAATGAGTCAGCCCTTCCAGTCTCTCCTTTCGTGACAATTTTGCCAGTTTCTAACCCTCTCTATCCTCCCATCTCCCCTCCAGACAGGAGATGCCAACACAGTCTCAAGTGTCCACCTGATACAAGTAGCTCACTCCTCACCAGCATCTCTCGCCTACCCATCGTCCTGTCCCTTCCATGTCTGATAAATTGTCTTCGGGAATGGTTCCTGTCCTGGGCCAACAGAAGGTTTGGGGACCATGACGGCCAGGATTCCTCTAGTCTCAGTCAGACCATTAAGTCTGGTCTTTTTATGAGAATTTGGGGTCTGCATCCCACTGATCTCCTGCTTCCTCAGGGGCTCTCCATTGTGCTCCCTGTCAGGGCAGTCATCGGTTGTGGCCGGGCACCATTTAGTTCTTCTGGTCTCAGGATGATGTAAGTCTCTGGTTCCTGTGGCCCTTTCTGTCTCTTGGGCTCATAGTTATCGTGTCATCTTCTTTTAAAAAATCTGTTTAATTCGAACCATTAGCCCCTCCTTCTACAAGGCCGGAGTATAGTTCAAACTCAGTTATCTCTAGAGCATTCCCTCCCCACCCCCAGGGTTGTACATAGGTCATGGAGCTGCCTGGAATCCCTCGGGTTTGGGGAGCACAGCCTGGTCATTTGGTCATTGACATGCTGTGGCCCTGCTGAAATCCCCATCATCCTGCTCCTGTGGTCCCTGTAGGCCAGAGATCTGCTGGTTCTGTGTCACATGTGGGATGTGGGTTTTCATCAAGGCTGGAACCCTGTTCCTGGGGCACTGATGGGACACAGTGTGGATCCCCTTTGGTCGAACCCCACAGTCATTTCCCTGCCCACTCTGTGTTCACTACATCCATAGGGTCCTGCCCCTCCCACCTTGTCTGGGGCACCAACATAGTCTCTTCATCAAGCTGAGCCCCATAGTAGAAACATCCCCTATGGCAGCCCACAGAAAGTGACCCTCCAGGGGACCAAACGCAAGTCAACACATATATTATCTTTCCACAGGAAGTTAGGAATTAATGTTAGCCAAAGTCTTAACAAGTAAGCACCAGGACTTAGTCCAGTATGGCAGCCACCAGCCACATCTGGCTATTTACATTGAAATTAATTAAAATGAAATAAAAATTCCACTCCTCAGTCAAGAAGTTACACTTCAAAGTGCCCAAGAGCCACATGAAGCTAGTGGCTACCATTATTGGACAGTGCAGATGGAGAACACTTCCATCATCGCAGAAAGTCCAGATGGCACTGGTCTAGAATGAGCAATATCTGTTTTTCCACTAGCAGTAGAGCGTAGGCCCCTTGCTCTTCTAGCTCATTTTCTTATTCAGCTGGGCCTTGGCAATTAAGAAAGTATAAGGATACAAGTGAAAAGCCAACGGGAAATGGTGAGTCCAGTAAGCATCCAAAACAGTAATCCTCCAGAGGTTGGTTGGTTCATGTATGTAGGAGTGTGGAGCTTCGCTCTCGCTGTTTCATGCAGTGCAAAGCATCCACTGGGTCAGAGAATCCTTTTCTTTCAGCAGGGTTTATCTCATGGAGAGGAGTCTTGGGTTTTACGTGCGCACATAAAGCATATTTCTCGTTAGGGCTCCATTTCCCTTGGGGGAAGCGCCAAAGAGGCATGTGGGATGTACCAGGGCTAGTTTGGTCCTGTAGAGTGTTGTGTGTACATTTAGCAGTGAGGGGGCATCTGGCAAGGGGCAAGGCTGCCCCAGGGCAGCAGCAAGCCCATGAAGAGATCGAAGGCAGATGAAAGGGGGCAAGATGGAAAAGTACCCCGGTCCCGAGTCATCTTTATAAACCAATGCCAGTGAAACAGCAAAGATCCAGGCCACCTTAGCTCAGTTTGTTTTTCTTTAAGTGTCTACAGATGAGAGATAAAGTAGACAGGATACTGTTCCTGCCTGCAGTCAGCACTCCGTCCAGGAGCACTCTCAATATGGGCTTATTTTAATACTCCTCGTTTCTCTCAGCCATCTGTATAAAGATATACCCTGCGCATACATTAATTTTCAGCCCTAAATAACATTTGCTGCCTGGCAGATGGAAACAAGGAGAAAATCGTTTGGGAGTTGGGTATTTGAGGAACATGCTTTCTGGGTTTGGCTTTGGGAAAGCAGGAAGTCCATGAAATGGTGCCGTAGGTCCTTTAATGGAGTTTGTAACAGTGCACCTCCAGTTGTCCCTGTGGTCCCCTGCCCCTCACCACCAAGGATATTTTTGCATGGTTGCTTTGTTCAGGTTTTTGCTTTGGAGGCATTTCGTTTTGTTAAAGCTCCAATGCATTCATGATCTCCGTCCCTGTCTGCTTTAGGAAGCCTTTTGAGAACCAGCCAGTATTTCTCATTTAGAAGGTGGAGCAGCACAGCGTGTGGCCTTGTGGGTGTGTGCACTCCTGAGATCCTGAGACTGCCTGCTTGGCCTTGATGAATGCTGCTCGGCTCTAGCACTTGGTCTTCCCAGCACTGGATTTGAGGTCACTAAACTGAAGACAGGTTTCTTGGTTGGTAGAGTGTGTATTATAAAGTTAAAACCAAAATGAAACAAAGACCAAACCAGTTGTCATCATGTCGATTCTGACTCATGTTGACACCATGTATGCAGAGTAGAACTGTGCTCAATAGGGTTTTCAAGGTTGTAACCTTTTGGAAGCAGATTACCAGGCCTGTCTTCCGAGGTACCTCTGGGTGGATTAGAACATCCAACTTTTTTGGTTAGTAGCCGAGCACTTTAGCCGTTCATGCCACCGGGGACGGCCATGTTTATAAAGTAATAGGACTTAAGTAATCCTGGACTTGAGAGTGAGTGAGTGAGCGAGCGACCGAGCGAGCGAGCGTGGTCCTTTCAGAGAAGGCTCCTGAGGGAGAGGTCAGACACATCCCTGCAGCACTGCCAGTGCTCAGGGCATTTATGGAACTCTCACCTGGAGGATTTACGAAGTTACTGTCCTGTTCTGTCCCAGCCTTAAGGGGTAAGTTGGATGTTTGAAATAACCCGAAGTTATTTACAGTTAAATCTGGTGAGTAGGGTATAGGTGTGGGGATGGGGAGCAGTGATTAAACAAAGTAAGAGTGTTTAGAGTAAATGTATGTATGTTATACATGTATATAAAGTTTTCAGAGCGTGGGCTGGCTGGGCTGGTTGCTTTTTTTCAGTGTGACTTTGGTGTCGATTCTGAAAGGGACTTCAGAGACGTTCTGGGCACGGCAGCACCAGAGCCTTCCATGGCGACTACTTTAAAAGCGCAGGACTTACTGGGTGCAGATGGTCATGGCATTTATTTTGAAGACTGTCGTTGATCACACCCCACATTGCAGGTAGAATAAGGGAGCCACTTTGTCTGTGGAATACCCGTAGACCAGGATGATTGCACAACAAATCAAAGAATCCTTTTCCATGTGCAGAGTGGCCTTCTTTTTGCTCTTCTTTCCACCCACCTGGCTCCCTTTCTTTCTTTTTTCCTTGGGCCCAGAGACACCTGCCTTTGCATTTTATTTGTTCTTGCTGAGGTTGTAGAAGGGGGCCCTGAATATGGTGCCTCCCTCAGGCCACACAGCAGGAACACTGGTGGTCTAAGGGGGCTGTGACTAGCCGAGCACTGTGTGTGAGAGATACTGAAGCTGGCAAATAGGCATTCCCAAACTAGGCTGCAATTTAGAGTCACCTGGGGGGATTTTAGATCCCCGGTGGCATAGTGGTTAAGAGCTTAGCCACTAACCCAAAGGTCAGCAATTTGAATCCACCAGCCACTCTTTGGAAATCCTATGGGGCAGTTCTACTATATCCTATAGGGTCACTATGAATCAGAGTCAACTTGATGGCAACAGGTTTGTTTTTTTTTGGTTTGGAGGGTTTTTAAAACTCCTGATGCCCAGACCACACCCCAGAACCCCTAACTAGAGCGTTTGGGGGTGGGAGCCAGACAGCAGTAGCTTGTCAAAGAGGCCCAGGTGATTCCAAACAAACAAACAAAAAAAAAACCCACTGCCATCGAGTCAATTCCGACTCATAGCAACCGTATAGGACAGAGTAGAATTGCCCCCAGGGTTTCCAAGGAGCGCCTGGGGTATTTGAACTGCTAGCCTTTTGCTTAGCAGCTATAGCTCTTAACCACTGCACCATCAGGGTTTCCCAGGTGATTCCAGTGTGCAGCGAAGTTTGAGAACTACTGTTAAGGGAGGAGGGACTGGCCTTTGAAAATCCGAGCTGTTACATGGGAGTTCGGCCACAGCGAGTGCACCTTGCATCTCAGAGGCGACGTGTTAGAAAGAGCATTGGGTATAAAAGCAGTCTCTGCATCTTACCGTCCCTGACCTTGGGCAAGCCATTTACTGACTCAGGGTCTCGGTTTCCTCATCCCTAAAATAGGATCGTAACAATAGTTCTGTCTCATAGGGTCATCCTAAAGAAGGAAAGAGATGACATGTGACAGTCTTTGTAAAGTGTAAAGTGCTATCTGAATGCCGACTGTTAATCCTGTCGATTATTCTTTTATAGATAGGAAGATAGTCATTTTCTGGGTAGCCTTGCGAGGTGGCTGGGGCCATTACTGTGGCATTAATTCTTTTGTTGCCAGGCATAAACCAGAGAGCTGTTTAGGACAGGAGTTTATTTCTCTCACCTAATTAAGGGAGTGGCAAGGAAAAATGAGCACCAGAGAGAACCACCTTGCCCCTGACCATCTCCAAGAGTGCAGGGGCCGGGCAGAGGTGGAATGCTGGCAGCCCATTGTTTCTGAGGTGGCTTCACCTTCGGGCTCTCTGTTCCAGTCAATTTCTTTTACTTTAAAGTAGATGGGACAGGCAGAGTATCGCTGAGACACCCCAAAGGAGGGACAGTCACACCCTTCAGCCCACCAGGACCAATTGGTCATTTTTACCAGTGTGACTATGGTGTCTTGTGCAGTAAACATCCTCGTGGCTCTTTCAGCAGGGAACAAAAGCATTTTCTTGGCTTGTCCTCTCCAGGGATTTGAAGTTGGATGGAGGGAGACAGTCAGCAGGCGCCATGAGCTTGAAAGAGATCATCGGTCTGGAGGGCGTGGAGCTGGGCGCTGACGGGAAGGTAAGGGTACCAGGCTTCCCACGCAGGTGTTCATGCAGTGCCACATGTGTCAGGAAGCAGCACCGGACGCTGGACCAGCCTCACTCTCTCAGTGGGAGAGGCTGGGCCTGCGGGCAGGGAAGGCAAGGGCAGATTCCCAGACTGTCATGCCAGTTCCCCTGGTTCCCCCAGCACATACACAATTTCCCTCCCAGCCAGTGGTTTAGCAGCAGCATGGTTAGAGCCCCCACAGAACATTCGTTTCTCTGCCAACGCTGTTTACAACCGTGTGTGGAATACTTGGAGCTCTGGTGGCTCAGTGGTTGAGAGCTTGGCAGCTAACCCAAAGGTCAGCAGCTCGAATCTACCAGCTGTTCCTTGGAAACCCTATGGGGCAGTTCTACTCCATCCGCCCTGTAGGGTCACTGTGAGCTGGAGTCAACTCAACGGCAGTGGGTGTGGTTTTTGGTTTTGATGCAGTACTTTCTGGTATCTCAGATACACACAAACACATGCACACACACACACCGTGGTTTGACATGCTGCGCTCCAGGATGGTAGCTGGCGGTTTGAACATTCATTCAGTGGTGGGGTCAGCAAGCAGCGTTCCTGCTAGTAGAAAGCTTTCTAGAGTCCCATAGCCCATGGCTTTAAAAAACTCAAGAGTCCCTCCAGCTTCACTCTGGGACTCCTGAGTAGCAGGGCTGTCAGATTCCTCTCTCAGCCACATTCCAGTGGGCTGCTGGGTTGATGTCTGAGGAGTGAAAAGTTGAAAGATGAACTTTAACCTTTTCGTTCTGGGTCTTGAGCAGTCCTCATAAACCCTCCCCAAGCCTGTTTATGGAGATGATGCAAGTAGGTGATCAAAAGTAATATGGTGTTTGTCTCACATACTACACAGCACCTTTAACAGTTTCTGAGATAGTACCTTGTCATCTGTAGCCACGTTCCTGTGTCTGCAGCAGAACAGGAAGAGTGGCACCAAGTGGGAGCAATTAAAACTGTCCATCGCCTCAAGCCAGTTCAGGTTAGGCTTGGGCACAAATTTGACACACATGAACATCAAAATAAAAGTCACTTTTTGCATCTTATTGGAATAGAGAATTGCAAATGTGAGAATGTGGCCTGAACTTGGGGTGGTAATAACACAGCTTAGTCAGAATGCAGACCCTGCATTGCCTGGGAATAATCGCATGCCCACTTGTGTCTTCTCCTTTTAGACTGTTTCTTATACCCAATTTCTGTTACCCACAAATGCCTTCGGGGCCAGAAGAAACACCATAGACTCCACCTCGTCCTTTTCCCAGTTCCGGAACCTGAGCCACCGCAGTCTTTCCATCGGACGAGCAAGCAGCACCCAGGGGAGCCTCGACACAGGTGACCTGGGGCCCTGGCTGGGCCTGGGGAGCTCACAGGTGTGTGTGTGGTGGTGTGGGCTGGAGACCAGGTGCCAGTCGAGCATGAGCTCATCCTGAGTTCAGGCCAGGCCAACTCACAGTCAACGCACAGGGTGACCTCACTCTAATTAGTCTCCTCGGTGGCCGCCCCGCAAGGGCCCGCCAGGAGAAATGCCAAGGACACCTGCCCCAGGCTGCCCTGCAGAGATGGCTGAATGTCCAGCTTCTCAGCTGCTCAGCTCTTTGACTCAAGGATGACTTGGTTCTCTCCTGCGTATTCACAGTGCTCAGTTTGGCTTGCTTTCACATAATTGGGCCTGTAGCGTGGGCTCAAGGGTGAGAATTTCCTATGGTTATCACACTAGGTGGTGAATTGACTACATCCAGCTTTGCCTGCACAAACCTTTGTAAAAATTGGAGGGGAGAAACCCCTTTATGGAGCAATGTTGTTTGCACTCTCAGAGAAGCCCCAGGTGAATATGAAGTTGCCCAGGTGGGGTCCAAGTACTGAGTTCTGGAGTGCTCGTCCTCCTGATCTCAGCCGCCTGGTGTCATTGCTGCTGTGTATGCTCTGATGTGTGTCCCCACCATACAGATGAGTCACTGTGACCACTAGCCAGCCCAGAAGCAGTCACACCAAGTCATGCTTCTCAGAAGGCACAGCTGAGTTCCCTGATGTGATCTGCAAGTTTAGAAAGTGGCCTTTTGATGGTTTGCTCTGTGATCCAGGAGGGCTGCCTGAGCTTTTGCACTTTGTGAAGTTTTAGTGCTCTCCTGGGTCACTGAGATGAATACATCATTTTCTAAAATGGAAAAAAATGCCAGAATGTTAAGAATTTGGTGAAACCTTTTACAAGGGCTACACCTAATTGCCTGCTAAAGGTCAGGGTGACACAGTAACTCAGAGCTACAGATCTGCAGCCAGCCTTTCCTCCATCTAACCATGTACTTCTCCCCACTGCTCCTGGTCCTTGGTGTCCCGGACCCCTCATTACGACTTTGTGACCTTCAGGTAGTGACCTGGGAGACTTCATGGACTATGATCCCAATCTCCTGGATGACCCGCAGTGGCCTTGTGGCAAGCACAAGCGAGTTCTGATCTTCCCATCGTACATGGTGAGTAATGTTGGATAGTGGGTGGCTTGCTCCTCCCTGCAGCCTCTCAGAGTGGCTCTGGATAGAGCTGCATTAACAGGGACCTGAGTACGTAGGGTAGGGGGCTGGTTTACAGCCTGTGATGCCTGGGGACCTGCTTGAGAAGCCCTGCTCTATGGGCTGCTTGAGGAAGGACCAGTTCCTGCTGAGAATACAGGACTCAGCAGGTACCCTGGCCTGTACATGCTTTTTGGTGAGGAGGAGGGGGTAGTGTCAGCTCAGGTCAGGGACCCTTGCTTCTTCTGAGGGCATGCATGCATCTTAATACCCACAGACCCCACTGGGGACCATGCCAGTCACTGGGGGTGCCAAGTTCAAGTTCGGCTCTGCTTCAAGTGCTGCGGTCACTGTGGGCCTCTTTGTGCTCTGAGCAAACATTTGGCACCCGGGTTCTGGATGACAGAATTGTCTCTTGGGAAAGTGAAAGTAGGACAATGTGGGTGTTAAATGCAAAACCTTTCCTTGCTGTTTTTATTATATGGACTCTTACTGTTTTTCCTTTTGGTAATTTTGGTTTCAGCTTTTGGCTGACCACCGTTTCCCACAGTCCAGGCCCGCCACTATTCCTGACACCAGTGGAGCCTGCCAGGGCTCTGTCGGCTTTCTCTGGGCCATCCTGCCCAGAGCAGGGGCCAGCCAAGCCCTGGCTGGGTGGGCAAAGGGCAGAGCTGGGCTTGCAGGGGAAGCCAAGTGACCAGGCCTGCTCCACTCAGGTGGGCAAGCTCAGACCCAGATGCCCCCGGTGCCTGCCCACAACCTGGCCTACAAGCCCTGCCACAAGGGGCAGGCAGAGCCGAGTGCTTGCCCATAGGCTCCCGACTCCCCAGCCTTGCTGTTCTCAGAAGCCCCATCCCAGGAGTGAGACACACGGGTCCTTCTGCTGTTCCAGGCTCTTATGTTGCAGAAGCCAGGGTGGGAGCTAACCCGTTGTACTCTGAGGGCACCTGAATCCTGGCTCTCGACCCTGGAGGTCCCCCCCTCCTCCAGCCTTGCACCACACTGAACATTTGGCAAGTAGCTGACATCAGAGAAGCACCAGGCAGAACTCAGGCCCTTGCTGACTCCTTTCAGCATAGACTCTCCTCTTGAACTTTGGCAGATAGTTCAGAGGCCACTCTAATATGCTACCTTACATCAGAATTGATTTTCAAAGGCCTTTAGCTTCAAATTTCCCCTACTCCTCAGCCTCCCATACTTATTCTCCAACTCCTAGCGTAGAAAGCAAATCCATATCTTTTTTCTCTACTCTATGATCTGCTAGATTATATAATTTTTTTAAAAACCATGGCATATTGTTCGTGGCGTCCCCAAAGGCTGGCACATAATAAACATCCAGTAAGTGACCAAAATCCTTGTCTAGTGTCGAGGAGGGCGCAACTAAAAGGTCATGACTGGTGTAAGAATAAGGATCTTTGTGTTCGGTCCTTCATTTTATTATGTAAGTTGGGCAGGAAGCACAGTGGCTAGGGGAGTCACGTGAGCCCTGTGGACAGACAGGAAGTGGAGGCTGAGAGACCGCCTGGCTTGGGCTCTGCCGCTGTACCTGTGGGCTCTGAACCCTTCGTCCTTAGCAGTCCAGGGCAGAACTGCCAGCCACAGGACAGGACACAAAAGTGCTTCCTGAGGCCAAGCGTTTAACAGATCTATCTGTAGCCACAAAATCAGCGAGTACGATGTTTTTGATTGTCATTGGGGTATGCGGGGTTGTTACATCTGGTGATAACATGGCCTCCCCTTTTATAGGCCTTGTCTGGCTCCAGCCAGATCTGAGTGCTTTTTCTTTAAATGATTTCATTGTCACCTCTGAGGTGCCAGGCTTCGGCGTGTGCGTGTGCACATGCGTGCACGTGTGTGTGTGTGTGTGTGTGTGTGTGAGAGCGGGGTGTGTGTGCACGTGCACACGTGTAATTTTTTCTCCTTGGACAGTGTGCTGGATGACTTGCCAGGTCAGCACATATGGCCTTCCCTCCAAGTTTCATGTTCCCAGGTGGGCCGTTTTTCATTTCAGCGTGTTGAATCCACAGTCCCTGCTTCCTGTAATAGTCCATTTTCTAGAGAATGAAATTGCTCTTGAGCAGCGTTTGCCTGGTCAGCTCCGTAACATCTATATCTCCTCCTAGTCTGGCCACACAGGTACTTTGATAAAATGTGGAAAATCGGCTTTTCAGCATCCTTTTCTAAGCCATTTACTTGTGTGCTGTGTGCTACAAAGAGCCAGTTGTGCTTGTTGTGCAGTGGGCACAAAGCAGCCGTGACCCTCCTCCTCAGGCTTGTTAACCTAGTGCGGGCTGGGGGGAGTATACACATCGCTGCCCGCACATTGTTCTCGTTATCAGCTGCCCTGGAGTCCGCCCCAGGCATGACGAAACCAAACAGCACTGCGTCCTGTGACATCCCCATGATTGGTTGTAGACTGGACCATTGTGATCCATAGGGTTTTCATAGGCTGATTTTTGGAAGTGATCACCAGGCCTTTCCTCCTAGTCTGTCTTAGTCTGGGAGCTCGTCTGAAACCTGTTCAGCATCATAGCAACACACAAGCCTCCACTGAGAGATGGGTGGTGGCTGCGCATGAGTTGTGTTGGCCAGGAATCAGAAAGTGGTAGGAGGTGATAGGGAGGGCTGAAGGTGGGGCACTGATTGGTAGGCTTCAAGGAGGCTTCCCTGGGACATGGCCCTTCAAGGTGAGTGCTGAACGGTGAGGTGGAGAAGACCCTGAAGTGTGAAAATTTTTTATAAAATTGATATTTTTAACAGCGAAAGTAACTGCCCTTCCTACACACACGCACACACACACACTCCTGCGGGAGATCACACCTATAGAAAGGTGATCCTGACAAATTCCTCCTCCCCACTCACGTGACACCAGGCGCAGAGAACTACACTTGTAACTGGCTGAAGACAAGCAAGTTGTCCCAAGAGAAATGTGGTGTTTCTCTGCAGGGTGGGGGTACCAAGCAGGGTGAGCAGGAGGGAATTTTCTGGGGGCATAAAAGTGTTCTGGGCTTATTGGCCATAGGTGGTAGAAGGCCCTCTTTGTTTGAGGGTTGGGGTTGTGCCTTGGCCCCTGGTGAGAGTGGACAGCTGTGCCCAGGCCCAGAACCGGCTTCAGTCTTCTCATTCCTGCTGCAGTGTGACCGTCATGGTCAGCAGCGTGCCCACAAGTGGGCTCAGGCCTGGGTAGAACCTCTGCAGCCCAGCGCCTCCTCCATTCCCTCCAGCTGCCTGCTGGGTGATGGAAAAGGCCTGCAGGCCCATCACAGGCTGGCTGGCTGTCTGTGCAGAGCCACCCCCTCCCTAACTACCTACACCCATGGTCCTGCAGCCTCTTGAAATGCCTGGGTGCCCCAGTGTGCAGTGTTCTAGGGACAGCTCAGTCTCTGCAGTCCTGCCGCCTCGTGCTTGTCTTTCAGGGCATCCAAGTTAGGCCAGCCCAGCCGAGGCCCCAAGGCTGGGAACCGGGACTGTTGTCTGGAGTTTTAGGTGTCCTGTTCTAGATGAATTTGGGTGTCTGAGATGTCCACATGGCCTCAGTCAAGCAACATGCAAAGCGATAAGTTAATCCTTTTATCATGTCCAGTCCTGCTACAGACATTTATTTCCTTCTCTTTATTTTTTTCATGTTAAGGCATAATTTACATTTGCTAAGTTGCACCTATTTTATAAATGTACAGTTCCATGAGTTCTGTAACCACCACTCTGATCACGCTATAGAGCATTTCTGTCTCCCTGGAAAATCCCCTCCTGCCTACCCTGCTCCATCGCCACGGAGTAGTTTGCCTGTTCTAGAACTTCATATAGGTGGAATCATACAATCTGCACTCTGTTTTTGACTGTCATCTTTTTTTGTTGTTGCATGTATCAGTAGTTTTTTGTTTTTGCTGAGTAGTATTCCATTTGAGCCCCTGGGTGGTACAAACAGATAACATGCTCGGCTACTGACTTAAAGATTGGGGGTTCAGGTCTACCCAGAGGCACTTCAGAAGAAAGGCTTGGCCATCTATTTCCAAAAAATCAGCTATTGAAAACCCTGTGGGTGTCTCTGGCAGCATGCTTGTCCATTCCCCACTTTTGCCTCTTGGAACATATGCCAAGTAGAATCTTTCTCACTTAACAAAACAAAACTCTACGGAGCACAGTTTTACTGTGACGCACATGGGGTCAGCATGAGTCAGAATTGACTCACGGGCAACTGGTAAGTATCCCATTGTATGGCTTTACTGCCGTTTGTGTGTCTGCCCTCCTCTTGGTGGACACCTGGGTTGGCTCCAGCTTGGAGAAGTTATGAATATGGCCATTATGGACAATTTGGTACCTGCCTTGGTGTGGACATATATTTTCATTTCTCTTGGGTAAACACCTCCAAGTAGAATTTCTGAGTCACGGGGTAGGTGATGTTAGCCAGTGGGATGTAGCTGGACATACGTTTTCATTGGTGTCTATTCTCCAAGTGTCATATAAAAAGGCTATCCAGTGCTGCAGACACTGCCACAGTCAGGACAGGCTTTCAAGTCGAAGGGCTCCAGAGGCCAACGTTTTTCCGAGACTCAGAAGCCTGTTATTTGCAAAGGTTAAGTGGCCTCCTTTGAAAATTGGCCTAGCCGTTGTAGTTAACACACGTTTTTTAACTTTCATCCAGGCTGGTCATTTCCACTATTATCCGTTGTTTAAGAGCAAAAGTGAGATTTTGAACCCCACCCCCCCCAAAAAAAATCAGTGGGGCACGTGTGGAAATCAAATTGCAGCCACCCCTATGGTTTGGGCCCTAAAGTTGCTGCAGGCTGACCATGGAGCCTGAAAGAATGTTCCGCATCCAGCCAGGCTGGTGCACGTTCCTGCGGTTCTTGCTAATGACTGGGTTTCTCCAGGCAAGGGAGGGGTGTGAGGCCACTTGCCGGAACTGGTGCTTCACTTGGCTTATAATTCAAGTTTCACTAGAAAGTGGTTATTTATCATTAGGATCTGGCATCTGGTTTTCTTTTTTCCCCTCGTTATGGGTGTGGTGAGCAATTAAGAAGAGAAAGTAAGTAAGAGTTGAGATAATGCCAACAAAATTAACATTACTCGGATGGATTTTTAGATCCTTTCCTTTCTCAGGACATTAGAAACAAAACCAACTACCGTCCTTTCTAATATCTGGGGGTATATAAATCTCAAGAGAACATCTCTTGAATTGATCTTCCACGATATGGTGCCCATTCTTTTGTTTACTTAATCCTGTTGCCGTCAATTCGATTCCGATTCAAACATCTGAATACTCAGAAGCCCCACCTCCACCCCACCTCCCCCTAGTGTGGGAATATATCTCAGATTTTCAGTGCAGTGGAAGATGCTGAGCAGTGGGAACTAGATGACCCACTCGTTAAAAGGAACCCTAATTCAGTCTTCTGTGCAATAGGCAGTTGGCCTCAGAGCTCCGTGTTTGTTTTTAATTGAAAGTTGTCTTGATGGCTTAGGCGTTTCTTTACTTGCTTGCAGGGGTGGGTGGGTTGTGAAATAAAGCGGCTGGAGCTCCAGGACCCCTCACTTGCACAGGCCCCCTTCCAAGACCCTGGGAGGGTCCAGGGCAGATCTAGGGGCCTGAAGCTGATTCAATTCCAGTTGGCGTCTTTAAGAAAAATAATGCAACCTTCTAAAAGCACAGTTGTGAGGGGCCTCCCTGAGACTTGAAAGGGGCTGGCAGGTGAGGGCCCTGGAGCGGAGCTTCACCCACTTCAAGGAAAATCTGCCCCCACCTACCTAGAAGCAGGAGCTGGAGTGGTGAGATCTTCGTGGTCCGCCTGGCCTTGGTGTGCATGCCCAAATGCCTTCCTGTATTGTGCCAAAATGCCTTCTTGGATTGTGGTAGCTTTTTTTTTTTTTTGTCAACAACTTTATTAGGTATACTTCATATACAATATAGTTCACCCTTTTTACAGTGTACACTTCAGTGGTATTTAGTGTGTTCAGAGTTGTGCAACCATCACCACAATCAATTCCAGAACATTTTCTTCCCCCCAAAAAGAAACCCCATACCCTTTAGCTACTACCCCTCTAAACCCTAGGAGTCACGAATCTACTTTCTGTCTCTATTGATGTGCCTATTCTGGACATTTCGCATAAATCATACAATATGTGGTCTTTTGTGACTGTGTTCTTTCACTTAGCATTATATTTTCAAAGTTCATCCATGTTGTAGCATGTATTGGTATTGTGGTGTTTTTTAAATCCTTTTTTTTTGTTGTTGTTCCTTGTAAAAATAACAAAAATGAAGTACTGGCTTTACATTTACCCAAGATGCTACAGCTTCTTCCCCCTTTCTATTTGTCTCATACTGTTTTGATAATTGCTTGATGATTTTTAACAATATTCTATACACAGTTCATCGACTCATCGTCTAAAAACCAAACCCATTGGTGTCAAGTTGATTTCGACTCATAGCGACCATATAGGACAGAGTAGAATGGCCTCATAGAGTTTCCAAGGAGCACCTGGTGGACCTTTTGGTTAGCAGCCATAGCTCTTAACCACCACGTCACCAGGGTTTCCCATCCTCTAAAGCCACTGTTTTAAAAGCGTTCATTTAAAAGGACGTCCAGATATGATCTGGGTGTGCGCTAACTTGGTGCCACATCCACCCAGTGTCCTTTCAAGTGGATAGAGACACCACTCCAGAAGCTTCTGTAATACCAGATAAATATTGGACATATACCTGAAAATGTGAACATGCTTGCACTACCTGGTAAATCGATGTGTGGTGAAGCAAAGGCAACTCTTCATTTTTTCCTCCCCTCAATTTGCAGACCATTTCATTTCAAGGAGAGAAACTGAAGAGCTGCTCCCCGGAGGGGAAGGGAGGGAGAGTAAATCCAGGATATGTATTTGGAATTCAATGAATAGAAATAGAAACAAGTGTGACCCAAAGCTGCATAGGTTCATTCCGACGGTTTCCCTGTGATTTACTGTCCTCTTAGGGAAACGGATTAAATGCATAGAACGGCTGAAATGCCCATCTGTTCATGGTTAGAGAGCTCTAGTCGAGGGTTGATGCTCTGCTTAATTACCTCAGCGAGCGTGTATCATCTGCTTTCCCAGTGCCCGGCTGAGCTGGGGACTCTGATGGATATCAGACAAGTGCAGCTGAAGCAGAATTCTCTCGTTTTGCAGTGGATGTTGGTGCGGGAAGAAGTTGCAGAGATCACTGTGTTACTTCACCTGTTCTTCTTGTAGGCGTGGAGTCCCTGAGTGGTGCAAATGGTTAACCCACTCAGCTGCTAACTGAAACGTTGGTGGTTTAAGTTCACCCAGAGGTTCCTTGGAAGAAAGGCCTGCAACCTACTTCTGAAAAATTCAGCCATTAAAAACCCTGTGGAGCACAGTTCTACTTTGTCCCACATGGGGTCACCACGAGTTGGTTGGCATTGGCTTGATGGCAACTGGTTACTGGTTTCACAGGCAGGAAACCGAGGCTTGGAGAGACTGCATACCTGCCGAGGTCTCACAGCTAGCTCATAGGCTACAGGTAGCACTGGGACTGGAATTCAGCTTCCTTGGAATGTTCTTGCTCCCAGGGGGTTCTTGACCTAGAGGAGGACATACAGAGTCAATGGCAAGCTCACGTGCTTGTTGAGAGCTGCTCACAGGAATTTCTAGGGGGATTTGGAGGACAGGGGAGGTGGCCAGTGACGGAGGCCAGGGCCATCCTAGGCCCTTGTAGTGGAAGGAAACATCTACGCTGCTGTTTCTTTTGGAACTGGACCAGCAGCCGTCAGCTCTGAGCCCCTAGATGTTCTCCAGAATTGTTATCAGGGCACACATGCCCCCCGCATGCTGCTTCACTCCCCTTCACCTGTCCAGCCCTTGCCTATTGCACCCCCAAACCCAACCTGCGTGGTCTTCACATTACAGCACTGGGCCTGGTGCCCTGGGCCGTGATGGGGTCCAGGTTCAGTTCCATGGAGGCCCTCTCGTTGTGATGAGTCAAGCGTTTGTTTTTATAAAAGGCACAGGGTGTCTCAGTGACTCCACAAAAATGTGGTAGGGTCTCCCAGTGAGATAACTATGGTATGATCTTGCCATCTCTTCCTGTCATCTCAGAAGGGACTTAGGGTGTTAGCCCCACACTAGCCCCTCCTGACTACACCTCCCATCTCCGAAGGGGCAGGCAGGGCAGGGCTCCATTTGGAATTTCATCTCTGGACATTGTGTGTTTGGATGGTCTGCTCCTCCCAGCCAACCGTCCCCTCTTCCCGTCTGCAGCTATGTACACACGGCCTCCCTGTGTCCAGACAGCTGCGAGTAAGTGCATTCAAGCAACCTCTCACCCCAAGAGCAGAATTGCCACCTCTGCAAAATCGCCAGCACCTTGGAGCCAGGCCTGCCATCAGTGACATAGCCCAGCTGTCAGCCACTGCGGGCAGTGAGGAGCCTTCATTTGGGAAACTAGGTACCAGCGTACAGTGGTCACTGTGGCCCCAGACCAGGAAGGACCCACAGTCTGCTTAGTTTGCACTGAGTTATGGTAACATGCAGTAGCAAACCCAGGCATTGAGTGTTTTTATAAACCATAAAATTTGACTGATAGGTGTGACAGAACAAAGCATTAACCTAACTTTTCATTTATTCTCTCTTGAGCCATTAAGACCTGCTCTGTTCCCAAGAGAGGATAGTGGAGACACCATCTCCTCAGCGATCTGCCTGAGAGGCCTAGCCCTGGCTCAAGGCTGGTTCATCCCATTACCGAGTCTAGCATGTGCTGAGCAAGGGTCAGGGATACACTGTCACTTCAGGGGCCACCCCCTCAGCCATCCTGATGGTGTGTCACATGCAGCTGAGTGTGAGGAGAGTGTGGAGCAGCCCCACAGGTCTCCCAGTGCCCACGGCCATCAGCGTAAAGGAAAAGCTAGATGAAGAAACTGAGGCTGAGAGGGGCTAAGAAATTGGCGCAAGGTTGCCCATCTGTCGGGTGCAGAGCTGGGATCTCAGCCCAGGGGGTCTGCTCTAGGTCTACTGTTCTTTATCGCTGAGCGTAGCACAGAGAATGGGGAAGAAAGCAAGACTGAGGAGAGTGCTGTCCTAGTAAGCAAAAGAGGAAGGAAAAGCAGAGATATGGCTACGCAGGGCACCGGAGACTTTCCCTCCAAGACCAAGGCCAAGCCTGCTGTGGGACAGAGCTGGGCCCCAGGTGGTGGCTCAGGACGTGCAGGCGAGGGCAGCTGGGAGCACAGCAAGGCCATGGGAGCATTCTTACTAGCGAGCACCACTTTTATGCCTCAGCCAACCTGAGGGACTCAGAGACCTACATACACAGTTTACTGCCATTATCCTCTGGTCTTGAGTTTTGGGGTATAGTATTGCACCAGTAAGGCCAGTTGCCATCTAGCTGATTCCAACTCATGGCAATCCGTGTATAGAAGCATAGAAATGACGTATTGCTGGGAACTTGCCTCAGGTGTGGGCAGCTAGCAAGCTGTCAGCATCCACCGGGCGTCTTTCCCCAGGTGTCATTGGATTTTCCAGAGGGCCCAGTCTGACCCCCTCTGGGGCTGCAGGGCCTGGCTGGCCTCTGACTGTCCTGGGGGAACACTGTACTCTGGACTTGCATCCTCGTCTGCCCTGGACCTCTTGGGGTTGGGGGCGGGGGCTGCTAGCCAGTAGGTGGTCAGAAGATAGGGCCATGCAAAGAGAGACCAACAGTCCAGGGGGACACAGCTGCTGCTGCCTGCCTGAGAATAAAGTCAAGGGCTTCTGGCCCAAAGACTAGCTATCCCTGGACCTTGATGGAACAATGGAGATTTTTAGAGACCCCCGAGCCAAAGTTGATTGTATCTAGTTGCTGTGAGTCAAAATCAGCTCAAATGGCAATGAGTTTGATTTGGTTTTGGTCTAGTTTAGGAAAGACAAAGTGTGGTCAGTTGAAGGCTGAGTAGGTGTGTACATGTAAGGCCAGGTAGGCACCAGGCCTCCTGTGAGGTGCTGGGAGCACTTACTGGGGCCCGGCACCTGCAGCTAGAAACTTTCTTGTAGTAGGTGACAAGGAGGGGTACAGAAGGCCACTTCCTACCTCCCGTGCCAGAGCTGGGGTCTGGAAAGATTTAGTCACTTAGAAGATAGACTTCGAGGGCCATGCTAGCTTGCTGACTGCCGTGTTTGCTACTCGCTGAGGCCAGGACCCTGCCAGGTGTCCTACTACACAGCTCACCAACCCTTTGTCCCCCCCTCTCCAGGGACCAGCCACTCCTGTCACTCTCAGGAGAAGTAGGCCCTGGCACTATACCCCAAGAGCTAGAACAGGCTGCTGATAAACACAGCCTCTCCTGCAAGGCCCGGGGCCCCCAGCCCCTCATTGTCCACCCCTAAAGGCTGCAGACTGAACTGAGTTTTGGGCACTGGCAGGGTCTTTCTAAAGCTAGGTTGGTCAAGAAATGTGTAAGATCTCCAGGGAAGTGGGCTTTAAGGGCCCCAGGGAAGTGGGGTGTCATGGCCTGGAGACAAGCCCTAGTGCTCCAGGGAACTCATGCCTTTGGGTGGAATCAGAAGCTTTTCCCTGATCCCGCACTCTTCCAGCCCAGGTTCGGTTCACTAGTGGGAAATGCTGTAAACAAAAACGCAGTGTGCATCAGGTACAATTCATTTGCAAAGTATATAACCCACTCGCATTTGAAAGGCTAGAGAAACAGGTGAAGGTGAGATTTCAGAATGACTTCCAAAGCCACACCGTAGAACCAGGCTGCCTGGGAGGCTGCGGCTATAGCCTCTGTGCTCAGGACTTGGGCTGCTGAGTTGGGAAGCTGGCACTAGCTACCAGTTCTAGAAGTAAGTGGCTACTGCCACAATCAGGAAGTCACTGCTGCCATGGTCAGGAAGTCACCACCACAGTCAGGAAGTCACCACCACCAAGGTAAGGAAGTCACCGCATGATCAGGATGTCGCCCTCAAGGTCAGGATGTCACTGCCACAGTCAGAATGTCACCACCATGGTCAGGAAATCACCCCCAAGGCCAGGACGTTGCCACCAGCATGATCAGGAAGCCACTGCTCCTGCTGCTGCTCCAGATCCACACTGCACCCGCTGCAACACTGGCAAAATGGACACCCAGAAGCTAGTGGCTGGACGCTGGGACTCTGGCCACAGCTTTGCTACCGGTGGAAACAGCAGAAGGGAAGTCTGTGCTTCAGTTCTGCCCTCTCACATGTGCTTCTGACAGGAAGAACCAAAACTGTATTTGGGATCCTAGCTGAAAAGGAGCCTGGGGAAGGTCACTGTTAGCTCTCCAGCCTCTTGGTACAGCAGGGCATCCAGAGGAGGCTGGTTCTCCAGATAACAGTGTGTGGTGAAAGTAGGTAACCAGGAGCAGCTGAGCACCACGGGGTTGGGGAAGTCGATACTACAGAAGTGGTGGTTGTTGTTGTTAGGTGCCGTCAAGTTGGTTCCGACTCATAGCGACCCCATGCACAACAGAACGAAACACTGCCCGGTCCTGCGCCATCCTCACAATCATTATGCTTGAGCCCATCGTTGCAGCCACTGTGTCAATCCACCTCGTTGAGGGTCTTCCTCTTTTCTGCTGACCCTGTACTCTGCCAAGCATGATGTGCTTCTCCAGGGACTGGTCCCTCCTGACAACATGTCCAAAGTATGTAAGACGCAGTCTCGCCATCCTTGCCTCTAAGGAGCATTCTGGCCACACTTCTTCCAAGACAGATTTGTTTGTTCTTTTGGTATATTCAATATTCTTCGCCAGCACCACAGTTCAAAGGCGTCAACTCTTCTCCGGCCTTCCTTATTCATTGTCCAGCTTTCACATGCATATGATGCGATTGAAAATACCATGGCTTGGGTCAAGCGCACCTTAGTCTTCAGGGTGACATCTTTGCTCTTCAACACTTTGAAGAGGTCCTTTGCAGCAGATTTGCCCAATGCAATGTGTCTTTTGATATCTTGACTGCTGCTTCCATGGCTGTTGATTGTGGATCCAAGTAAAATGAAATCCTTGACAACTTAAGCCTTTTCTCCGTTTATCATGATGTTGCTCATTGGTCCAGTTGTGAGGATTTTTGTTCTCTTTATGTTGGGTGTAATCCATACTGAAGGCTGTGGTCTTTGATCTTCATTAGTAAGCGCTTCAAGTCCTCTTACTTCTAGCAAGCAAGGTTGTGTCATCTGCATAACGCAGGTTGTTAATGAGTCTTCCTCCAATCCTGATGCCCCGTTCTTCTTCATATAATCCAGCTTCTCGTATTATTTGTTCAGCATACAGATTAAATAGGTATGGTGAAAGAATACAACCCTGACGCACACCTTTCCTGACTTTAAACCAATCAGTATCCCCTTGTTCTGTCCGAACAACTGCCTCTTGATCTATGTAAAGGTTCCTCATGAGCACAATTAAGTGTTCTGACTGATGATGTTGAGCTTTTCCATCGTCTCTTTCCACAGATGTAGTCAGTTTGATTTCTGTGTGTTCCATCTGGCGAGGTCCATTTATGTTGGTGAAAGAAGGTATTTGCAATGAAGAAGTCGTTGGTCTTGCAAAATTCTATCATTTGATCTCTGGCATTGTTTCTGTCACCAAGGCCATGTTTTCCAACTACTGATCCTTCTTTGTTTCCAACTTTCACATTCCAATCACCAGTAATTATCAATGCATCTTGATTGCATGTTCGATCAATTTCAGACTGCAGTAGCTGATAAAAATCTATTTCTTCATCTTTGGCCCTAGTGGTTGGTGCATAAATTCGAATAATAGTCATATTAACTGGTCTTCCTTGTAGGCGTATGGATATTATCCTATCACTAACAGCATTGTACTTCAGGATAGATCTTGAAACGTTCTTTTTGATGATGAATACAACACCATTCCTCTTCGAGTTGTCATTCCCAGCATAGTAGACTATATGATTGTCTGATTCAAAATGGCCAATACCAGTTCATTTCAGCTCACTAATGCCTAGGATATCGATGTTTATGCGTTCCATTTCATTCTTGACGATTTCCAATTTTCCTAGATTCATACTTCGTACATTCCGGGTTCTGGTTATTAATGGATGTTTGCAGCTGTTTCTTCTCATTTTGAATTGTGCCACATCAGCAGATGAAGGTCCCAAAAGCTTTACTCCATCCATGTCATTAAGGCTGACTCTACTTTGAGGAGGCAGCTCTTCCCACCACCTGAGCCCTAGGCCCTGCCCACCACCTAAACCCCAGGCCTGTTCCAGGGCGCATGCATGCGTGCTGCGTGCCCTCCGTCCAGGATCCGTTTGATGCCCCTGAGTAGAGTGCTACAGCCCACTGCTCTTCTAGGTCAGGGGACGGGAAGAAAAGCACAAGGGGAGTGTGTGGATGACCTGGAAGCAGCCAGGGCTGCCACTTTACCTCTCTGAGCCTGTTTCCATCTCTGTGAAGCGAGGGGTGGGACCTGGTTTACAAACCTCAACTGTGGCAGAGAAGCCTTCTTTCCAGAGCAGTGTTATGCAGGACTGTGGATCACCAGATCAAAGCAGGGCTGCTGTGGTTGCCTCAGCGGAGGGACCCAGGAGCCTCTCTGCCCTCTCCATGCCCTCAGGCACTTTGACAGAACCCAGTTTGAAAACCCGAAAGATTGCTAAACCCTTGCTAAGGAGTCTATTCTGACTCACAGTGACCCTATAGAACAGACTAGAACTGCCCCATAGGGTTTCCAAGGAGTGGCTGGTGGATTCAAACTGCCAACCTTTTAGTTAGCAGCCGAGCTCGTAACCATTGCGCCACCAGGGCTCCTAATGATTGCTAAGTAGCAGAATATTCCTTGTTTGAGGCTCACAGGGCTTCTACCCCCAGCAGGCAGGTGGCATTTTGCTTGAGCCAGCTCACATCACCGTAAGCGGTGGTTTTTGTCTGGAGAGGGAGAGTGGGAGGCGCTGTCTCTGGGAGTTCAGGGTGCCTGAGGGTGGGAGGGTGAAAGAAAGAGGGGAGGGCAGTGCTGGGCATTTAGGAAATAAAAGAATTGGCTGCCAGCCCTAGCTTGAAGTAAGCATATTCAATGTGAATCCCATTCTACTGCCTGTTTCCTACATGAAAAATCTTACATCCTGTTCAGCCCAGAGGAGACATTTGTTTGAGATGAACTAGAGCCATTCTTAAAAGTAGAAAGGGAAACAAAGCACCCCGGGAGGGCTGCCTGCCCCAGGGAGGGTGCACTCTGCTGGGCCTCCGAGTATCAAGAGTGGCTTCCATAAAAATCCCACGCACACACACCCCGAGCCCCAGTAGAGCAGCACTGCACACGCGTGTGTACACATGTGCAAACGCTCGTGTTCACACACTGGTGCCTCATGCCTGGGTGGCCACTGGTACGTCGCTGACAGATACCAGAATGGGCACATCGTTGATCAGCTTGGAGGAAACCTGTCTTGGCTGGGCCCAGAAGGAGACGTGGCATTACATCCACTGAGGCCTCTTCCACCCAGAATTCTAGAAAACACTGAGTGGCTTAGGTGGAATGGTTTGCGTTGATTCTGCTGCGCTTTGCTTTTGTTCACCAGAGAGCGAAGACGGTACCGTTAAGATCCATTTGAATTGGGTGTGCCACCTGTTACCTCCTCTTGGTTGTTAACAGCCAAAGGTGCCTGCTCTACAGTCACCTCAAACCAAGTGTCTTATCAACAGAGGTGAACAGGAAAAGCTACCAACTGTTCAGAGCAGGAAGGAAACCTTGGATGCGCCTTGTCCAAGCAGAGGTTTGCAGTGGCCAGTTCGTGTGAATGGGCCCACCTGTCAGAATCAGGAGTTTCTTTTTCTCTGGCTTTGCCCGATTAAGGTCATTGCCTGTAGCTAGCGAGAAGCATCACACTTTGTCCCAGCCCTTTGGAAGGCGTTCTCTGGAGGGGGAGGGATGAGACCAGCCCAGGTGAAACCCAGCAAAAGCCTGTGTGTGATTCAGAGGTTGGCAACTCAGGACGAAGAGGAGCAGCGAAGACCAAAGGTTCAGACAGGGCTTCTGGAAGGAGCCAGTCTGTTGAGATTGATAGAAATGAGCAAGGAGGCAGAACTCAAAATTCAAGGGTCTGTTAGTAATAAAAAATGCTAATGTTTATTGAGCATTTGCTGTATGCCAGGTACTGTACAGAGCATGTTATTTGTCATATGCTTCTCAAAATAGCCATAGCAGGTAGGTGCTGTTGTTTTTACTCTACAAATGTGGAATCTGAGGCTTGGGGTCATAAGTCTCCCAAAGCCACACAGTTTGTAAATGATACAGTGTGGTTGAAGCCAGATCTGTCTGAGGCCAAATCCCTTGAACACCACACTGTGGAGCAATGGGCTGAAATACATAAACTCAAAGAGTGACCCCCTCCCCATTGTGGAATGGCTGCTGACGGTCTAAAAACCAACCAGTTGCTATTAAGTTGACTCCAACTCTTGGCAACCCATGTGTGTCCGAGTAGAACTGTGCTCCCTAGAGTTTTTAGTGGCTAATTTTTTAATTTTTCAGAAGTAGATCACCAGGCCTTTCTTCTGAGGCATCTCTGGCTGGACTCAAACCTCCAACCTCTCGATTAGCAGCTGAGCGTGTTACCCATTTAGACTACCCATTGGAAACACTGGTGGCATAGTGGCTAAGTGCTCTGGGTGCTAACCAAAGGGTCCCACCCAGACCCAGTGCCCTCGAGTCGATTCCAACTCATAGTGTCCCTATAGGACAGAGTAGAACTGCTCCATAGAGTTTCCAAGGAGCGCCTGGTGGATTCAAACTGCTGACCCTTTGGTTAGTAGCCGTAGCACTTAACCACTTCGCCACCAGGGTTTCCAAAAGTTAGGCAGTTCAAATCCACCAGGTACCTCTTGGAAACTATTGGGTGGGCAGTTCTACTGTGTCCCACAGGGTCGTTATGAGTTAGAATCAACTCGACAGCAGTGGGTTGGGTTTTTTCTGGGATGGACTCCACTGATGGTCTAGGAGCCAGTTTTTCTAAATGTTGCTGTATGTTCATCACTGCAATTCATTTTCCATCTGCCCTCGTCAAATGCCAGTGCCACTTCAGGCTCCTGGAGTCAGTAGAGCCCTTGCTGTGGCTGTAATCTGAGTTTTTCCTTGGCATAATGGTTTGGGGAGTTGTCAGCTGGTCATAATTCACATGTGATTCTTACATAAAGATACTTATTTTAAGGAGTGACCTGTGTTAACCCATCTGTTACAGACCACAGTCATTGACTATGTGAAGCCCTCAGATCTCAAGAAGGACATGAACGAGACCTTCAAGGAGAAGTTTCCGCACATTAAGTTAACACTCAGCAAAATAAGGAGGTACGAGAGGATTGGCCTCCACTTGAACTCTCCCTTCAGACCCCTCCCCAGCATGCATTCAAAGCTCATGCTGTGTATGATGGTTCTTCCTTTTGTTCCGGGGACATGAAACCTGGTCCTGTGTGATAAAAAGAGGCTGCTCCGATGCTGGCTGACCTGTGTCTGGGTGTGGCAGGAGAGCCAAGGGAAGTAGACAGGAGGTCAAGCTCTCGACATGGACTTGGCCTGGATTTGGGGGGGATGTTCCTTTGGTGAAAGACTCATTTCATTCTATTGCTGACTCACCAGTTCATTGAGATTTATGTTGTTGAAAACTCAGAATAGGAGAAGCCATAAGGTCACTGCTCTCTCAAATGTAGACAAAGCAAAAGAGAAAAGAGTTGGTGTAGCAGGTTTTGAAATAACCCTTCACCCTCAATAGTCTGTCCAGAGATGACAGTCAAGCCGCATCTTTATGCAGTCACCGATACAGCCCAAAGTCAGGCCCATACTTCCCTTACAACTGATCGGGTCAGTAGTCAGACTGAGGGGCAGAGAGGACCTGATTTGTGTCTGTGTGCCACAACAGCACAATTTATATCTCTGTGTGTGTGTGTGGGTAGTAATGGAAGCTAAACTGTACACCAACATGATGCCGAAATATGTGCCAGAGTTTATGCAAGTGTGTGTCCTGCTTCTGATTTGGTTTTGGTATATCCCAAGCCATAGAGGTGAGAAAAATAAGGTCTTCACACTTGGTTCATTGCTAGGTAGCTGTCATTAAGTACACTAGGTGTTACACTCTTAGCCCTTTTGGCCCTAGTTAATGAACACAACCAATATTTGGCAGAGCTTATGCCAAGTACCTAATTTATTTCTGTAATTTTTTTTTCCTGGAATGATTGAAATCCCCCAAATGGTTTCCCTCCTAACTTTGGAAGCTCTACTCTAGTTCCCGGTCACTCTTGGGCACTCACTTGTGTTGTTATATTCCTTAGGGCCCTGACTGGTCCGAATCCCTACGTTGTCTGCTGTTTCTTCCGGCACCACTTCTGGTGGTAGAGATGGCAGCAGCACTGGGCTGCTAGCACTAGGGCAAGAAGAAGAGTAAATGTGGTTCATATAACTTGGATGACAGAGAAGAGTCAAAAGCCCCAGCCCATAATGCAACTTTGACACTCATTCCACCTCACCCTTCTGGGAATGGAAAAGAGAAAGTGCTTTCCAGCTTGGACAGTCTGTTTCTCGTGTGTCCCCTGAAATTCCAAGCTCTAACAAGATTTATTTCCCCTCCCTATCTTTCTCTAGTCTGAAGCGAGAGATGCGGAAGCTGGCTCAGGAGGACTGCGGCTTTGAGGAGCCCACTGTGGCCATGGCCTTTGTCTACTTTGAGAAGCTGGCCCTCAAGGGAAAGCTAAACAAACAGAACCGGAAGCTTTGTGCTGGAGCATGTGTGCTGTTAGCAGCCAAAATTGGAAGTGACCTCAAAAAGCATGAGGTCAAGCATCTAATTGATGTAAGTGGCCCTATGTGCTAACGGCTGGGCGAGCACACGTTACAACCTAGGTTGTCTCTCAGTGCAGCATGGCCTTGTGACCCTGCTGCAAGGGGCGCTGAGACTTAGCGGGTGATAGGGGTGAGGGCTGTGAAGTCATTCTTTTATGGTAGATCCAGATGCCATGTCTCGGGTTGTCTTAGAATGGAGAGACAAGACTGAAGATCTCCAGCATAGAATCTGGCCTTAAAACTCCATTTTCAGAAGCCATGAGGGGTGAATTAGCTCCCTCACAGCTGCAGACATCACTGTAATTCCCAGGGAGCTGTGGGCAGTGCAGCCCATAGAACGTCTGTTGGACACACTGGCTTAGCAGACCTTGATGTCCCTGCTGCCCTGGCTGCCACCTCCTTGGGGAAGGGTGTGGGTTTGGCTTGTGGTCGTCCTTTGAAAGGAGAGCCCCCATCAAAGCAAGGAAACACTGATCTCCTTGGACTGATACATGGAAGCCTCTGCATCCATGTGTCTACCGGTCTTCATTGGCAAAAGAGAAGAGGCAGAAAGGGAGCTAATGCCAGTGCTACATACACACACAGACCACACACATCACAAACACACCACACACACACACACAACCCACAGACACACACAGAGTGTGCTGTAAGTCAGTGCTTTCCTGATTTTAAGCAGAAATGATACAATATCTAGCTTATACAATAGTTTCAGGAACATGGAGGTGATCACTGAACACCTATCTGTTGAGACTCTATAGGCATTTGTGGAGAGTTGCTGAACTAGAGGATCTTTAGCAACACCAAATAGTAATACAAATTATAACTGGTATCATGCACATTTAATCATATTTGAGTACCATACCCCACAGCAAATAATCGTATTGACCAAGAATATAATGGTGATCGTTGACAAGCTCTTTGCAGTAGCAGTTAACCTAGTGCGAGAGCCGAGTTAAAGTCTGAATGTAGTCACCAGTTATTCAGTTGGCTAGATTTTTTTTTTATTATTCCTAAGCTAAAAGCTGAGTTGAAGCGAAAGCGGAATGTACCCTAGCAAAAACTAGGCCTTCCCTCCGCATGCCTGGCCTGTTAGCTGTCCATTTCTGACTCCAGCAGCCCCTGCACTGAGGTAGACTGAAGAGGCAGCCGGGTGGTGGGGCCGCACACCTGGGCTTTCAGCCCCGCTTAGATGCCCAGTTGCCCTGTGCCACCCTGAAATGAGGACTTGAGTCCCTGCCTGTAAAATGAGAAGATTGAACAGTGCAGTCAGTTCACCCAGTTCTGAACTTAACGTGTGGCTATCTGTAGATCATTTGCGATGTTAACAGTAAACGTGAAGAGCGTCATTGTAACACGGTACAGCTTTGAATCCAATTAGATTTGAATCTCAGCTTTGCAACTTTTCCTGTCCACATGACCTTGGGCAAGTTGGCGAACCTCTTGGAACCTCTTTTCTTATCTGTAAAATGGAGATAAATCTAACATTAGCCTTGTAACGTTAACTGAGTGAGACTTAAATGGCATCATGTGATATACGCGATGTTACCGCCGACCGTGGGCTCTGGGGAAGGTTCTGTCTCTTCATCTGCAGGACTGAGGGCAGGGAGCACACCTGGTATCACCCTTTCTTCCTCTATAAGGTCTTGCCCGTAGTGGGTTTCTCTGTAAACACTCACTGGCTGATGGATAGAATGTTAAACCAAAGCCAGACCCACAGCCATTGAATCGATTCCAACTCATAGCAACCCTGTAGGACAGAGTAGAACTGCCCTGTAGGGTTTCAAAGGCTGTAATCTTTATGGAAGCTGACTGCCCCATCTTTCTTCCTCGGAGCAGCCGGTGGGTTCAGATAGCCAACCTTTGGTTGGCAGCCAAGAGCTTTAACCTCTGTGCCACCAGCGCTCCTTGATAAAACTGTTACACACTGAGAAAGCCTAGAGTTTTCATTTCAAAGCTAAAATGCTTTTGGTTTTCTATAACTTTTGTTACAGAAACTGGAAGAGAAGTTCCGGCTGAACAGACGAGAGCTGATTGCCTTTGAATTCCCAGTGTTAGTGGCCTTAGAGTTCGCGCTTCATCTGCCAGAGCACGAAGTCATGCCCCACTACAGACGCCTGGTCCAGAGCTCCTAGCACAGGCCCCATGGGGGGGCGCCTGCCCGGGAGGCGAGGGCCGCTTCCTCCAAGCCTGTGGAGCTGCACTCACTACTGGAAATGCAAAAACAGAACTTAGAACGCCACACTTTGTTTGTCTTCTCAACGTGTTTTTGTGGAAACAGCACCAGAAGCTTTTCAGGGAGCCTTCAGTCTGGCTAGCTGAGAGGACTGTAAGCTGTTTACCGCTCAGAGCGAGGGAAGGAGGAAACCATGCTGAAGACAGCAGGCCAGTGCTGAAGCTGGGGCGGCCCAAGACCCAGCGCAAACCCTCCGTGAGCAAGAATTCTTAGTTGTCCCATCCCAGTTCTCCTTCCAGGCACACACACACCTCACAAGTATGGTCCAGGGCCTTCTCTCCAGACCTGTTCCAACTCCAAGTGTGTGGCATTAAAGAGCATAGGGGAAGAGAATTTGCAGAAGTTGGGGGAAAGCTTTGAAATATCCCCTCACTGTGTCAAAAGAGGAAGCCTTGGTGGTGTAGTGGTTAAGTGCTACGGCTGCTAACCAAAGGGTTAGCAGTTCGAATCCGCCAGGCGCTCCTTGGAAACTCTATGGGGCAGTTCTACTCTGTCCTATAGGGTCAGTATGAGTCGGAATTGACTCACCGGCACTGGGTTTGGTTTGGGGTTTTGGTGCCAAAAGAGCGTGACAACCTATTTTTGTATCTGCTATTGGAAGTGCACTTTCCCCCGGGGTGTGGGAATGAGTGAGTGTGTGTGCACACGTGTGTTTGTGTGTGTGAGTGATTGAGGGTACTGCATCAGCCCTAGTCCCCCAAAGGCAGGCCCCCTGTTCATAGTGCAGACCTCAGCCTGCAGTTGGGAACCAGGCTGACCTTCAGCAATTACTTCTTGACTATTTCTGGTTAGGGATCACTCTGTCAATTCCAGACTGCTTGACACCCTCAGCCGCTTACAAAATGACACTATTTCTGTTACTGCTACTACAACCCACAGGACAGAGAAAATAAGTTTTCATATCGGACCCAGCTGTATGGAACAGGTGTTGCATTTGGGTATGGGTAACATTTCTGTTGTCTGGCCGTCGTGACACCATGGGCAAGTCTTCAGCCATCGCACTTTGCCACTGTGGGGGCAGCGGGAGTGGCACCCCACGGGGTTCCTGTGCTCTATGTTAGAGCGCTTAATGAGCACATTGACTGTGCTATATGTAAAAAAAAAAGAAGTGTTTTATAAAAATCCAGAGTAGGGGCAAGACCATGACTGGTGATTTGATACTTTTGACAGCTGAGAGAAACTGCGTTTTGAGCTGAAGCTGAGTCAAGGAGGCAGTGGCTCGTAACAGGACCACCATGTTCCCAGAGCTCAGCACAGCATTTCAGTCAGCTGGTTCCAGCAGTAATGGTGACTCGCGCCGACTCGCTAAGAGAACCTGTACCTGAAACAGGTCACCACGCGGTCACCTCCCAGCATGAGAGAGGTGCCAGCCAGGGATTTATCTGACTGAAGAAAGCCTTCTGTGGCCATGTAAAAAGAGAATTAAAATATTTTCTTGTTTTATATCTACATGTATGTGTATACACATGTATCCTACCAGCATCCCTTTGCCCTGCGGTGCTCATACTTCTGCCACCGCTGGCAACTCTGACTTGTCACAGAACCAGAGTTTTTCACATCACCCCAGAGAAAGGGAAATGGGGGAACAAGTGTAGTTAGCAGAACTTGAAAGAACCAGATTGTCACATAAAACAACAAAAAACAAACCCATTGCTGTCCAGTCGATGCCAACTCATAGTGACCCTATACTACAGCGTAGAAGTGCCCCGTGGGGCTTCAAGGGGCACATGGTGGATTCGAACTGCTGACCTTTTGGTTAGCAGCCAAGCTCTTAACCACTGCGCCACCAGGGCTTCGATCATCGTATGGAAAAATTCAAGCAGCAGCTGTTGAAAGAGAAAACAATACTTGGCTTCTTGGAGTCTTAGATTTAACCGAGGATAGTCCTCAATATCTTGCTAATAAATTCTCTTGTCGGAATCAATTGTGAGACAGCAGTTTGGGTTGAAAGGATATATGATCTCTCTGGCTGACCTAAAGCTAACCAGTTGTTAAGTCAACCCTGAATGTGGCGACCCCATGCGTGTCAGAGTAGAACTGTGCTCCTGAGGATTTTCAGTGTCTGATTTTTCGGAAGTAGATTACCAGGCCTTTCTTTCAAGGTGCCTCTGGGTGGATTTAAACCTCCAGCTTTTAGGTTAGCAGCCAAGCACCTAACCACTTGCACCACCCAGTGACTCCAAGGTAGGCTAACTAGTGTTTAAGGGGAACCTACTGTTGGAGCCCTGGTGGGACAGTGGTTAAGAGCTTGGCTGCTAACCAAAAAGGTTGGCAGTTCAAATCCACCAGCCATTCCTTGGAAACCCTGTGCTATAGGGTTGCTATAAGTCGGAATCAGCTCGAAGGCAACAGGTTAACAGGTAACAGGTAAGGCAGACTGGGAAGCACAGAGTGTTCAAAGCATCCCCGTCACCCATGCTCTCGGGCTCAGGTAGAGTGGGTGGTGTCTGTCACCTGCATCCTCTGATGAACCACCCTGGCTGAGCAGCCCCTTGGCGCCCTCATGAGTGCCCAGCAGGAGCCTTTCCAAGAAGCAGGGCTGCTGGCATCTGGAAGCTTCCTGCAGAGCTCTCCACCGTCCATTCGCCTGAGTCTCCTGCCAAGAACAGGGGGCACCAGTCCAGGACACAGGCCACCAGCCCAGATGTGGGGAATGAAGCCTGCACCCTTCCTGTGTCTTCAAACCAGCCTAATATCCTTGGGTTTGGGGGGATTTTTTGTTTCATTTTTAAGAAGCCCTGGTGGTGCAGTGCTTAAAGTGCTTGCCTGCTAACTGAAAGGTGAGCTGTTCAAACCCACCAGGTGCTCCATGGGAAAAAGAAGGGGAAGTCTGCTTCCATAAAGATTACAGCCTTGGAAACTCTGTGGGACAGTTCTGCTCTGTCCTGTAGGATTGCTAAGAGTTGGAATAGACTCTGTAGCAGTGAGTTTTTGGTTTTTTTTATTTGTTTGTTTTTTGGCATTTATGAGATGGACTCAAGAGTAACTGGTTATATTTGTTATCTAGTGCTGCCATAACAGAAATACCACAAGTGGATGGCTTTAACAAAGAGAAATTTATCGTCTCACAGTCTGGTAGGTTACAAGTCCAAATTCAGGGGAAGGCTTTCTCTCTCTGTCAGCTCTGGAGGAAGCTCTTTGTCCTCAATCTTCCTCTGGTCAAGGAGCTTCTCAGGCAGGCGCAGGGACTCCGTGTTCAAAGGACGCGCTCTGCTCCTGGTGCTGCTTTCTTGGTGGTATGAGGTCTCCAACTCTCTGCTTGCTTCCCTTTCCTTTTATTTCTTGAGAGAGAAAAGGTGGTGCGGGCCACACCCCAGGGAAACTCCTGTTACCTTGGATCAGGGTGGTGTTAGAATCCCAACCTAATCCTCAACATAAAATTACAATCACAAAATGGAGGACCACCACACATGCCCTAACCAAGTTGGTACATTTTTGGGGGGACATAATCCATGACACCGGTCCCTTTTTTTTTTTTTTTAAGACTCAATTTTAAACTATTTTGGCATGTGAGTTTCACTGGTTTCAATTTAGTTGCAGGGGTGCTGGGAATGAAGATGTTCTGCTAAGAGATCTTTTGTCCATAACACGAGCTCTCTAGTAGCAGAAGAGAATGTGAAGGAGGATGGTGAGGGACACAGGTTGCTACCAGAGCTGCCTCTGTGATGTGCATTCTAGAAAATTCCCCCAGCCTTGGGCTTCTGGGAGCCTGGTGGTGAGGACTCAAGGAGGCAGCCTGAGGCACTCAGCAGGCTGATTCAAGAAGACTGTGAGGCCAGGCCCTTGCACTCTCCACTAGAGGGCAGTTCCAGCCCCCTGCCAAGCCCCACTCCCACCCTGGCTGCCCTGAAGCCTACCAGTTCTCTCCTAGCACAGGGAAGAAGCTCTGCCATATGCTCCTAGCGACAGCACGGCTTGTTCTGCCTGAAATAGTTTCTCCAGAGCTGGCCTGGGAGGGCAGGGGACAGGGGCAGGTCGCCAATCCTCGGAGCAACCCTGACTGTTGTCAATAACAGCTGGGAACCAGCCTATAGAAAGGCTGGGGGTGCTGCCCTTGGAAGGAAGCGGGACAGCAGCAAGGGACGCCATTCAGCAGGGGTGGGCCCATCGTGTGCCCCTGCCTGTGCTGGGCTCTGGCCCCCTCCTCTCTTCCTGCAGGCCTGCTGGGTGCTTCAGCACCCATGGACTGCAGACAGCTCCAGTGTCCCTGCCCTTGTGGACTGAGCCGTAGCCAGCCTGGAGACACTTGGGTTGAAGTCATTACTTTTCCTTCTTTTTCCACCCTAATAAATCCTATATTGAAATGGGAAGTCTACACACGGCTCAGCTTGGGTCGGTCACTTACTCGGCATAGATCACTGGAATACATGCCCTGCCTTGCTGATCTAGGAGCAGGGAGGTTTGAAGTTGCATCCACTCCTCCTCCTTCCTGTCCCCTCCATCCCCCAACAGCAAATAAAACCATTCAGTGCACTTGCTGCCACATTCTTTCTCCAGGCGCCTCTGGTTCTGTGCTAACGAGCCCCTTTGCTGGCCCTGGCCACCTCAGATAACTCGTTACATATACCCCGCAATTTGTAAACGAGGCAAGGGGAGGCTGGAGAACAAAAGGAACTTGAGCTGGGTAATTTTGTTACCTGTAATTATGTAATCTGCCGGCCAATGAAAGCGTTCTCCAAAGGAAGAGGGTCATAGGGGAGCCTCCCAGGGGCAGGCTGAGCTCACCACCCTTGGGCTGTCTTGGGAGTTTGGTTAAGGAAGGTGCTGGCCAGGTCACAGTGGGGTCAGGGTGGCGCAGGGAGAGTGCTGAGGGCCAGAGAAGGAGCAAACACCAAGAGTCTAAATCTGGAGACGTCATTAACACCAAAGTAAGTAAAAGGTGGCATCCGGCAGTGCAATTGCACAGCAGAGCTGAAGTGAAAAGATCAAAGGCCTGCTCCAAGTTCTGCACATACACACACACCAAGCCAAGGGACCCAATCCAGAATGAGAGGATACCACCTCAAAGAGCCCCCATCCACAGAAAGGACCAACCCAACTTCTAAAGGCTTCTAATTGACACCCCAGAAAGTCTAAAAATGTAGGGCTGGTTAAAACTTAGATGCCCCTGGCCAGTACTGTGCTTTCATATATAGGATCTCAAATCTTGAGCTACCATCTTGTCACTCAGCAGCATCAGCACCACCCAGGGACTTGTAGGAAACACAGAATCTGCACCTTAACAAGATGCCCTAGTGATGTGTATGCATGTGAGAGTCTGAGAGGCACTGTTCCTCCGTATAAGCGTTGTTGCTGTCAGGTGCCGTGGACTTGATTCCAACTTAATGACCCCGTGGAACAGAGTAGAACTGCCTCATAGGATTTTCATGGGTGTAATCTTTATGGAAGTAGATCATCAGGTCTTTGTCCCGTGGAGCCACTGGGTGAGTTTGAACTGCTAACTTTTCAGTTAGCAGCTGAGAGCTTTGTCGTTTTCTCCACTAGGGCTTCTTCCATATAAGCATAGGAAATAAAATTTTTGTTTTAAAAGAAAAAAAAGGTACCACTCAGCGTGTCTTACCACGGCACCTGGACTGGATTGGTGAGAAACCAGAGACAGGAACTTCGATAGGCAGATAAATCCTTGAATACAATGTTTGACAAGGGGGAGGATGCTCTACAGGCCAGCCCTGTGCTGGGCACTTCAAACGCATTTTCTTATTTAACTCTTAAACTCTAAAATTAGGTATCAGGATCCTGTTTCATAGCTGAGGAAACTGAGGCTCCAAGAGATTACTTGCTCAAAGTCACACAGCTAGGAAGTGACAGAGTCAGGATTCAAACCCAGGTCAGTCTGATTCGAAAGCCCAGCCAGTTGGCCTGCCTCAGAGAAATTACGAAGGTGGAGGCCAGAGCCAGGCTGAAGTCCAATGTGCCCCGGGATCTGCTGCATTGCTCACATCGTCAGGTTAGATGGAGTCTTCTCCCCGCCCTGCTCAGCAGCTGCCGGCCCTTTCCCATGCAGAGAGGAGAGGGATCTGGGTCCACTGAGTCCCTAACAGCATTCTCTTGGTTGTGCGCAGCGTTCGCATATCTGATTGGGACACGCTTCTGTGCCTCCTGGCAGAATGTGGGCTTTCTGGAAAACTTGCTTCCATAACAGGGGAGTTACGGAGCTCCTGAAGGCAAGTGGAAGATCACAGTGACGTGGATTACAGCCAGTGTTCGTGGCAGACCAGAATCGAGAGGCAGTTTCTCATTTGCATGTGTGGGCTTTCTACTCTGCATGTTATAATGGACACACGCGCTGCCCTACTTACTGCCCTGCGCATTCCTTGCCTACTGGCCTCCCATCAGCATGTGGCTGGGAAATGCAGATTGTTGGCTCCCAGCCAGGTATGTGTGGGCAGTGGGACAGCCAGAGAGAAGGCCACATCACAGGTGAAGTCCAACCCCCAAAGAATGGCTTAGGGGTTACGAGCACATAACACAGCTCAGCTTGGGTCGGTCACTTACTCGGCACAGATCACTGGAATACATGCCCTGTCTTGCTGATAGCCATGTATGCCAGTTAGGGCACTGGGGCGGCTGGATGGCCATGTTCTGCCAGAGCCGCTCACTATGAATTTTTTTTTTTTTTTAAACCCTGGCTTCAAGAAAAAGGAGGCTGATCCCCTTTGAGGCATCTCTCGAAGTCCCTGGTGAAACCTACATGCTATTCTATGAGATACTAAGCCAGATATAATTTTTCCCTAAGGCAGCTGCCTTCTCCCATGAAACAAGTTCTCATTTGCAAAACAAAAAACAAGACACAGATAGATTACTTTCCTCTCTCCTCTCTTGTACATATTGGAGAAAGTGGCAGAGACCATTTTCAAGGGAAGCCTGGAGGCAAGACATTTTCCTGGGATAAGCACGCAGCCAGAAGCAGGAGGTCCAGGACAGAGGGACAGTTTTCCAAGGCTGCCAACCCTGGGAGAGGCAGGCAAAAAGGGAAGGAAAACACTTCAGGGCCACCAGACAGGGTGACCTCCAGCTGGGACAGTCAGCACCTATAAGGGGGACATAACACCTCTTGTCAGAGGGAGCCTGGGAGGACTGAATAAGATAGTACAGTAAACATCCAGCCCAGGGCCAAACACACAGTAGATGCTCAATAAATGGAAACAATTATTATCACCTCCCTCTGAACTCAATTGAGTTAGCAAAAAAAAAAAAAAAAATCCTGCTGTGTAGAGAAAGAGTTTGTAGCACAGATACGTCACCTAGAACCAGATGGGGAAGATAAAGGGCCTTGTTTGGGTTCACAGACCTGGGTTCTCAAGGTACAGGGCACAGCCGAGAGGTGCTGGGAGGGGCCAGAAATTCAGCCCAGTTTCAGGATCTAAGCTGTGCCTTGGGTGAGCCCAGAGGAAGGGGTGCCTTTCTGATTGTTCTGGCCAGAATGGACAGCCTCTGTCATGCAGCCGAAGAGAGGAACGCCTTTTTCTGACCCTTCAGAGGTCTGGACCACCACTCATCTGTCAGATTGTCATACTGTGGTGGCTTTCACATTGCTATGATACTGGAAGCTATGCCACCGGTATTTCAAATATCAGCAGGGTCACCCATGGTGGACAAATTTCAGCAGAACTTCCAGACTAAGACAAACTAGGAAGAAAACCCTATGGATCACAACAGAACAGTGTCTAATGTAGTGCTGGGAGATGAGCCCCTAGGTCGGGGGGAAACCTGTTGCTGTTAAGGACACAGTAGAACTGCCCCACAGGGTTTCCAAGGAGAGCCTGGTGGAGTCATACTGCTGACTTTTGGTTAGCAACCATAACTCTTAACCACTACACCACCAGTTGGAAGGCACTCAAAATGACACCATGGATGTAGCAATGCACTCAGACATACCAAAGATCATGAAGATGGTGCAAACCAGGCAACGTTTTGTTGTATACATAAGGACGCCATGAGTTGGAGCTGACTTGGTAGCCTGGATGGTGGGAGGGTGGGTGGGACAGAGCAGAGGGCAGAGGTAGAGGGAAGACCCGGGTCCTTGCAAGCCCCATGGGATGAGCCAGCCTCAGAGGGGCTCACTCATTTCCTATCCCCCTCTGGGTGGGCAGTGCAGTGGAGCATTGTCTGTATCCTCCTGGAAAGCACTCCCTCCCCAACTACTGGTGGCAAAGTAGGTGCCGCTCAGGGCACCATAGTTTCCAGCACAGACAGGAAGTCCACAGTCTTCAGAATAAGTCTGTAGGAGACCAAGGGGACAGGCAGGCACATAAACAGAACAGCAGGGTTGTTAGTGAAGAGGAATTAGACTCAGAGCCATGGCCCCTGCAGCCCAGAAGAATGGGTATGCTGAGTGCTAGAAGTATCTGAGTGATGGTGAACACAGCACCCGGAATCTCATGGCAGCGAGGGACCTGGACCATCACTACTCACTTTGGAGACAGAGAAACAAGATGGTCCTGTTGGGGGGGTGGGGGCGAGGCTGACTTGCAGGGCTCTACCAGGGGCCACCCGCCCTCCCACCTGAGTCTGGACCTGAGCCCAGACGTCTAGTTAGCCAGGTCCAACAGGGTCAGAGGCTGTTCCTCCTACACATAGATACTCACACACACACAGATACACACAGACACACTCACAGATACAGACACACACAGGTACACACAGTCACAGACACAGATAGACACACAGGTACACATAGTCACAGATATACACAGACACATATACACACAAATATACACAAACACACATAAGTACCACACATACACACAGATACACACAGACACCCTCGGGTATGCACACACACATAGATACACACACACAGACATGCCCAGAACCACATTCACAGATACACAGACATACACACAAATTCAGATACACACATACAGATACATACACAGACACACACACACACACAGATACACACAGACACAGTGATACATACACAGAAACACACAGAGATACACACTCACACACACACATACGCTCTGCATTTGAAGCCATTTCTCAGGACCCAGGAACCATCCACTACACAATCACAAAGGCTGGTGCCAGCAGCAGGCAAGATCATCAAGGTACCTGGATGGGGTCTCTAACACAAAAAGGCATGACCAGAGGCCAGGGAGGATAGTGGGGGTGGCAGGCATTGAGTCTTAGATAATGACATCCAGCCCCCAGCTCACAGGGACAGCTACACTAGTGGCAGCCAGTGCCAGCTCTGAGGACTCTGATGTCCCTGTTTCACTTTTCCAATCTGAGGGGTTATAGCCACATGGCAGTGCACAGTGCCCTCAAATCCCTGGTGGGGGGCCCAACTGGCCCTGGGCTGTCCCCTCCCCCTCCTACTCCCAGGCAGGCTTTGGGCTGCAGAGGGACTGGGGGCAGGCTGGATAGGGCAGAGACCACCTCGTCCTTGCCCCGCAGCGATGGAGCAATAACTCAGGGTGTGGAGGAGGTCTGTGGTATCTGCATACAGGAAACAGACAGCAAAGGACTCCATGTGACACAGGTTCCATAGCGCACCCCAGGCACCCTGGCTCCATTCTGACTCCCAGCTGGGAAGTGGGGAGTCTCCTGATTCACCTTGTATTTTACTCATTACTTACACTCCACTGAGTGACAGAGGGGTTGCTGCGGTTTCCTGGAGGCATTGTTCGTTCGTTTCCTGTCCCCACTGATTGGTCAGACGCAGGAGTTGGCTGCAGCCCCGGGGACCCAGGACCTGAGACAGTTGATGTCCCTGAAGAGGCTCAATAATCTCTTCAACCAAAAGGTGGCTTCACACTTTCTGCCAGCAAACAGACTTTGGAGGCCTTGCTGCTGCCTTGATCCCAAATTACCCCCAGGTGATTATTTGAGGGACACTGTGGGATGAACATAAGGTCCCGGTGAGTCAAGGCTCCCACCTAGGCGATGTGAGTTCAGTTACCACCACAAAATGGTGTTTGTCCCAGCACCCCTCAGTAAAATATCTACATCAGGCCAGGCTGAAAAAGCTGCTGATGAGTCTGGAGCCAAAACAAACAAACAAACAAAAAACCCACTGCCATTCAGTCAATTCCAGCTCATAGCAACCCTATAGCACAGAGTAGAACTGCCCCATAGGGTTTCCAAGGAGAGGACGGTAGATTCAAACTGTCAATTTTTGGTTAGCAGCCAAATGCTTAACCGCTGCAGCACCAGGCCTCCAAGTCTGGAGCAGTTTTGTGAAAAGAGATGTGGCCCCTCCCCCCACCCTTGTTAACTGGTACAACTCTACCACACTATTGATTGCCACTTCCCACAGATGGGAAAACATCATAAAGTCCTTCTCCAGGGACTGGTCCCTCCTGATGACATATCCAAAGTGATTGAGTCAAAGCCTCAGACAATACTCTGTGATCCACAGGGTCATATCATAATGTTTGGCAAAGTGGAGGACCAGTGAAGGTGAGGGAGACTCTCAAAGAGATGAACTTGTCACAATGGCTGAAACAAGGGACTCCAACAAACCAACAATCGTGAAGATGACACAGGACCGGGCAACATTTTATTCTGTTATACATAGGGTCACCATGAGTTGGAGTCAACTAGATAGCAACTAACAACAGGTGAAAGGAGAAGGCTGTTCCTCATCTTTGTCCTGCCTTCCCACACTGTCCCCTCTGCTGTCCAGCATGCAGCCTCAGGACCAAACCAAACACTGTGGTGTGGGTGGGTCTCAGAGCGAATTTCATATGCTGCCAAGTCAAGACCCTCCACAAGTTCAGTTCAAGTAACACAGACATGTCAGATCAAATTCAAAACAAGCTCTTCTGGATGCTTCCTGTTTCTTCTACTTGGCCTTGCGCCAGCCCCTTGGTGGGTGTTTCTAGGTCTGAGGTAGTTCTAGTTCCCTCACCTCAGCCTACCTCCAACCCCCAATGTTCTGCTGTCAGAAGCGGGTTGCATTCCCCTCCCCTCCCGGGACACTCATGTGTCTCCTGGTCTGTGCAAGGTGGTGCCTGTTCCCACTAGCTTGTCTCTTAGCTGCCTTTGTCACTGCTCTCCCTCCACTACTGTTTTAGTCATCTAGTGATGTTGTAACAGAAATACCACAGGTGGATGGCTTTAACAAAGAGAAATTTATTTTCTCACAGTCTAGTAGGCTAGAAGTCCAATTTCAGGGCGTCAGCTCCAGGGGAAGTCTTTCTCTGTCACCTCTGGAGGAAGGTCCTTGTCATCAATCTTCCCCTGGACTAGGAGCTCCTCCGCACAGGAACCCTGGGTCCAAAGGATGCGCTCTGCTCCCGGCACTGCTTTCTTGGTGGTATGAGTTCCCCCCTCTCTGCTTGTTTCCCTTTTCTTTTACCTCTTGTAATATAAAAGGTCATGCAGGCCACACCCCAGGGAAGCTCCCTTTACATTGGCTCAGGGATGTGACTTTAGTAAGAGTGTTAAAATCCCACCCTAATCCTCTTTAACATAGAATTACAATCACAAAATGGAGGACAGCCACAGAATACTGGGAATCATGGCCTAACTAAGTTGACACATATTTTGGGGGAACACAATCCAACCCATGACAACTACCAACCACCAGCCTGGCTCCTCCCCTGAGTTTCCTTCTTCCTGACCTTCCAACTCCACCCTCTCCCTCTGCTTCATATCTGGGATCGCCTACCCCATCCCCCTTTCCCTCTGCAAAACTCCCTTGGGTCCTTCCCAACTCCACCCTTGCCACCCACCTGTCCTGCTGACCCCACTAAGGGTGTTCTGCTACCTCACATGTCACACAGCCCCCTTTACCAGTCGCTCCACTAGAGGGGTGTAGCCACTAGGGGGGTGTAGAGGGTGAGGACTGCACCAGATGACACTGTCAGAGGGGGTGAAAACAAAATGACTAAGATTTTTGTGCAGTGTTTCAGCAGAAATTTATTATTTCTTATAAAAAATCCCTATAGTTAATTATAACAGCAAAACATCTTAAGGCCAGCTTACACGTATACCTACAAGGCTAAAGCTATGTGCTGATTTACTCTTTGAACCTTCTAATACGCTCTGGTCAGAGCTGTCATCATTACCCAATTACAACGAGGCTTCGAATCGTGTGGTTTCATCTGCACTCGCTACAAGCACGTGCTGTTGTTTTCGTTGCCGCTGGTACTTTTATACTCCCTGATTTTGTCAAACTTTTGACTGTTTTAACTACAATATTTTGGTAATGTGTATTTGTGTACCTATATCAATAACTTTTTTTGAGAATGAAGCAGTAGTTAAAGGAAAAGAAGGAGTGATATACAGGAATTACAATTTATGAGTAACACTGGTACAAAAAACATTACTAAGGATTCTGTATGGTCTGGTACGGGCAGAGGCCTGTGGATGGGGGATGACACCATGAGTTATCACACTGGGTGACACCAACTCTAGTGTCACCACTGCCCTTTACCGAGCATCTTGGGAACCCTATCCCTTATTCCCCCTTCACACCTGCTGATCATGGACTAACTCCTCTAAGCATACATAACATCCAGCAGTTTCAATGTAACTGAAACCCTTTGACCACCCATTTTGGGAAGTCCCTGCAATTCCCAATTACCTCTTGAGGATGGGTATTTTCCATAGCTGTCCGGTCATTTAAGGTCTTCAGGCTTCATTTTGGATAGACACGCTTTGCTTTGTAGAGTTGCCAGAGCTTGCATGCCACAGCAGTTTGGCTTTACCATGAGGTCCATAAAGGTTTGCTAACTCAACCATCCTAGAAAAGCCAGAGCAAGCTTTTTCCCCCATCCTAAATGAAATGATTGTCAGGCAGTCTCTTCCACAGTTCTAAATCAAAGAATGAGTGCCAGCTGCTGACAAATGAATAGGAACCAAGGCACAGAGAGGCAGAAGAGGAGGAGAAATGGGTATTCATGACATAAAATTTCCTGAAGTGAAATAGCTTTTGTCTTGATTCACGACGTGGGCTTTGAGAGATGACTCTTGATGCCAACAGAAGGTTCCGGAGACCAGTTACTACTCAGGGCCAAAGATTTTGCTGGATAACTAATGAGTATTTGACAAGCATTTGTCAAAGTGTGGTCCTAGTAGGATCAGATGTATCAGAATCACTTGGGGTGCCTCTTAAAAAAGAATTCCTGGGAATTCTAGAATCTCTGAGGCTGGAGGCTGGGAATCCATATTTGCAACACTTCTCCAGGTGGTTTTTCTGCATTCAAAACTTTGAGAGTCACAGCCATAAGCTTATCAAGTGGTTGTAGCAAGGAATACATGGAAGGCAGTCAAAGATTCCGATACTAGCAGGGTTGCTCAAACTTTAACGTGCACGTGAACTTGTTAATGGAGCCCTGGTGGCACACTGGTTAAGCTATCGGCTGCTAACCAAAAGGTCAGCGGTTCGAATCCACCAGCTGCTCCTTGGAAACCCTATGGGGGCTGTTCTACTCTGTGCTATAGGTTCTGTACGTGTTGGAATCAACTTGATGGCAATGGGTTTGGTTTTTGGCTTGAACTTGTTAAAATGCAGAAGCTAAGTCAGGTCTAGGATGGGACCCAAGATTCTAGATAGACAGTTCGCTGGTTCACAAGCCAATTTTTAGTAGCAAAGGACTGGAGGGCTTGTTTCCTTTCCACTATCATGTGTGTGTGCGTGTGTGTGTGTGTGTGTGTGTGTGATATTACAGTAGTAATAAATGACAAAGCATTTTCACACAGTTTATCTCACATAATGAAATACAATGAGGCTATTGTTTTAAGGAGTCCCTGGGTGGTGCAAACAGTTAATGCCTTTGGCTATGAACCAAAACCCTGGATGTTGGAGTCTACCCAAAGGCACCTTGGAAGAAAGGTCTGGAGATCTACTTCCAAAAAATCAGCCACTGAAAAGCCTATGGAGCACAGTTCTACTCTGACACACATGGGGTTGCCATGAGTGGGAGTTGACTCCATGGCAACTGATACTGTTTTTAATAATGATTCTAAATCCTATGTAAATAATCACTGCCTTCTCAAGCAGTCAACTTGGGAGGCAGTACCCAGAGTGGTGAGAAGAAAGACTCGGACACAGAGATACTGAGCTCTCATCACAGGTGACTCTGCCACCCCTAGCCATGTGAGCTTGGGCTAGTTAGGAAGCCTTCCTGAGCTTCAGATTTTGCCTCTAAAATGGGGTTGATGCTGGGTCCTTTCTCATAGGGGGTAAAAAAAAAAGGGGGTAGGAAGGATCAAATGAGATAATGAATGTAGAGCAAACAGCAGGGACCCTGACACACACTCCACACTCAGTCCATGCTCACTCTTGGCATCCATCCATAGCATGGAGGATTCTTCTTCTGAGTCTGGCATTGAGGGCCAATTCATAAGCAGTAGAAGAAATTGCTCTTATTAACACAGGAAGCTTAAGGGGCAGTGAGATTATGTTAATGGGGGAGGAACAATTCAGAAAAGGACGGTGAGAATGGTTGCACAACTTGAAGAATGTAATCAATGTCACTGAATTGTACATGTACAAATTGTTGAATTGGTGTATGTTCTGTTCTGTATATTTTCAACAGCAACAATACAATAAAATAAATTATTAAAAAAACAAAGACTTCACCAAAAGAATAAAAAGAGAACCTACAGGCTGGGAAGAAAATTTTGGTTATGATATTTCCAAGAAAGATCTAATCTCTAAAATTTACAGAAAACTTGAACTCCCTAACAACAAAAAGACAAACAATCCAGTTAAAAAAGGGGCAAAGGACATGAACACACACTTCATCAAAGAAGATATTCAGGTGGCTAACAAACACATAAAAAGATGCTTGCTATCATTAGCCATCAGAGAGATACAAATCAAAACTAAATGAGATACTTTCTCACTCTGGCAATAATGGTACTGATTAAAAGAAAAAAAAACACTAGCAAGATTATGGGGAGATTAGAACTCTTATACGCTATTGGTGGAAATACTGGTAGAACTACTATGGAAAACAGTATAGCACTGTCTTAAAAAGCTAGAAATAGAAATACCATATGATCCAGCAACCCCACTCCTAGGAATATATCCTAGGAAAATAAGAGCCATCACACGAATAGATATATGCACACCCATGTTCACTGCAGCATTATTCACAATGGCAAAAAAATGGAAACAACCTAAGTGCCCGTCAAAGGATGAATGGGTAAAAAATACTGGTACATACACACAATGGAATACTAAATGATAAAAAATAGTAATGAACCTGTGAAACATGGATGAATCTGGAGAGTATTATGCTGAGTGAAATAAGTCAATCACAAAGGGACAAATGTTGTATGAGAACACTATTATAAAAAGTCAAGAATAGGTTTACACACAGAAAGAAACATTCTTTGATGGTAACCAGGAATGAGCAGGAGAATCACTAAATAGATGGTAGACAAATGTTAATTCAGGTGAAGGCAAAGGCAATACACACTAGGGGGAAAGTCAGCACAATATGACCAAGGCAAAGGCAGACTCTGAGAGGTACGTAAGAATAAAGGGCAGCTACAATAAATGTTTTATCATATATAATCCTGCAACAACAGTAATAAGAAACAATAATTTGTGAGTAGATACACAGGTAAACATATATGCTAAATAGGTGAGGGAGATCACATGGGAGTACACCCATACACATACATAGTTATGGTTGTGGATTTTTCTACATACATGTTTAAAAATGCCGCAAGTATTTGTTTATATATAATAGAACACATAAGGGGCACAGTTATAGAAACTCCTTAGACATCAGGACTGAACTATTGGACTTGAAGGTAAGGACCATAGTCTCAGAGATTATCCAGGTCAATTGGCATCATAAAGATAGTGTTCTACATCCTAGTCTAGTAAGTAGCATCTGGAGTCTTAAAAGCTTGTGAGCAGCCATCTAAGAGGCAACAGTTGGTCTCTCCTCATCTGGAGGAAAGGAGAATACAGAAAACTGAAGATTCAAAGAAGCAAATAATCCAAAGGAGTAATGGCCCACATGAACCACAGCCTCCGCTAATCTGAGACCAGAAGAACTAGATGGTCCCCAGCTGCCACTACCAAACCTTCTGACTGGGACCACAATAGAAGGCCCTGATTAGAATGGATAAAAAATGTGGAACAAAATTCAAATTAAAAAAAAAAAGACTAGACTTGCTGTCCTGAAAGAGACTGGAGGAATCCCTGAGACAACCTTCTAACTTGAAACTGAAGACACTCCTAGTAGTTGCCTTTCAGCCAAATAATGTTGTTGTTGTTAGCTACTGTTGAGTTGATTCCAACTCAAAGCGACTGTATGTACAACAGAATGAAACACTGCCTAGTCCTGCATCATCCTCACAATTGTTGTTATGCTTGAGCCCATTGTTGCAGCCACCGTGTCAATCCATCTCCTTGAGTATCTTCTTCTTTTTCACTGACCCTCTACTTTACCAAGCATGATGTCCTTCTCCAGGGACTGATGCCTCGTGATAAGATGTCCAAAGTATGTGAGTATGTAGTCTCACCATTCTTGCTTCTAAGCAGCATTCTGGTTGTACTTCTTCCAAGACAGATTTGTTCGTTCTTTTGGCAGCCCATGGTATATTCAACATACTTCGCCAATACCACAATACAAAGGCGTCAATTTGTCTTCAGTCTTCCTTATTCATTGACCAGCTTTCACATACCTGTGAGGCGAGTGAAATCACCATGGCTTGGGTCAGGCGTATGTTAGTTTTCAAGGCGACATCTTTGCTTTTTAACACTTTAGAAAGGTCTTTTGCAGCAGATTTGCCCAATGCAATGTGTCTTTTGATTTCTTCACTGCTGCTTCCATGGGTGTTGATTATGGATCCAAGTAAAATGAAATCCTTGACAACCTCAATCTTTTCTCTGTTTGTCATGATGATGCTTATTGGTCCAGTTGTGAGGATTTTTGTTTTCTTTATGTTGCGGTGCAATCCATACTGAAGGCCGTGGTCTTTGATTTTCATTAGTAAGTGTTTTGAGTCCTCTTCGCTTTCAGCAAACAAGGTTGTGTCATCTGCATAACACAGGTTGTTAATGAGTCTTCCTCTAATCCTGATGCAACATTCTTCTTCAAATAGTTCAGCTTCTTAGATTATTTGCTTAGCATACAGACTGAATAAGTATGGTGAAAGGATAAAACCCTGACACACACATTTCCTAACTTTAAACCAAGCAGTAGCTCCTTGTTCTGTTTAAACAACTGCCTCTTGATCTATATACAGATTTCTCATGAGCATAATTAAGTGTTCTGGAATTCCCATTCTTTCAGATGTTATCCATAATTTGTTATGATCCACATAGTCGAATGCCTTTGCATAGTCAATAAAACACAGGTAAACATCCTTCTGGTATTCTCTGCGTTCAGCCAGGATCCATGTGACATCAGCAATGATATCCCTGGTTCCACGTCCTCTTCTGAATCCAGCTTGAATTTCTGGCAGTTCCCTGTAAATGTACTGCGGCAGCTGCTTTTGAATGATCCTCAGCAAAATTTTGCTTGCATGTGATATTACTGATATTGTTCCATAGTTTCCACGTTCGGTTGGATCACCTTTCTTGGGACTGGGCATAAATATGGATCTTTTCCAGTCGGTTGGCCAGATAGCTCTCTTCCAAATTTCTTGGCATAGATAAGTGAGCACTTTCAGCACTGCATCTGTTTGTTGAAACATCTCAATTGATACTCCGTCCATTCCTGGAGCCTTGTTTTTTTGCCAATGCCTTCAGTGCAGCTTGGACTTTTTCCTTCAGTATCATTGGTTCCTGATCATACGCTACCTCCTGAAATGGTTGAACATCGACCAATTGTTTTTGGTGTAGTAACTCCATGTATTCCTTCCATCTTCTTTTGATGCTTCCTGTGTTGTTTAATATTTTCACCATAGAATCCTTCAATATTGCAACTCGAGGCTTGAACTTTTTCTTCAGTTCTTTCACCTTGAGAAATGCCGAGTGTGTTCTTCCTCAGAGCTATTACTCACCTCAGTCTCTTTCAGCACTTTCAAAGAACAAAACCCATCCTCAAAGAGAGAAAATGGGTGACTTCAGAAGCTTTGTCCCAGTGGTGCTCTGAACAAGGGCAGTGTCCTTGGGTGATGGAATGACATCCTTCCTGGCGTGGCTTGAGACTCCCTGAGCCTCCATTCTGGGTGGCTGGTCCTGCTGTGGAGGTAACAGATCCCCACCAAGAGACCCCTGCATGGATGCCACCCACCTATTCCTTGCCAGTCTGCCCACTCCCTCACCAGGAACAGGGACATTATTGTTCACAGATTTGTCTTAGGCCTGGCATGTGTTCCAAAGTAGACACTCCCCAAATGGCTGCTAAACCCAGTCTGCACATTGTTTTGGCCAGGCACTGTACTAGGTGCTGGGGGCACAACAGTGAGCAAACAGACATGGTCCCTGTCTTCCTGGAGCTCACAGGTAAGCAGGGAAGACAGGCTTTAATCACATAGCCACATAACTTTGATGAATCCCACAGAGGAAGGGTTCATGGTGCTTTGAGGGATTTGACCTGGTCAAGGAAGTTTGGGAGGAGGAAGTGATGTTTGAACTGAGATCTGAAAAATGACTAGGAGTTAATCGGGCAAGAGGAAAGAGAGGAGCTCTCCTAGAGGAGAGCATATGCAAAAGTCCAACATCAGGAGGGAGTGTGGAGCGTGATTCTGGATGAGACCAGAGAGATAGGTAGGGTCAGACTCTGCAGGGCCTGGAGACTACAATGAGGAGTTTTATCTTTATCCTAAGGACAATGGAAAGGCTTTGACGCATTTAAACAGGATGGTGGCTTAAGCAGATTTAAGGTTTAAAAACTTAATCTGACAGGAGTATGGGGGAAAAGATCAGAGAGGAACTAGTACAGACAAGGGTAGATCAGTTAGGATGCTTCTACAAAGATCTGGCCATGACATGTTAGACTGAATGATGGTGGTAATGGAGATGGAGAGAAGTGACTGACTCCAGCAACATTTAGGAGTTGGTGATAGACACAGGAGGTGAAGGAGAAGTCAAAGTTGAATCCAAGTTTCAAGCTTGGGCAACAAAACGGAGGGCGATGCCACTCATTAAGATAGGAAACACGGGAAGAAATCCTGGTTGCGGAAGGAAGATCCTGAGTTCAGTCTTGGATGTTGTTGTTATTAGGTGCCATCCAGTCAGTTCTGACTCGTAGCAACCCCACAAACAACAGAATGAAACACTGCCCAGTCTTGCACCATCTTCACAATTCCTGCTATATATGAGCCCATTGTTGCAGCCACTGTGTCAATCCATCTCACTGAGCGTCTTCTTCTTTTGTACTGACCTTCTACCTTACCAAGCATAATGTCTTTCCCCGGGGACTGGTCCCTCCTGATAACATGTCCAAAGTACATGAGATGAAGTCTCACCATACTCACTTCCAAGGAGCACTCTGGCTGTACTTTTTCCAAGACAGACTTGTTCAATCTTCTGGCAGTCATGGTATATTCAATATTCTCTACCAATACCATAATTCAAATGTATGAATTCTTCTTTGGTCTTCCTTATTCATTGTCCAGGTTTCACATGCATAGGAGGCAACTGAAAACACCATGGCTTGGGTCAGACCAGGCACACCTTAGTCTTCAAGGTGACATCCTTGCTTTTTAACACTTTAAAGAGGTCTTTTGCAGCAGATTTGCCCAATGCAATACATCATTTGATTTCTTGACTGATGCATCTATGGGCATTGATTGTGGATCCTTGACAACTTCAATATTCTGCCTGTTTATCATGATGTTGCTTATTACTCTAGTTGTGAGGATTTTTGTTCTCTTTATGTTGAGGTATAATCCGTACTGAAGGCTGAAGTCTTTGATCTTCATCAGTAGGTGCTTCAATTCCACTTCGCTTTCAGCAAGCAAGGTTGTGCCATCTGCATAACGAAGGTTGTCAATAAGTCTTCCTCCAATCCTGATGCCCCATTCTTCTTTATATAGTCCAGCTTCTTGGATTATTTGCTTATCATACAGACTGAATAAGTATGGTGAACGGATACAACCCTGGTGCACACCTTTCCTGACTTTAAACCATGCAGTATCCCCTTGTTCTGTTCAAATGACTGCCTCTTGGTCTATGTACGGGTTCCACATGAGCACAATTAACTGTTCTGGAATTATCATTCTTTTCAATGTTATTCATAATTTGTTATGATCCACACAGTCAAATGCCTCAGCAAAATAGACCTGTACTAGTTGCTGTTGAGTCAATTCCAACTCATAGTGACCCTATAGGACAGAGAACTGTCCCACAGGGTTTCTGAGGAGTGACTGGTGGATTCAAACTGCCGACCTTTTGGCTAACATCCACACTTTTAACCACTACACCACTAGGGCTCCCCTCAACATAGAATCAACTTTAATGATGTGGATGGAATAAGCTATCAGGACCTTCATTTGCTCAAAATGAGAAGAAACAGCTGCAAATATCCATTAATAATCATAGAATGTACAAAGTATCAATCGAGGAAAATTGGAAGTCATCAAAAATGAAATGGAACCTATGAAGATGGATATCTTAGGCATTAATGAGCTGAAATGGGCTGGCATTTGTCATTTTGAATCAGACAATCATGTGGTTTACTATGCTGGGAATGACAAATTGAACCGAAATGGCATTGTGTTTCAAGATTTATCCTGAAGTACAAAGCTGCCAGTGATAGGATAATATCCATATGCCTACAAGGAAGACCAGTTAATCTGATTTTCTTCAAATTTATGTACCAACTACTAATGCCAAAGACAAAGAAATTGAAGGTTTTTATCAACTTCTGCAGTCTGAAATTGATGAAACATGCAACCAAGATGTGTTGATAATTACTGGTGATGGAAATGCTAAAGTTGGAAACAAAGAAGAAGGACCCATGGTTGGAAAATATGGCCTTGGTGATAGATATAATGCCAAAGATCACATGCTAGAATTCTGCAACACTTATTCATGGGAAATACTTTTCTTCAATGACATAAATGGTGGCTATACACATGGACCTCATGGGATGGAATACACAGTAATCAAATCCACTACATCTGTAGGAAAGAGATGATGAAAAAACTCAATATCATCAATCAGAACAAGGCCAAGGGCCAACTGTAGAACAGATCATCAATCGCCCATATGCAAGTTCGAGTTGAAGCTGGAGATAATTAAAAACAAGACCATGAGAGCCAAAGTATGACCTTGAGTATATCCCACCTGAATTTAGAGACCATCTCAAGAATAGATTTGACACATTAAACACTAACAACTGAAGGCCAGAGGACTTGTGGGATGACATCAAGGACATCATACATGAAGAAAGCAAAAGGTTATTAAAAAGACAGGAAAGAAAGAAAATACCACAATGGATGTCAGAAGAGACTCTGAAACTTGCTCTTCAACATAGACCAACTAAAGCAAATGGAACAAATGATCACATAAAAGAGCTGAACAGAAGATTTCAAAGGGTGGCTTGAGAAAATAAAGTATTGTAATGACACATGCAAAGGCCTGGAGATAGAAAACCAAAAGGGAAGAACACACCCAGCATTTCTCAAGCGAAAGAACTGAAGAAAAAAATTCAAGCCTTGAGTTCCAATTTGAAAGGATTCTATGGGCAAAATATTGAACAATGCAGGAAGCATCAAAAGAAGATGAAAGGAATACACAGAGTCACTGTACCAAAAAGAATTGGTCCATGTTCAACCATTTCAGGAGGTAGCATATGATCAAGAATGGTATTGAAGGAAGAAGTCCAAGCTGCACTGAAGGCATTGGCAAAAAAACAATTGGAATACCAATTGAGATGTTTCAACAATGGGATGCAGCATGCTGGAGGTGCTCTCTCATTTACGCCAAGAAATTTGGAAGACAGCTACCTGGACAACCGACTGGAAGAGATTCATATTTGTGCCCATTGCAAAGAAAGGTGATCCAACAGAATGAAGAAATTATTGAACAAATATCATTAATATCACATGCAAGTAAAATTTTGCTCAACATAGTTCAGCAGTACATCAACAGGAAACGGCCAGATATTCAAGCTGGATTTAGAAGAGGACATGGAACGAGGGATATCAGTGCTGATATCAGATGGATATTGGCTGAAAGTAAAGAATAACAGAAAGATGTTTACCTGTGTTTTATTAACCATGCAGAGGCAATCGGTAGTCTTGGATATTATGTAAGAAATCTTTTTCTTAGAATGGGATTTTTACACAAATGTAGGACTCTATTTCCCAGCACCCTCTTGATTCCAGGTGTGGCCAGGTGACTGTTTTCTGAGTAGAAGTGATGTGTGTCATTTCCCAGGCCAAAGCTTTTAAAATTCAGGTGTAGCTTCTCCACCCTCTTTTTTCCTTTCACTGGAAAAACGCAGAGGGGTCAGCCACAGATGGAAGGGTCTCTGATTCACCATGTGGAGAGAAACAACCAGCCAGCCAGGAACTTCCACTTTGGACTGTTACATCAGCGTGAAATAAGCTTTTATTGTGTTAAGCCACTGAAATGTTGGGGTTTGTTTGTTGCACTTCCAGCACTACCTCAACTACTACGGAAAACCTGACTTGAAATGCCTTGAAGACATTCAGAAGAGATGTCACATACGCTGTTAAATATGTGGGTCTGGAGCTCCAAAGAGAGGTTGGGATGGAGATTTAACTTTTCAAAACATCTGTGCATAAGTGGTAGTTAAAACTATGTGAATGCATGAGACTGCCAAAGAGAAAGTGTAGAGGGAAAAGAGGGTAAGACCTAGGACCTATCCTTGAGGGACAATAGTATTTAATAGTAAGATAGAAGAGAATGAGTCTGCAAAGGAGAAAGAAAATGGCAAGAGGAGTAGCAGGAGAACTGGGAGCGTGTGGAGTCATAGTGACAAAAGAAGACGAGGAAAAGGCTGCATGCCACTGAGAGGCCACCTATGGTGAGGCCTAAAAACCATCATGGGAATATCACTTAATGAGGACCTTAATGAGCATTGTTTTAGAAGATGCCTGAAGTCAGATTAGAAGGCTCAGAAATGAGTGAGGGGTGAGGAAATGGGGTCAGCAAGCACAAACAACTTTTTTTTTTAGTAATTTTATTTTTCTGTTGTTGCTGAGAATATACACAGCAAAACATACACCAACTCAACAGTTTCTACATGTACCATTTAGTGACACTGATTACATTCTTCAAGTTGAGCAAACATTTTCACCCTCCTTTTTGAGTTGTTCCTCCCCCACTAAGATAAATTCATTGCCCCTTAAGGTTCCTATCTAACCTTTTAAGTTGCTGTTGTCAATTTGATCCCTTATAGACAGATCTTAAAAGAGCATAGTGTTCACAGTAGACATTTTTTACTAGTTAAAGTAAATTATCGTTTGGTTTTAAGAAGACTTCAGAGGATATTTTTGGCTTAAGGCTTAAAGATTATTCAGGGCAATAGTTTCAGGGGTTCATTCAGCCTTCATGGCTCCAGGAAGTCTGAAGTCCATGAACATTTGAAATTCTGTTCTGCATCTTCCCCCTCTTGATCAGGATCCTCTATAGAATCTTTGATCAAATGTTCAGTAATGGTATGGTAGCCAGGTACCATTCAGTTCTTCTGGTCAGAGACAACTTTTTGATGAGTTCTGAAGAGAGGAAGGAGCTACTGCAGAAGCTAGGAGCTGAGAGCCAAGACCTTCTACCCCACACTCAGCCTTGAAACCCCGCCTTATTGCCTACTGACAGGGCTTTGCTATTCTAAGTCTTCATTAGCATTTCTTTCCTCTTTGGGATTGGCCTCCCCAAGCAGATGCTTTGATTGTTCTTTACAAGAACTTCCGCCAAAGACCCATCAACTCTTCAAGGGAAAGCATCAGCAGTTTGTACTCTAAAATTCTTTGAATCCCATGCCTCAAAGTCCAGCCTTGCTATTTCAACCAGTCCTGCACTATGGCATCATGATCCTTGCCTAATCCTAAGTCCCCTCATTGAAAGACCCACCTCAAATAAAACTCAATTCTCAGTAAATTCTGACCTTGCCTGCCTTCCACTCCCACTAGACGCTGCTGAAACTGCTAGATGCCTTCTCCCCTACCCAGGTAAGCAATAAATTTAGCTTTATCCCGTCAGCTGGTGTGTATGTGATGTTTGGGGAGCCAGCTGATGACAAAGTGGATGAAAAAAAAAAGTATGGGGCTTTCTGTTTTTTTTTTTCTGTGGTGGTGGTGTTTTTAAATGGGAAAGACTTGAAGGTGTTCAAAGTCACTTGAGAGGAAAAGCTTAAGTAACCAGAAGAGGGATCTTGTCAGATTCATGTGAGGGCTGGAGAAGTTGGAATCAAAGTTAGACTAGGCAGAGGAATTACTGTGAAACTGGAGAGGAAACACTCCGCACTAAAAAGGAGGAAAGAATATGGATGCAAATGTGGTCAGGTTTCTACGGATGAGGCTGGGAAGGTGAAAGAGTTCTCATCTGACAGCTTCTATTTTCTCTGTAAATAGGGGTGAGGACTGTCTAATGGGTAAAGACAGGGGAGAGGGTTGGAAGAGAGTGGAAAGTGTTTGGAATAGTTGTGGAGACTGGAAAAGTGAGCCAGACTGAGAAACGGTATAATGGCCATGAGTACGGAGAGCCATTTGAGATTGGTGGAGAAGCTGGACTATATGAAGAAGAACGTGGCATCAGAATTGGAGGAAGGCTCATTAAAAACCTGCGATATGCAGATGACACAATGTACCTTGCTGAAAGCGAAGAGGACTTGAAGCACTTACTGATGAAGATCAAAGACCACAGCCTTCAGAATGGATAACACCTCACATAAAGAAAACAAAAATCCTCACAACTGGACTAATAAGCAACATCATGACAAACAGAGAAAAGATTGAAGTTGTCAAGGATTTCATTTTACTTGGATCTATAATCAACACCAATGAAAGCAGCTGTTGAGAAATCAAATGACACATTGCATTGGGCAAATTTGCTGCAAAAGACCTCTTTAAAGTGTTGAAAAGCAAAGATGTCACCCTGAAGACTAAGGTGCACCCGGCCTGACCCAAGCCATGGTGTTTTTAATTGCCTCATATGCATGCAAAACCTGGACAATGAATAAGGAAGACCAAAGAAGAACCGATGCCTCTGAATTAAGGTATTGGGAAAGAATACTGAATATACCATGGACTGCCAAAAGAAGGAACAAATCTGTCTTGGAAGTACAGCCAGAATGCTCCTTAGAAGAGAGGATGGCAAGACTATGTCTTACATACTTTGTACATGTTATCAGGAGGGATCAGTCCCTGGAGAAGGTCATCATGCTTGGTAAAGCAGAGGGTCAACAAAAAAGAGGAAGACCCTTAAAGAGATGGATTGATGCAGTGGCTGCAACAATGGGCTCAAACATAGCAAAGATTGTGGGGATGGACAGGACCAGACAGTATTTCGTTTTGTTATACATGGGGTCGCTAGGAGTTGGAAATGACTAGATAGCAACTAACAACAACAACATATATAATATTTTTCATTTAATTCTTTCAACAAACCTATTCGGGACTGGAGTCCACGGGTGGTACAAAGAGTTACTGCATTCCACTGCTAACTGAAAGGCTGGAAACTCAAGTCCACCTAGAGGCACTTTAGGAGAAAGGCCTGGTGATTTACTTCCCAAGAATCTGCCATTGGAAACCTTCCAGAGCACATTTCTACTCTGACACAACTGCAGTCACCATGAGTCAGAGTCAACTCCATGGCAACTGGTATGAGGGAACTAAATTACTTAGTGTTTTTTTACTTACCTCTAGCCTAGACCATCTTCCCAGGCTGCTGCTAATCTTAACAGAGACAGCCACATACACACCTGATCAACAGAATTAGGAAAGACTAAGGAGGAAAAGGAAGGGAGATAATTCTTAGTAATGAAGAATCAGCTTTGTCACAGAGGAAAAATAAATTCATGTCTTAATAAAAGGTGGAATTTACTGCCTGGTGCCCCAACAGGGGGCACAGTTGATCAAATAGAACCTGAGTCTCCCACCAACCTGAGAGACCCCAGAGGGTGTCACACGCTTGCTGGTGAACAAGTCTTTCAGCAATAGTCGCCCTTTCTGCCACTTCCTCCTCTTCCACCCACTTCCCCTCACAACTCTGGAACTTCTTGAGGTGGTCTCACCACTGCCTTTGCTGCTCTTGCCTGCTGAGGCCCAGGTGCTGCCCCAGGATGCCAAAGGGCGAGAGCAGCACTGTGTTTTCAAAGAAGTGAGGGAAAGAAAAATCCTCCCTCTCTCCCTCTCACTTTCATATTTTCATCCACTGCTCTTGCCCCCAGGGGCTCCACTTGAAAACAATTGCCTTAACTTAGGCCTGGAGCAGCCCTCACATCTCAGGCCTTAAAAAGATGGCTCTCTAGAGTAGGTGTAAGGAGTCCTAGTGGCACAATGGTTAAATATTTGGCTGCTAACCAAGAGGTTGGGGGTTCAAACCCATCAGCCACTCTGTGGGAGAAGAGACCTTGTGATCTGCTCCTGTGAAGATTACAGCCTAGGAAACCCTATGGGCCAGTTCTACTCTATCCTATAGGGTCATTATGAGTCAGAATGACCAGCACACAACAACAACAGGGAAGGTGTGTGTGCGTGTGTATGTGTCAGTGAATATGTGTTTCTCTGTGTGGCGTACAGGGAGGGGCAGCAAGGAGTGGAAACTCAGCAATTATTGGCATTTACCTCTTGCAAACAAACTCAGGCAAATAGCTGCCTACAGACCTTAGGCTCCACCCAGTTTTTCTGACCCTGAAAGACTGGTCTGATCTCAATCTACCTTCAAGCCAGGGCCTCTGCTATTGAAGCAATCGTTGCTGTTGTTAGGTACCCTGGAGTTGGTTTCAACTCATAGCGACCCTATGTACCACAGAACTAACGCTGCCCGATCCTGCACCATCCTCACAATTGTTATACTTGAGCCTGTTGTTGCAGCCACTGTGTCAATCCATCTCCCTGAGGGTTTTCCTCTTTTTCGTTGACTCTCTACTTTACCAAGCATGATGTGCTTCTCCAGGGACTGATCCCTCCTGATAACATGTCCAAAGCATGTGAGACAAAGTCTTGCCATCCTCACTTCTAAGGAGCATTCTGGTTGTACTTCTTCCAAGACAGCTTTGTTCATTCTTCTGGCAATTTTCTTCGCCAACAAGCTTTTAGCCTAAAACTGGGCGAGGCACCATGAGGCTACTCAAGGAATAGGAGTCTACCATTGGGCAGGTGGTGGGACCAGCCGAGGGTACAGAGCGACCACTCAATCCACCAGAGCCTTCCCCTCATACAGCAAAGTGCTTATCCTAGTTGTTGACTAGAAGCTGGCTCCGACTCAAGACAACTTAATGTGTATCAGGGTAGATCTGTGCTCCTTAAGGTTTTTGTTGGCTGATTTTTTGGAAGTAGATTGCCAGGCCTTTCTTCCAGGTGCCTCTGTATGGACTTGAACCTCCAACCTTTTAACCATTTGCACCACTCAGGGACAATAAGCTGAACAAGTGAGAACAAGCTGAACTAAGAGGACAGAAAAGGAAAATGGGGGTGGGGGTGTCCACACAGCCTCTCTTCAGGAGTTTGGTCAGGGGGTAGTTTTTGTTTGGGGATTTTATGGGGAACATGGACACCTGTGCCCCAAGACAAAGGCCATAGAGCCCAGCTATTACAGGGGGACCAAAGAAGTGGGGTGGGCTATCAGCTAGAGTGCAACACTCCTGTCCCTGGTGGACTGCTTTCCAGATGTCGAAAAACAAAACTTTGGGTAAGAATACAGGGCTGAGAAGAAAGCTGCCCTGTGAGAGAACAACACGCCTGGAGGGTGGGGCCTGAGGCAGAAGCAGGAGAATGTTTGAGGCTGGGGCTCCAGGGTCTGGGTGCCGTGGCGCTGATATTTCATAGTTCACAGGCCTGCTATTAATAGCTCAGTCCCACATGTGTTCCCTTGAAGTTATTTGGAATATAGAATTTAATTGTTCCCCAGCTGGCGAGACTGCTAAGTCAACCCCAGCGCTAGCCAGTCCTTTCCTGCCTGAATGCCCCCATCCTCCCAGGCAGGCGACTAGGGGACCCACCCAGTAAGCTGTGGCTCCAATTTCCCTGCCTCCCCCTCCCCAGGAATGGCAGCCAAAGAGACAGGGCCGTCCCTCACTAATTCTATGGAAACCTAAACAGGGAACCATCCAGCTGGCCAGCTGCTGCTCCTCCTAGTTCAGGGCAGGGGTGTCTTTTAAAAGGTCCTTCTCCCTGCTTCGCTGACTTTTCTTCCCCTCTGTATCTGTACTCTATTGTCACAATGATGCTGCAGATCCAAACCAAACCCATTGTCATTGAGTCTATTCCAATCCAGAGACTGGATTAAATAATAAGTAACAACAATTTATTATTTCTCAGGAGTCTGTGGGCCGGCAGGGAGCTCTGCTGATCTGAGTCATGTTCAGCTGATCTCTACTGGACTCACTATGTGTCTGCAGCCAGTAGAGGGCTGGCTGGCCTCGGTTGGGGTGACAGTTCTGCTCCACGTGGCCTCTAATCCTCCAGCAGGCTAGCCTGGGCTTGTTCTCATGGTAGAAGCAGACACGCAAGAGAGCAAGTGGAAGTGTCCAAGGTGTCTTAAGGCCTAGGCTTAAAATTGCCAGTGTCACATTGTCTGAGTCATTTACTGCTGCTATAACAGAAATACCACAAGTGGATGGCTTTAACAAAGAGAAATTTATTCTCTCACAGTCTAGTAGGCTAGAAGTCTGAATTCAGGTCATCAGCTCCAGGGGAATGCTTTCTCTCTCTGTCGGCTCTGGAGGAAGATCCTTGTCATCAGTCTTCCTTAGGTCTGGGAGCATCTCAGTCCAGGAACCTCAGGTCTAAAGGGTATGCTCTGCTCCTGGCGCTGCTTTCTTGGTGGTATGAGGTCCCCATGTCTCTCTGCTCACTTCTCTCTTTTATATCTTGAAAGAGAGTGGCTTAAGACACTATCTAATCTTGTAGACTTCATCAATATAACTTCCACTATTCCATCTTGTTACATCATAGTGATAGGATTTACGACACATAGGGAAATCACATCAGAAGATAAAATGGTAGACAATCATACAAGGGAATCATGATCTAGCCAAGCTGACAGATATATTTAGGGGACACAATTCAATCCATGACACACATCCGCTGTTGTCCACTGGCCAAAGCAAGTCACAAGGCCAGCCCAGATGAAAGGAGTGGGGAAATGGCTCCATTTCTCAAAGAGCTGCAAAGTCACATTATAAATGGCACAGGCACAGGGAAGGGTGAAAAACTGGGATGACTTTTGCAGTTGATGTCCTACTCGCTTCATAGGAAGGCTCTCTTCCATGGACCAAGGCCCTCAGGCAGACACTCCCTCTATCCTGACATACCTGAAAGGAGGCTGAGTATGGAAGGCTTAACCAGTGGCATCCCTGTGGCGGTATTGGGGGGGGGGGTGTGGGCCATACCGGTGACACTGGCAGAGGGGGTGACACCAAAATTACTGCCTATAAAATGTTTGTTCAGTGTTTCAGCAGAAATTTATTATTTTTTATAAAAATATCCCTGTAGTTAGTTATAACAACAAAAACATTTTTCATAAACCCAGCTTACATGTATCAATATACCTACAAGGCTAAAGCTCTAGGCTAATTTACTTTCTGAACCGTCTAATGCGCTCTGGTCAGAGCTGTCATTCTTACCCAGTTAGAATGAGGCTTGGAATCATGGGGTTTCATCTGCACTCGCTACAAGCACATGCAATTGTTTTTGTTGCTACTGGGTGTTTTTAGAGTCACTGATTTTGTCAAATCTTCTGGTGTTTTAGCTACAATATTTGTGATAATTAGTATCTGTGGACCTATGTCCATAACTTTTTTGAGAATAAAGTAGTATTTAAAGGAAAAGAAGGAGTGATATTCAGAAATTACGATTTACGAGTAACAGTACAAAAAACATCTCTAAGCATTCTGTATGGTCTCGTATGGGAGGAGGTCCATGGGGCAGGTGACACCATGAGTTGAACGCACTGTGTGACACCAACCCTAGTGACACCACTGGGCTTAACTGCAGAGGAAGGGGCCAGAATTGAAAACCAGGCAACCAAGTGGCCACCAGAACTGAGGAGGTTCTCAAGACCAAAAATAAGGCAAAGGGATTAAGACAGGAACCCAATCAACCCAATGGTAGAAGTCAGAGACTTGGTCACAGGAAAAAGCAAGAGTCAGGTTGTCAGTAATAGGTGGAGGGTCAAACCAGGACTAGAAGAGAGATTTATTAGAAAACTTAAAAGCACTAATAATGGCCATCATTTCTTGGGCATTTAACATGTGCTAGGTATTGTGCTAAATACTATATATTTAATCCTGTTCTATGAGGGTATTATAAGCTCTACCTTTTGTTGTTGTTGTTGTTTTTTCCACAGGGGTTTTCATGGTTATAACCATTTGGAAGCAGACCGTCAGCACTTTCTCCCAAGGATCCCCTGGATGGGTCTGAACTGACAATCTTTCAGTTAATACCCACACATTTAACCATTTTCACCACCCAAGGACTCCACATAATCCCCATTTTTATCATTAAGAAAATTAAGACTCAGAGAGTCCAAGACCACAGAGTTAGTAAGTGTAGAGGATTTTAAATGGTTCATGTCAACATTTATTGTGTACCTTCTGTGTACAGGCTCTGGGCTAGGTACTGTGAAGAAAAACATCACCGAGACATAACAATTTGTCTCTATTCACCTAGAGCAACAGGGGGAGAAGGAGACTAATAGGAATTAACTCCATGAACAACTACCTCCTTTGCCATGAGACCAGAAGAATTGGATGGGGCCCAGCTACATTTACTGAACATTTTGATAAAAGATTCTACAGAAGAACCTGATCAAAGGGGGGAAAATGCAGAACAGAATTTAAAATTCTCATGAACTCCAGACTTTCTGGAGCCATGGAGGCTGGATGAACCCCTGAAAATATTACCCTGATATAATCCTTAAACCAAAAATATCCCCAGAAGTCTTCTTAAAAACCAAATAATAGTTTACCTTAACTAATAAAGCATGTCTGCCTTGAGCATTGTGCTCTCTCAAGCTCTATCTATTTGGGATCAAACTGACAACAGCAACTCGAAAGATTAGACAGGAAACATAGGGGGCAGCGAGTTTATGTCAATGGAAGAAGAACAACTCAGAAAAGGAAGGTAAGAATGGTTGTACAACTTGAAGAATGTAGTCAATGTCACCAAATTGTAATGTAGAAATGGTTGAATTGATCTATGTTTTGCTGTGCATATTCTCAACAACAACAAAATAAATAAAACTATATTTAAAAAAAAAAAAAGCATGAGGGGTGCAAACCGGGTCATGGGGTAAGGGCAAGTAAATCAGCAGGTCATTTCCCCACTGTGTAATGATTGTGTGTGTGAAAAGACCATGAACAGGTCTGCCTCCCTCCCAAGTATTAGTACATGGCTTTTCTACTGCACTATATTGGCTTCTTAGAGTCTGTTTCAGCTAGAGTTGCCTTTGGCTCTTAGTAACTGAGATGGAAATAACAGTGGCTGAACAAGGGCAACTTTATTGTTTTCTGTCACATAAAGCCTAGAGTTGGGCAGCCCTAGCTAGCATGAGGGTTCCTTCTTCCTTCCTCTCCGCTATCGTTAGACCACAGCTTCCACCCTCAGGGTTGTCCCAAAGTCCAAGATGCATGCTAGAACTCCAGCTCTCACATCCTCGGCCCAGGCAAGAAGCAGGACGAAGGCAGAAGGGCAAAAAGATCCTCTTCTACCTGACACTCTTTTAAGGAACGGTCCCAGAGGTCTCACCGGTCAACTTCTGCTTACATCTCACTGGCCTGAAATCACATGGGCTGCACGGGAAGTCGGGGAATGCAGTCTGTTGGCTGTCTACATAGCCTTCCAGTTGAATGAGATTTCTGTTACTAAGGTACTGGGTGACCACTGAGCAGTCTGAACTAGGTCCTGGAGATGTGTCTAGGCTCCCTCATTCCACTGCTGGTGGCAGGACTGTCCCTGGGCTTTTCCTCCGGGAGTGGATTACCATCAGCCTCAGCTGGGATGGGAACGTGGTGGGCTGTAGGCAGGACCCAGCCTAGCACACGAAGACTGCTTTCCTGCATCCTCTGTGAATTCGGCCTGTTTCCCACACTCAATGGGAGACCACCAATGAGCCTAGACCTGAAGACCAAGGCCGTGGTTGGGAACCCAGAGACTGACAGCTAACCCTGGTCCTCCCCACTCTTCTGCTTTCCTGGCCCACTTAGCTAGGTTCTGTGTGGGCAAGAGTCTGTCCTGTTGGACTGGCAACTCTGATGGCCACAGCCGTAGTTCTGCCATTGTGGAGAGTGCTTTACCTAGAGGAGATATTTGGTAAACAGTCGGTACACACACGAACACAACGCATGGCTTCGATGCAGTTGTAGCTGCAAGGTCCCAATGAGAAGAGGACAACTGTAGGAGCTGAAAGCGTAAAGTGGTCCCAGCTGAGAGCTGTAACCACTTCTCCTCTCCCCTGTCCAACTTCTACACAAATGGTGGGCCCAGAGCCTCAAGTCCCCAAAGCACAGCTAGCACAAGGCTGTGGTACACAACAGAGTTTACTGAAGGCTGAGGATAACATAAGGGTTGTTAGCTGCCTTAGAATCGGCCCTGACTCATGGCAACCCCACGCACAATGGAACAAGATGTTGTCCGGTCCTGCGCCCTCCCCATGATGGATTGTGGGTTGCACCATTGTGATCCACAGGGTTTTCACTGGCTGATTTTCAGAAGTAGATTGCCAGGCCTTTCTGCTTAGTTCATCTTAGTTTGGAAGCTCCGCCGAAAACTGAAACTTGTTCAGCATCATAGCATCATGCACTGGTTAAAAAATAACCCCCCTGGAGTGCTGATCACTTCCCCCTCCTGCTGTCTCTCCGGAGTTCCTTACCTACCTCTGGGTTCCTAGACCCCTTCCCCACTCCCAATTTTTCCATGCTCCATGTTCACGACTCCCACCCCACCACCTCTCTCCACTCCCAGGAAGAGAAGTCAGAGATGCTTCAGACTTCTTTTTTGGTAATGAAAATGTCCTAAAACTAGACAGTGGTGACCACTGCATCAGTCTGTGAATATACTAAAAACCACTGAATTGTACCATTTACATGGCTGATTTTTTTTTTATTAAGTGAAAGTTTACAGCTCAAGTTAGTTTCTCATACAAAAATGTGTACATACGTTGTTATGTGACCCTAGTTGCTCTCCCTATAATGTGACAGCACACTCCTCCTTTCCACCCTGGATTCCTGTGTCCATTCAACCAGCTCCTGTCCCTTTTTACTTTCTCATCTCACCTCCGGGGAGCTGCCCATTTAGTCTCATGTATCTACTTGAACTAAGAAGACTCTCTCATTTTATGTCTTTTTTTTTATTATTTTTATTGCGCTTTAAGTGAAAGTTTACAAATCAAGTCAGTCTCTCACACAAAAAATTATATACACCTTGCAACATATTCCTAATTGCTCTCCCCCAATGAGACAGCCCGCTCCCTCCTTCCACTCTCTCTTTTCATGTCTACTCCGCCAGCTTCTAACCCCCTCTACCCTCTCATCTCCCCTCCAGACGGGAGATGCCAAGATAGTCTCAAGTGTCCACCTGATCCAAGAAGCGAAGCTCACTCCTCACCAGCATCCCTCTCCAACCCATTGTCCAGTCCAATCCCTGTCTGAAGAGTTGGCTTTGGGAATGGTTTCTGTCCTGGGCCAACAGAAGGTCTGGGGGCCACGACCACCGGGGTCCTTCTAGTCTCAGTCAGACCATTAAGTCTGGTCTTTTTACGAGAATTTGGGGTCTGCAACCCCTGCTCCCTCAGGGGTTCTATGTTGTGTTCCCTGTCAGGGCAGTCATCAGTTGTAGCCAGGCACCATCTAGTTCTTCTGGTCTCAGGATGATGTAGTCTCTGGTTTATGTGATCCTTTCTGTCTCTTGGGCTCATAATTACCTTGTGTCCTTGGTGTTTTCATTCTCTTTTGGTCCAGGTGGGTTGAGACCAATTGATGCATCTTAGATGGCTGCTTGCTAGTGTTTAAGACCCCAGACACCACTCTCCAAAGTGGGATGTTGAATGTTTGCTTAATAGATTTTATTATGCCAATTGACTTAGATGTCCCCTGAAGCCACCGCCCCTGCTACGCTGGCCTTCGAAGCATTCAGTTTATTCAGGAAACTTCTTTGGTTTAGTCCGGTTGTACTGACCTCGCCTGTATTGTGTGCTGTCTTTCCCTTCACCTAAAATAGTTCCTATCTACTATCTAATTAGTGAATACCCCTCTCCCACCCTTCTTCCCTCCCCCTTCTTATCATTTTATGTCTTATAGTTCAGTCTAATCTTTGTCTGAAGAGTCGGCTTCTGGAATGGTTTCAGTTCTGGGCTGAGAGTCCGGGGCCATGTCTTCCAGGGTCCCTCCAGTCTCAGCGAGACCATTAAGTCTAGTCTTTTTACTAGAATTTGAGCTCTGCACCCCACTTTTCTCCTGCTCCGTCAGGGACTCTCTGTTGTGTTCCCTGTCAGGGTGGTCATTGGTGGTAGCCAGGCACGATCTAGTTCTTTTGGTCTCAGGCTGATGGAGTCTCTGGTTTGTGTGGCCGTTTCTGTCTCTTGGGATAGTATTTTCCTCGTGTCTTTGGTGTTCTTCATTCTCCTTTGCTCCAGGTCGGTTGGGACCAATTGATGTATCTTAGATGGCCACTCGCTAGCTTTTAAGACCCCAGATGTAAATGGCTGATTTTTTTACTGGTGTACCAGTTGCCCTCGAGTTGACTCTGCCTCATGGAGACCTGTATGTGTCAGAATAGAACTGTACCCCATATTGTAGTCAATGGCTGATTATTTGAAAAAAGATCACCAGACCTTTCTTCTGAGGTGTCCCTGGGTGGGCTTGAACCACTAACCTTTCAGTTAACAGCTAAGCGCATTAACCGTTTACATCACTAAGAAAAAAAAAAGCTCAGTCTGCATGTCTTCCTGGAGACTTAGGGCCTCCCTGAGAACAGGAGATACCTATTTGCTTTACATCGACTCTCATGAAGCAAGTCACCAGAGCCGTTCCTCCCAGAATAGGGAGAGAATTTGCCTCAAGGACAAATTCTAGCTCCCCTCACCCTGCAGAATTTGCCCACAGCCCCACACCTCTATTTCTCCTCAGCAACATCAATTCAAAGAGCCAGGCTTCAGCTCCAGCAACAGGAGTGGCTGGCTTCTCTGAGGGCAGTTGAGCTCTGCTACCCGTCTCTCTGTGACAAAGGCTAGCTAGCACCTAGCAGGCATTCAGCACGCAGTTGATGAACAGAAGCAGGAGGAAAGGAATAAAGGAATGGCTGAAATTACGTGCCAGGGCAGTGAGAGCCCGAGATCATACCCAGGCTTTTAACTCCCAGTTAGGGCTCTTTTCAAGGAGCCACTCCACTTAGCTTTGATCATCACGCCAATCTGCTGGCCCCGGTGCAGGGCAGCTGGATGCTGTCTCTGCATTTCCAAGCTTCTACCATTTTTACCATTCTCTCTGAGGCTGTCAGGGTGGCAGTGTGAAGACAAATGGACACAATGCCTTGCCTTCGCCAGTGCTAAGGGCCTTTTCACAGGGAGAGTGAAAATAAATGACTCAAATGTTCCTTTTGGCTCAGGCAATTGTTTAAATAAGATTTATCCACCAGCTGCCAAAGAAGAGGGCTGGGGGGAGGGCCGAAGCTCCTTCAGACCACTCCCTGGCAGGTCTGCATGGAACTGGACGGAGGTTCATGTGCCACTGTTTGTTTTACTGAAGGCAAACCACTGCCGGTCAGGCCACTGAAAACCAGCTCCCAGCTGGAGCAAAAAGCCACTCATTTCACCAGGGAACGCAGAGCTTCTACCGCTCAGAAATGTTTCCAGAACAGAGTGAGCCTTGTGCAAGCCCAGAGTGGGCTCAGCCTTCCCACTGGTTTGCTGCCCGGTGCCCAGGACCCAGGAGCCATTCTCAGGCAGTTGACTCTGTGGGGCCACCAGTTGGGCAGTGAACAGCTTGCCAGTCACCCTGGCCGCCTGCCGGGTCCTGGCACGAGGGCCATCTCAGCTGCCTGTCTCCTTTGAGTGGCTCAGAACCAGTGACTGGGCTGTGTGTGGAGACAGGCAGGCAATGCCCATAAATTGCGCAGCACATGGGGAGGGGTCAGGGGCACGGGTTGTGAAAACGACCTCTGAATCTTGGTCAATAGTGTGAGCCCAGGGAGGCGTCATCCTAAGTCGGGCCACTGAGGCCTGTGATGATTAGGTGCCATATGCGCAAGAGGTACCTGCACATGCCAGGGCCATGGTGGGCGTGCCAAACATCATTTCCCATCCCTACATTCAAATCACACCTGGGGTGGTCCCACTACTTGCTCTACTTCATCTGCCCTCACACACCTTTTGGAGGCTTTGGCCTTGCCACTCCAGCTGGTCATTCCCGAGTACCACATAGATTTCCCACCTCTGGACTTTGCTCCCTCAGGTCCCCTGTCTAGTCAGCCTTTCCAAGTCCCAGCCTCATATGGGAGGCAGGATACCACAGTGGCTGAGGTAGGGCCTGCCTGCTTAGTCTGTTCCCCAAACTGCCTCCTCTAAGGCCCTGAGGGATGTTACCTGGGTCTGTCTTCTCTGCAAAATGAGGCTAACTCTTCCTACCTCAGAGGCTCCATGTGAGAAGTAAGAGCAAGGATGCCTGTGTGGAGCCTTTGGAAGGCTTCAGTCCACCCTCCATGATGGAGCACACAGCTGGGAGGGATTTCTCCCTCCTCACAGCATTTCTGGAGGCACCTATTGTGTCAGCCTCTTGAATTAACCATGAGGTTCAAGTCTGTACACCTCCCCTCCCCAACCAGGCTGAGAGTATCCCATAGGCAGGGCCCACGCCTTCTAGAGCAGCCAGTGGAAAATGTGCTACCTGATTGGCTTGTCCCCATCAGGAACCAGGTGGACATGGGGGAGGGCATACACGGGCTGTGGGGAATTCTTGGCTTCACCCTTGGGTCCCCAAAAGTGGTTCCCATTCAGTTTTCTTAACCTGAAATCCACAGTCCCTACAGGTACATTGACGGATTCAGAGAGAATACCCATTGCCATCATTGAGTGGATTTCCTTCACAGTGACCCTATAGGACAGAGTAGAACTGCCCCCCTAGGGTTTCAGAAGCTGTAGATCTTTACAAAAGCAGAGTGCCACATCTTTCTCCCTCGAGGAGCAGCTGGTGGGTTCGAACCACCAATCTTTCCATTAGCAGCTGAGAGCTTTAGCCACTGAGCCACCAGGGCTCCTTTCAGGGAAAATAAACCAAAAATCAAACCTGTTGCCACTGAGTTGATTCCAACTCATAGGAACCCTATAGAACAGAGTAGAACTGCCCCATAGGGTTTCCAAGGAGCAGCTGTTGGATTCGAACTGCTGACCTTTTGGTTAACAGCTGAGCTCTTAATCACTGTGACACCAGGGCTTCTCAGGGAGAATAAATTCCTCAAAATAGATTCTAAATTGTGTGTCTATGTCTGCGTTTGTTTCCCAACTCTGCTTTATTTTCTTAACATCACTTAATACCCTGAAATTTTATGATTTGCATGTATATTGTCTGTCTCCACCACCAGAAAGTAAGTTTGTTTTGCTCCCAGCTACAATCTCAGAGCCTACACCAGAGACCAGCACCTAGTAGGTTTTCAGTATCTTTTGAATGAATGAATAATAAGATATTTTGACCCAATGGTGAAGGACCACAGACCATGTCCTATGATGGGGGTCCAGGCAAGTACTAAACACTCTGCTGGGCTCCTCCTCCCTAGGTGGCTCCTGGGTGGGGAACAGCTAGAGCAGAGACTGGAGTCTCCTGGAGGAAGAGTCTATTCAGGAGAGGGTCTCAGAGAGCCAGATTGGACCTATCTGAGAGGAAGAGAATTTGAGGCCCTCAGAACAAAGTCTCCTTGTCCTATCATCTTCCAAGGACAGCAGGGCTGTGGGCTTCTGCTCTATTATCTATTGCCGTGTAATAAACAGTCCCAAAACTTAGTGGCTTAAAACAACATCAATTTTGTTATATCTCATGATTTTATTATCAGGAATTCAGGAACGGCTTGACTGGTTGATTCCCCTGCCTCATGTAGCACTGATTTAGGTCACTTGATGGTATTCAGCTGGCAGGGGGGCTGGTCTAGAGGGTCCAAGCCAGCTTCACTCATAGGTCTGGTGCCCTGGTGGGATGGCTGGAAGACTGGCTCAGTGGAAGCTGTCTTCTGGAGTGCCTGCTCCTGGTCTCCTGGGGTCATCAGACCCCTCACCCAGCAGCTCAGGGCTCCCCGAGGCTGTTTCAAGAGGCCAAGGCAGGAGTTACAAGGCTTCTTTTGACTTAGCCTTGGAAGTCATGTAGCATCACTTCCACCACATTCTACTGGTTACAAGCAAGTCACAGAGCCAGAGCCAGCCCAGATTCAAGAGAAGGGTGCTACGGAGGGGCATGAATATCACTGGGGTGGGGGTGGGAGACAAGCTACCATAGCCTTCCTCCATGGTGGGCTTGGGGGCAGGGCCTGAAGCCAGGGATGCTGGACTGCGCCAGAACGAGTCAAGGAGCCTTACCCCTGTGATGGGTTTGCCCTGGAACAAAAATCAAAGGACTGTCTATGTGACCTCAAAAGAAACTCAACCACTTGAACGTCCATTTGACCCCATATTCTGTTTCAACAGTTTGTCCAAGGCAACTGCTCAATAAAAATTTTATGTTCCAAGCATTATTAACCACATACCATATTACTGGAATCCCTGGGTGGGACAAATATTTTAGCACTTGAGTATTAGCTGAAAGATTAGAGCTTTGAACCCACATAGAGGTGCCTCAAAAGACAGGCCTGATGATCTACTTCCAAAGGTCACAGCCTTGAAAATCCTATGGAACAGTTCTAATCTGGCACACATGGGGTTACCATGAGTTGGAGTCAATTCAACAGCAATCAATAAGACCCATATTATTACATGCTTGTATTTTCATCTAGGTCTATGATTGCACTTCCTTTTTGGGCCTGCAGGACTAATGAAGAGTTGTCCTCTCCTGGCACTGTCTCCGACGCTCCAGAGGCTGCTGCTCTTCCTTCAACCTTTGAATCCCTCTACGCTCTGAATCCCCCACGTGCCTATCAGTTTGTTGTACTGTGGAGGCTTGCTTGTTGCTGTGATGCTGGAAGCTATGCCACCAGTATTCAGATGCCAGCAGGGTCACCCATGGAGGACAGGTTTCAGCTGAGCTTCCAGACTAAGACAGACTAGGAAGAAGGACCCGGCAGTCTACTTCTGAAAAGCATTAGCCAGTGAAAACCTTATGAATATCAGTGGAACACTGGCTGATATAGTGCTGGAAGATGAGGCCCCAGGTTGGAAGGCACTCAAAGCATGACTGGGAAAGAGCTGCCTCCTCAAAGTAGAGTGGGCCTTAATGACATGGATGGAGTCAAGCTTTCGGGGCCTTCATTTGCATGTGGCACGACTCAAAATGAGAAGAAACAGCTGCAAACATCCATTAATAATCGGAACCTGGAATGTACGAAGTATGAATCTAGGAAAAATGGAAATCATCAAAAATGAAATAGAACGCATAAACATCGATATCCTAGGCATTAGTGAGCTGAAATGGACTGGTATTGGTCATTTTGAATCAGACTGTCATGTAGTCTACTATGCTGGGAATAACAACTCGAAGAGGAATGGTGTTGCATTCATTGTCAAAAAGAACATTTCAAGATCTATCCTGAAGTACGCTGTCAGTGATAGGATAATATCCATACGCCTACAAGGAAAACCAATTAATATGACTATTATTCAAATTTACACACCAACCACTAGGGTCAAAGATGAAGAAATAGATTTTTATCAGCTACTGCAGTCTGAAATTGATCGAACGTGCAATCAAGATGCATTGATAATTACTGGTGATTGGAATGCAAAAGTTGGAAAGAAAGAAGAAGGATCAGTAGTTGGAAAATATGGCCTTGGTGATAGAAACAATGCCGGAGATTGAACGATAGAATTTTGCAAGACCAACGACTTCTTCATTGCAAATACCTTCTTTCACCAACATAAACGGTGACTATACACATGGACCTCACAAGATGGAACAGACAGAAATCAAATTGATTACATCTGTGGAAAGAGATGATGGAAAAGCTCAATATCATCAGTCAGAACAAGGCCAGGGGCTGACTGTGGAACAGACCATCAATTGCTCATATGTAAGTTCAAGCTGAAACTGAAGAAAATCAGAGCAAGGCCATGAGAGCCAAAATATGACCTTGAGTATATCCCACCTGAATTCAGAGACCACCTAAAGAAAAGATTTGATGCACTGAACACTAGTGACCAAAGACCAGATGAGTTGTGGAATGACATCAAGGACATCATCCATGAAGAAAGCAAGAGGTCACTGAAAAGACAGGAAAGAAAGAAAAGACCAAGATGGATGTCAGAGGAGACTCTGAAACTTGCTCTCGCACATCGAGCAGCTAAAGCAAAAGGAAGAATTGATTAAGTAAAAGATCTGAACAGAAGATTTCAAAGGGCATCTCGAGAAGACAAAGTAAAGTATTAGAATAACATATGCAAAGAGCTGGAGATGGAAAACCAAAAGGAAAGAACACGCTTGGTGTTTCTCAAGCTGAAAGAACTGAAGAAAAAATTCAAGCCTCGAGTTGCAATGGTGAAGGATTCTATGGGTGAAATATTAAATGACGCAGGAAGCATCAAAAGAAGATGGAAGGAATACACAGTCATTATACCAAAAAGAATTAGTCGATGTTCAACCATTTCAAGAGGTGGCATATGACCAGGAACCGGTGGTACTGAAGGAAGGAGTCCAAGCTGCTCTGAAGGTATTGGTGAAAAACAAGGCTCCAGGAATTGAGGGAATATCAGCTGAGACATTTCAACAAATAGGTGCAGCGCTGGAGGTGCTCACTCGTCTATGCCAAGAAATATGGAAGACAGCTTCCTGGCCAACTGACTGGAAGAGATCCATATTTGTGCCTATTCCCAAGAAAGGTGATCCAACCAAATGTGGAAATTATAGAATATCATTAATATCAGAAGCAAGCAAAATTCTGCTGAAGATCATTCAAAAACGGCTGCAGCAGTATTTCAACAGGGAACTGCCAGAAATTCAGGCTGATTTCAGAAGAGGACGTGGAACCAGGGATATCATTGCTGATGTCAAATGGATCCTGTCTGAAAGCAGAGAATACCAGAAGGATGTTTACCTGTGTTTTATTGACTATGCAAAGGCATTCGACTGTGTGGATCATAACAAGTTATGGATAACATTGAGAAGAATGGGAATTTCAGAACACTTAATTGTCATCATGAGGAACCTTTACATAGATCAGGAGGCAGCTGTTCGGACAGAACATGGCGATACTGATTGGTTTAATGTCAGGAAAGATGCGCATCAGGGTTGTATTCTTTCACCATACCTATTCAATCCATATGCTGAGCAAATAATCTGAGAAGCTGGACTATATGAAGAAGAACGGGGCATCAGGATTGGAGGAAGACTCATTAACAACCTGCATTATGCAGATGACACAACCTTGCTTGCTGAAAGTGAAGAGGACTGGAAGCACTTACTAATGAAGATCAAAGATCACAGCCTTCAGTATGGATTGCACTTCAACATAAAGAAAACAAAAATCCTCACAACTGGACCAATGAGCAACATCATGATAAATGAAGTAAAGATTGAAGTTATCAAGGATTTCATTTTACTTGAATCCACAATCAACACCCATGGAAGCAGCAGTCAAGATATCAAAAGACGCATTACATTGGGTAAATCTGCTGCAAAAGACCTCTTTAAAGTGTTGAAGAACAAAGATGTCATCTTGAAGACTAAGGTGCGCCTGGCCCAAGCCATGGTATTTTCAATTGCATCATATGCATGTGAAAGCTGGGCAATGAATAAGGAAGACCAAAGAAGAATTGATGCCTTTGAATTGTGGTGTTGGCGAAGAATATTGAATATACCATGGACTGCCAAAAGAATGAATAAATCTGTCTTAGAAGTACAACCAGAATGCTCCTTAGAAGCAAGGATGGTGAGACTGTATCTTACATACTTTGGACATGCTGTCAGGAGGGATCAATCCCTGGAAAAGGACATCATGCTTGGCAAAATACAGGGTCAGCAGAAAAGAGGAAGACCCTCAAAGAGGTGGATTGACATGGTGGCTGCAACAATGAACTCAAGCATAACAATGATTGTAAATGGTGCAGGACCAGGCAGTGTTTCGCTCTGTTGTGCATAGGGTCACTATGAGTAGGAACTGACTCGACGGCACCTAACGAGAACAACAACAACACCCTCTGAATATGCCAATCTCTGAGAAACCAAGCCTGAGAAGCCAACCAACTGTGGCTGGTTTGCTCTGGAAACATTCAGAGTTATATTTCAGGTGAGAGCAGTACCGTTCCCCAAGTGCCCCGGCAGTTCCAACCATATTCAGGGAAGATCTCACCCACAAACTGAGAGGAAGGGGCTGGGGGAGGAAGTGAGACTCTTTGGGAAGGCAGCTGGAACTCAGGCCGCAGACCCTGCCCTTTGGCAAAGCGAGGGAACATGGCCTCCTGGGAAAAAGTCACAAATGACCGCGTGCATGTTAGGAATCCAAACTAAGCACTTCTTGGAAAACCCTGAGACCCGTTGTAGAATTTGGGGATTCATTTCTCCTCCAGAACTCTTTAAAGATGAAAAGAATAGGCTTTGAAAGACAGGAAGACCTAAGTTTGAGTCCTAGCTGGGTGACCCCGGAAAAGTTACTGAAATCTCTCTGAATCTCATTGGCAGGAGGAGAATGTCACCTGTCCTACCTTTAGGAAGAATAAATGACATGAAACATAGACAGTACCTAGCATGGTGCCTGGCATTTCATAAGCAGCAATAACTGTAAGTCTTAGATATTATTATTGGGTTGGTAGCCCCAGCAGCAGCTGCCAACACCCCTGTCCTTTTCCTGGGCCCTACTGCAGGTGGACTGCTTTAGATTAGCATCGATCAATAGGAACATAATGTGAACCATGTTATTGTGAACCATATGTAATTTTCAATTTTTTTTTTAGTAGCAACATTAAAAAAGGTAAAAAGAAACAGGAGAAATTCATTTTGATAATATATTTTATTTAACCCAATACATACAAAATGTTACCATTTCAACATGTAATCAGTATAAAAGTTATTGAGATTTTACATTACTTTTTTATTGTGGCAAGAATACACATACCAACACATTTACTACGTCAACACTTTTTACATGGACAACTCAGCGACGTTAATTACATTCATCATGCTGTGCAACCATCCCCACTATCCATTTCCTCATTTTTCCACCATCCTTAACAGATGCTCAATGCTCCCTTAGCAATGACTCTGTTTTTCCCCCTCCCTCCCACTCTAAACCAAAAACCAAACGTGTTGCCTTCAAGTAAATTCCAACTCACAGCAACCTTATCAGACAGAGTAGAGCTTGTCCACAGACTTTCCAAGGCTGTAATCTTCATGGAAGTAGACTACCACATCTTTCTCCCATTGAGTGGCTGGTGGGTTCAAACTGCCAACTTTCCGTTAGCAGTCGAGCACTTATCTACCACGTCATCCGTACTCTAAGCCCGTTGCCATTGATTCTGACTTGTAGCGATGCTACAGGACACAGTAGAACTGCCCCATAGGGTTTCCAAGGAGAAGCTGGTGGATTCGAACTGCTGACCTTTTGGTTAGCAGCCGAGCTCTGAACCACTACTTCGCCAAGGCTCCCCGACTCTAGTAACCACTAATAAACTTTGGTCTCTATACATTTGCCTATTCTAGATATTTCATACAAGTGGGCTCATACAGTATTTGTCCTTTTGTGACTGACTTATTTCATTCAGAATAATGTTTTCAAGGATCACCTACGTTGTGGCATGCATGTATCAGGATTTGATTTCTCTTTATGGCAGAGAAATACTTCATTGTATATATCACATTTTCTTTGCCCATTCATCTGCTGATGTACATTTAGGTTCTTTCTACCTTTGGCTATTGTGAATAGTGTGCTGCAAGGAACACTGGTGTACATGTATCTGTTTGTATTCCTGCCTTCAGTTTTTATGGCTATAGACCTAGAAGTAGAATTGCTGGGCCTATATTCTTTTTGTTTATACTAGGGCTTCACATTCATTGTGTACTTATACTGGCAGCATATCTCAGTTTAGGTGAGCCACATTTCAAGTGCTCAACAGCAACATGTGGCTGGTGGCTACCATACTGGGCAGCACAGGTCTGGAAGATGGAGTCAGGTGGGCCTTTCCCTGTTTAGAGCAAAGTGACTCGGACGAGGATGGAAGGAGGAACATGGGCCTGTGTTTAAAAGTAAGAACTCCCTTCCCTTTGCAACAACGTTTTCTGCAAATATTCCCTTTTTAGAAAGAGAAGACCAAAAACCGCAAATTACCAAGAAAATAAATGGTTTATTTTTTTATATCCATTCAGAATAATAATAATACATAATCATAGAGAACTTTCCCTCTCCTGAGAGAAAGCATATTCTCTAGGCTTTCTGTATGAATAAAAAACCTGGCTTTGACTCAGGGCCAGCAAGGACTGAGGTCATCAGGACCAAAAAAGCATATGACCAAACCCGTTAGTTCAGGTAAAAGAGAGTGCTGGGAGACCCTGCAGATTCTCCAGAGAGTGCCCCAGAAAATGAGAGCTAGAGGAACAGCAGTGGTTGCACCCACCCTGTGTTCTATAGACCTGGGGTCACCCTGCTCACAGAGCTGAGCAGGTGGGGGAAAAAATCCAGTTGCCATTGCGTCATTTCTGACTCATGGCGACCCCACGTGTGTCAGAGTGGAACTGAGCTCCATAGGGTTTTCAATGGCTAATTTTTCAGAAGCAGATCACCAGGCCTTTCTTTTGAGATTCCCCTATGTGGACTCAAACTGCCAACCTTTTCTTTTTTTTTTTTATTGTGCTGTAGGTGAAAGTTTACAGCTTGAGTTAATTTCTCATACAAAAATTTATACACTTATTGTTTTATGAAATTAGTTGCAATCCCCACAATACGACAGCACACTCCCCCTTTTCACCCCGGGTTCCCTGTGTCATTCAACCAGCTCCTGTCCCTTCCTGCCTTCTCATCCTTCCTCTGGACAGGAGCTGCCCATTTGGACTTGTGTATCTGATTGAACTAAGAAACATACTCTTGACGTGTATTACTTTCTGTTTTATAGTTCTGTTTAATCTTTGTCTGAAGAGTGGAATCCAGAAAAGTTTTCATCGAACCACCGACCTTTTGTTTAGTAACCGAGTGCTTAACCGTTTGCACCACCCAGTTGGGCATAAAAGACAGCAGGTAAAGCTTGAAGAAAAAGCCTAAGAACAGATGGAAGCTGAAGGAACTAGGATGGCAGACTGAAGAAACACCTTATCCTCTGCCTTTTGCTGGTGTCAAACTAAGAAATGACCCAAGATTTTAAAAACAAAGGAACTCTGAAATGTAATTAAAAAAACCAAAAATCAAACAGACAAAAAATCCCTGCCAGAGATCCTTAAAAAGAGAGTCAAAAACTTATTGGCAGAGGCGGGGCCAAGATGGTGGAGTAGTCAGACACTTCTGGTGGTCCCTCTTACAACACAGGCCCGAAAAAAAGAGTGAATCAATTATATATATGACAAGCTAGAAACCATGAGCATCAACAGCAATTTTAAGAAATTGGACTGAGTGACAGGAGGAGGGAGAGACAGTGCAGAAGCAGCAAGGAGTTGCTGAGTCAGCAGCAGCACCTCAGCCCCGATTTCTGGCGTAACTGTGGCAGGGCTGGTGGTAGTGTTCGGGGATGTGGCTGCTTCAGTGAAAGAAGGCAAGTGGAGTGGCGCACCCCTGATCCTCTGGCGTGACCATGATGAGGCTGGTGGTGGCGTTCAGGATGTGGCTGCTTCAGTGAAAGAAGGCAAGCGAGGTGGCGCAGCCCCCACTCCCTGGCGTGACTGCGGCAGGGACCAAGCCAGCGCACACAATCTATACACGCCTCTGGAATCTGAGATAAAACAACACTCTCGGCACAAGATAAGTTATTTTCTCTCATTGACCGTGCAGATCTAACAGCTCCTCCTTTTGAAAGAACTCTCTCCTATCCATCTGATCCCTCCTCCCTCTGCCCCAGCCAGCTTCATTAAAGTTGCTTTCCCTGGGCCTGAGACAGGTCCTGCTGCGCTCTCTGAGCCATTCTCCTGGACTTGGAGAAGGAACAAATAGACAAACAGGGGAAAATACTCTGCCAACTCCCTTAATCTGGAAACCTAGAGCAGAAGTGGCTCCAGTCCGGGCAGAAGTGGTCCACAGACTTTGTCTTTCACCCCTGCATGGATCCAGGTGGCCCCATTATGGCAGATAGGATCTGGCTGTTATATTGTAAGGGTGAATCTGTTTGAGATCTGAACTGTAACTGTTTCAGCTGTGCAGCAGAGAGACAGGTTTTTGACATTTGATACCACTCTGCTATTACACTGGGCCCTCACCTACCCACAGTAGGGGCCTGAGGACTGGAGGCTCCACCCACGACAACTAGCCACCCGTGACAGGGGTCCAAGGATAAGTGGTGCCTACCAGTCCTTACAGTTAAAAGCATTGGGTGCCTATGGTACAGCTGCAGAGCCCACCCACCAGAGAGGTCTAGAGAACAGGCACGTGCCTTCCACACAGACTTTCAGGGGAAGTTTGTCAGCCCCCGCCTTCCTCAGAGTGTGATCCCCTGCTGCTACCAGAAACCTGTGCATACACCAGTCACCACTGCTCTTCTAAGATCATAGGTGAGAGCCTGCACCACACACTAAGTGACCGACTACCTGGACACCTGAGCTGAATCTGTATAAGAACAATGAATGGACTCCTAGGCTCATATACCTGGTAACAGCTCTAGCCATCTGCTGACAAGACATTAGTGTTTCAAAGACTCCAGTAATCAAGTTAGCTCACTCTAGTAGCCTATTTCGGTATATCAAAACAAAACAAAGCAAGAACCTGGGACACAGTGAGCAAACATAAAATAAAGTAATACAATAACTTATAGATGGCTTAGAGACAACAGTCGATTATCAAAGCACACAAAGAAATGGACCATGATTGCTTCAACAAACTCCCAAAACAAAGACTCAAGGAATCTTCTGGATGAAGATGTATTCCCAGAATTACCAGATATAGAATACAAAAGATTAATATACAGAACCCTTCAAGACATCAGGAAGGAGATCAGGCAAAACGCAGAACAAGCCAAGAAGCACACAGATAAAGCAGTTGAGGAAATGAAGAAGGTTATTCAAGGACATAATGAAAAATTTATAGGCCGAAAGAATCCATAGAGAGACAGCAATCAGAAATTCAGAAGATTAACAATAAAATTTCAGAATTAGACAACTCAGTAGAAACTCAGTGGAGCAGAGTTGAGGAAATGGAAGTCAGAATTAGCAAGATTGAAGATAAAACACTTGGCACCAATATATTCAAAGAAAAATCAGAAAAAAGAATTAAAAAAAAAAAAAAGAAACCCTAAGAATCATGTGGAATTCTATCAAGAGAAATAACCTACGAGTGATGGATAACAGAAAATACAGAGAAAATTGTTGAGGATTTGTTGGCAGAAAACTTCCCTGACATCACGAAAGATGAGAGGATATCTATCCAAGATGCTCATTGAACCCCACATAAGGTAGATCTCAAAAGAAAGTCACCAAGACATATTATAATGAAACTTGCCAAAACAAAAGATAAAGAGAAAATTTTAAGAGCAGCCAGGGATAAACAAAAAGTTACTTACAAAGGACAGTCAATAAGAATAAGCTCAGACTACTCAACAGAAAGCATTCAGGCAAGAAGGCAACGGGATGATTTATATAAAGCACTGAAGGAAAAAAATTGCCAGCCAGGAATCATATCCAGCAGAACTGTCTCTCAAATATGAAGGTGAAATTAGGACATTTCCGGAGAAACAGAAGTTTACGGAATTTGCAAAAGCCAAACCAAAACTACAAGAAATACTAAAGGGAATTCTCTGGTTAGAAAATCAATAATATCAGCTATCAACCCAACACTAGAACACAGGACAGAGCAACCAGATATCAACCCAGATAGGGAAATCACAAAAATAAATCAAGATAAAACTTATCCACAGAAGTTTCTAAGGTCAGTCCTGCTTGTGAGTCTTTCCAGCCTTCCAAAACACAAAAGACCAAACCAACTCAGAGCCAACCTGCAGGACAGAGTGGAACTGCCCCATAGGGTTTCTAAGGTTGTAATCTTTACGGAAGCAGACTGCCACATCTTTCTCCTGCAGAGCAGCTGGTGGGTTCAAACCACTGCCCTTTTGGTTAGCAGTCGAGGGCTTTAGCCACTGTGCCACCAGGGCTCTCTATTTCCTTAAACAGCACTTGGAAAGACAGGCATTATGATGACATTTGGGCAGAAGCCACTCTCTACAAGTGGAGAACCGGCCTCAGCGGTACAGATAGAGGTTTGTGGGAGCAAAAAAATGAGGAAAATTCTGAATCCAGATTTTCAACTTTGTCCTCAGTCTACAGAAAGTTTGACAACCCGGTGAAGAACAAAAGCCAGCTGAAGTTACGTGTGTGTGAAGATCACTCTGAACGTCCTTTCCTTAAATGGCAAGCAGAGACCAGCAAAACCCATAAAATGAGTTAAGGGTACTCCGACTTCTAATATGCAAATCCATTGTAATTTGTTTCATTTCCGTTCTCTTTTTTTCAGCCAGTCGGAGAAAGCACACAGAGAAAAGGGCCACTGCCTGAGTTGACCTTATTCTCCACAGGGCTGAGAACAGATCTGTTAAGACCTGGTTTCCTGCACGGAGACTCCCTTCCACATCCCCAAATGACCAAAACTCTGTAACACCTGGCCAAGCAGTAAGGTATTTGAGAAACCTATCATGAGCAGAAGCACTTGGAGTACGTTATTTATTTTCTTAGGCCTTCTCTGTGGGTTCAGAATCAAATCACCATTTTCTGTGAATTCATTTCTTTTGAGAAACGCATAGAGGCAAGGTACAGGATTTTCACATAATTTTTAATTTGGCTTGGAAAATATATTTCAGTGCTCAACGATTTGAAATCTCCACTGAGATACCAGGAAAGCATTAAGGAATTTATACATTATATAGTTTTGTTTCACTTGCCTGTGGAGGACATCCATCAGTGCTTATAAACGTATTCCCTCTGCTGAGCATGTAGGACCAACTTAACCTAGCTGGTGGGCAAATGGGCAGAATTCAATACATCACACATCCTGACATGTTTACAAGAACCAAGACAAGTTTAGAAGCAGGCAATAAAAGCAACATCAGCCACAAAAAGGCTTCAGAGCTTACTAAAGTGACCTTATTGACTTCTTTCTTGACCCAGAACTACCGCTCAATCCCATCTCCCCCTCTCTGCCCCCAAAGTGAAGCCCTCACAAGGAATTATTTGTGTTCATACGTGGGTGGGTAAGGAAAGGAGGTCCCCAGAGGTATCTCCAAAGATGTTAAAAATCAAAAACAAAACAAACAAAAATCAAACAGAACACCCTGGGCCCCCCCGCATGTGCTGAAAGCAGTGTTTGGTGAAGGACATTCAATCCATCAGAGCCCTGCACTTCTATCCCAGTGAGCAGAGCCACCCAGTGAGAGCTTGCATGTCCTGTTTCTGCAGAACTGGGTCCAGCAGGGCTTGAGCTAGGTTCTCAGAATGGGAAGACACACTTCAGTCTGTCCCCTGCAGAAGCTCCCAGGGCCCCAAAACTAGGTCTCCTTGAAGCAGTGAGAAGCAACAAGGCTTCACATCACCAGCTCCAGCCACATCCCACCTGGCCAGAGTGTGACTAGGCCATTGGCTCTGCCCACCTGGAGATCCTGGCTTGGTCTCACTGTCCTTGCTTTCTTCTTTCCAACGCTCAACAGAGAGGTACGAAGCAAGGGTGATGACTTCTTCAGCTGGCAATCTGTGTGTCCTACTTTCATGCCTGTCTTCTTTATGAGCCCTTCTGCTCCGAAAAAACAAGCAATGCCTCTCCAAGACCACCGAGCAGGAGGCTGTAAACAACAGCAAGAGGTCAGCTTCCACTTCTTCCAGCCAGGAGGCTGTGGACCCACTGAGCCACCTGCACCCACACAAACAGGTAAAGGGATGCCTCCCCTCCTTCGGCAATTGTGACCCTGTTACAAGCCCAGACTGCCACTCTTCAAGGTCAGACCCCGGGCAGTTCTTCCAGAGACATTCACTCCAGAGAAAACCTCAGCTATACAGTGGGAAGTGAGTGGGCTGGGAGGTGGGTTATCAAAACCTTCCCTCAGGGAAGAAGGGGAGACGTCCCACTCATCCTGACCAGGGGAAGGAGACTGCTTGGGTGAATGCCCTCTGGAAACACAGGAGGAGGCTTCCAGAGCCTTTCCGGGTAGATGGATATGAAATCATGCAGGTTCCCATAATCTTACAATTCTTAAGGAAACAATTTCTAAATATTTTTATTTCATTTAGACTAGAAGAACATTTAAAGTGAAAATACAAGAGGGGAAAGCTATAGCAGTTGCCCACCAGTGTAGAAAGGTCAGTGCCTGGGAAAGGAAAATGTAATGGAGAACTAGAGGTTATGAGGAAAGGCAAAGATGAATATTTAAACATGCCTACAGTTTAATGCATCCAAAGGGCTCTACATTTTCTATTTCAAACTTCTCAGTCAACAATGTGGTGTCTGTAATTCTCTCCGGAGAGCACTTCTTGGTAAAATGGGACAGACTTCAGTAAGGGATTATGGGTGGGTCCCCGACAGTGAAATGCTTTTTCAGAGGTGCCAGCAGCCCTTCCCATTATACCCTTTCCTTCCTTCCCATCCACCCACCCAGATCCTGATCTTCCACACAGTCATTCCCAACACACATACACTCAGGCTGTGGTGCCTTTATGTCGCTAACGTATGTTTGGGGTAATGACTGTATGAAACTCTGTTCACGTAACAGTGAGAAATGGCAGCTATGCAGATGGCTGTGACATATAGGTAACGTGTGCCATTTATCACCTTTACTACAGGAACGAATTGACTGTGTGTGAGAGCATAAAAACAACAAACTTTACAATCAGGCAGAACTGTGTCCAAATTTTGGCTTGGGCATTTATTAGCTCTGTAATCTTGTGCATGTTATTTAGCCCTGGTTTCCTCATCTGCAACACAGGAAATGATCACATTTAAGAGCTTCTGGGGGGCTTAGAAGTAGTACATCTAAAGCAACCTGCCATTCTGCTCGGCCTCTAAGGGACAATCAGTAAAACAGTGTTGTTCTCTAGTCTGCTGCCCTCCCAGAGCAGCAATCCCTTCCTCAGTGACCCTCACAGCTGGCTGGCTGTCCAACCTCAGCTTGGATACTTCTAGAAAGGGGCATGGCCTGTGGTGCAAAACAAGCCCATCCCACCACTGGACTTGAGCAAGTCTATGGGCATCCTACTTGTGGAAGACAATGTGGTGGCCCCAGGGTCTGAATGAAAACATGGTTCCTCCCTCATACTGACTCCACAGCTGCTTCTTATAACCTCACCTATTAGTCCCAGTTCTGCTTTCTGGAGCCAGACAGAACAAATCTACTCTTCACCAGCCACCTGTCAGCCTCAGAGAGTGGAAAATTTTCTGAACCACCATGATCTCCTCTCACTTGGTGACTAAAGGCCTCTGTGTGAGGGCAGAGAGAGATGTTAGTCAGGTAGCCATCACTGGGGAGGTAGGGTGGGAGGATGTCCCTTCCCTTCACCCTGGGGCTAAAAGCTGGGACAGAAATAAGACGGGGATGAGAAGATACACTCCTGGTATCTTAAGCTCCAAGTTGGAATGTATATTCCTCTTTCCTATAGAAAGATTATTATAAATAGTGATAATCAATCAATAAATGCTATTTAACTCATAATAATGCGGCTGATGTGTCTATGTTATAAACTAAATAAGTTTCTGAAGTCATTTCTAGATCAATAATCATCATGTATAGTATTGTTTCTTTGAGAAATTGTTCTCCAATTTCCAAAAAAACAAAATTTTTAAACAAAACTCATTTGTGAAGCTGGGGGAAGGCTTGTCCTTTGTCTAGTTCAGGAGCCCAGAAGCCGTAGGGTTCTATTTCCTGTTCTCTTTGGATGAAGACATCCTTGGGTGCTGCAAACGGTTAATGTGCTTGGCTACTAACCAAAAGGTTAGAGGTTCAAGAACACCCAGAGGCACCTCGGAAGAAAGGCCTGGTGATCTACTTCCAAAACATCAGCCATTGAAAATCCTATGGAGCACAGTTCTACTCTGACACACGTGGGGTTGCCATGTGTCAGAAATGACTAGACAGCAACTGGTTACTAGTTAGGATGGAGAGGTGGCTGTGAATGGGCAGCCATGCTTTTAGTGCACAGGCTCACCTCTAGACCCGGTTTTTCCTTTTATGCAGATCGGCTGTCACCCTCAGCATCCCTTAAAGGGTGCACACACTGTCTTCTTAAACACCTGGGCGAGTGCAGTGTCACTGTGATCTTGTGGGCTCTGGGCTTGGGACAGCTTTATTTCTGCGAGTTACCAAGGGCGCAGCCTTTTATACAGCTTCCACTAGTCCTCCTTAATCATCAGGGAGCAAAACAAGATAGCGGCTGGCCCTTCGCCATTTTCACTCCCACAAGCCTTAGAACAATGCTGAAGTGTGATAACCTTGCACTTCATCCCTCTGGCTTAGCTATTTTATGAAACACCAAAGCATCTTAGGGAATGCCAAGTGAAAAGAAGCTTTGGTTCAGTTTACTGTTAAAGAGGGCCAGGGGGGTATGCTTTGATGCTGTTTTCTAAACAGCAGGAGAAGATGACATGGGGCATAGGAATCTTAAGAGCCTTGCAACAATTTACACTGAAGATTTACTGAACTGTTTGCAAATCTTGTCATCCCTGTCATTCCTGAAATGAACAAACTTTATGTAACAAAGGTGTCAACATCAGATTGCAGGGCACGCCCAGCCAGGAAAATCGTCACCAGCTTCTCTCCCTGAGGTTTATTTTCAGTGCCTCTCCAGTCTTCCTCTTTTCTCCCACGAAGTTCCAAAGACCCCATCTCGATCTTACATTAATTATTGCAGTTATTCAATCAGTTCCTATTGAACCCACTAGACAGAGGATGAAGGCTGTGTCCTTTCCCCAACTGCAGGCCCAGCACCTAATGCAGAGCTTGATAAATATTCATCCAATAGATGACCTGTCATACTTGTTCCCTTCTCCCACCTTTACTCCATTTTTGCTTTTTCCCTTTTCTTCACCGAAACTTATCTGTCCATTGTACTATTCCTTCTGGGCCTTGCTGCGTGACAGTTCATAATCTGATAAATTAATCTATGCTGATAGGTAATTGGAAAACCTGGTAGTGTAGTGGTTAAGAGTTTGGCTGCTAACCAAAAGGTTGGCAGTTCGAATCCACCAGGCACTCCTTGGAAACCCTATGGAGCAGTTCTACTCTGTCCTATAGGGTCACTGTGAGTCGGAATCCATTCGACAGCAATGGGGGGGATAGGTAATTAGCAACAGCTACTTAGAAGGCCCTTTTTAGATGCATTTTAAAGATGTTTCATGTTTTTTAAGTAAAAGGGAAAACTGATATGGGATTTTCAGACACCGTGATCCCAAAGGCATGTTCGAGTGTGTTGGAGGAAGTTCTTTCTTCACTCCTAAATTGATTAGTTCAGTTGTAGAATTTTCATCTTCCTTGCAGGATGCCCGGGTTCAATCCCCAGCCAGTGCGCCTCAAGCGCAGCCACCACCTATCTGTCAGTGGGGGCTTGAGTGTTGATATGACGAAGAAGAAGTTTCAGCAGAGCTTCCAGACTAACACAGGCTAGGAAGAAAGGCCTGGAGATCTATTTCCAAAAAATTAGCTGATGAAAACCCAATGGATAACAAGGGTCTGAGCCTGCTGTGCATGGGGTCACCATGAGTTGGGAGGCTGACTCCATGGCAGTCAACAATAACGACCACAATATATAGACTTAGAGTCCCTTGGTCGTGCAATAGGTTAATGCATTCAGCTGCTCACCAAAAGGTCGGAGGTTCAAGTCCACCCAGAAGTGTCTTGGAAGAAAGGCCTTGTGATCTACTTCCAAAAAATCACCATTGAAAACCCCATGGAGCACAGTTCTACTCTGACACAGAGTTGCTAGGAGTCAGAGCTGACTCGATGGCAACTGGTTACTGCTTCTATGCAGACTTGGGCAGTCTTCGCGAAGTCTCCTAAAATTAAGAGGATAAGACATCTTTACTTAGAGATAACGTAATATTTTCTAAAGACCTTTGGTGTTGGTGAGCTCTTCAGTGCGTGACGGGCAAAGGGGAGCATGTGGTTCTGAGATCCCAAGAACCAAGAGGTTGCACTTTGGCTATCTCTTTCTTTCCTTGAGTCTAATCTACTCCAAAGAAAAGGGCGATTCTTCCACTCTAAAAAAGTGAATTCAAAGAGGAAGCATGCACAACTAATTCTACGTGATAGGGAACCGCTCACAGTTCAGGACTTTTTCTTTTGTATAAATTGAATCCCTTTTGCTGAGAATTTGAGAGAGAATTAATATCAATATATCTAATAAACTGTTAATTAAAAAATGAATTATTAAATTCGAATCTGATATTTAAATTGTTGGGTTTGAAATATTTCATTTTTTATAATTAAAAGCAATATAATTAGCTGGACAAGAGCAGTTGCTTTTAATTAAGGACGTGAAAAATTGGCCAATGCTGGGTACCTAGGATTGTCATTTTTCTTGGATACAGTATTTAGAAAGCTGGCCATTCGTGGTGTATTCAGCAAGCACTTAGTGCCAGACCTAGAGATGCAAAGGTGAAGGGAACGTGGTCCCACTCCAGAGCAGCTCACAGCCGTGTGGGTGAGATGGAGTGTCACTCCTAGCTGTCATCTGGTGTGCTAAATGCTTTCAGAAGCCGATACGCAGAGCCATGGGTACACAACACGGTGGACAGTGTCAGTGAAGACTTGACACATTTGAGCTGATTCAAATCTCTAGTTAGGGGATAAGCAAGTTCCTTAAGATTCTGCTGAAATTTCAAATGGCATTTTCTCCACTAACCACCATGAACCTTTAGATCTGGGACTCCCAACGGCGGGTGAGTTTGCTCCCCAGGGGACATTTGGCAATGTCTGGAGACAGTTTTGGTTGTTACAACTAGAGGAGGTGCTATTGGCATCTAGTGGCCGAGGCCGCTTTGCTACTAAACACCCTACAAGGCAGAGGACAGCCCCCACAACAAAGAATTATCTGGCCCAAAACGTCAACAGTGCTGAGAGTGAGATTCATACCTTAGATGATCTGTTTCGCGCAGCTAAGCTGTCTCCTGCCTGAGAAGGTGAATGTGAACTCTCATCCCCTAGGTGGGCCTCGCTGGGTCAGGGACTGTGTCTTATTCCCTCTGAGGCCTCAGAGCCCAGCACTCGCTTTCTGTGACACGAATAAGTATGCCAACAAATGGGCGAGAGGATGTAGGCTGTAGCCAGCTGAGGGGTGGGTGACACGTGCTGACTGGGAGACACACGTCTATGTGAAGAGGGAAGGCTTGACTTGACTCCAGAGATTGCTGCCAAGCGGAAACGCGAGCCCAACGCTAACAGCTGTTCCACATTTTCAAAGTAATCTGGAAATCTGGGCTTTCAAGAGCAGATCACCCAATGTCTAAGTGTTGATAGCTAATTTAAAGTTTGAAGCCCATAAAAACAAGAAACAATACACTGTGCAGGCAAGCACCATAAGTCCAAACCAAACAGGCCTGCAGCCCCCGCTCCCCTTTATGACTTCTGATTGACACTACAGAGGCCAGCCCGCCCCGGCGTAGAGTCTGGGAGCTGGACACCTGGCAATTGTGTGAACACGTTCAGTGTAAGTACAACACGGAACAGCTCTGTGCAAGAGACACAGAAAGGCTGAGCTACAGCCTGACACGCCTCTTCTGGTGGTTCACTTTGCGGCTGGAAAAATTCTTTGAGGCTGAAAACACACCATCCTTTAACTCAAGAGTTCTCGAAAACCAGGAAATTCCAAAGTCAAGGATCCTTTTGCTGTAATCACACACACCGTTTCCTTGATCTGGGCACATGAGCCCGCAGCCTTTCCTTCCATTTTGTTCAGGGGAGACCCTGAAGTTCACAGGATGCGAAGCAGACTGGAGGTGGGCCTTTATGGACCGCTGCTTTCTTACTATACAGACTTAGCATTTCCTTGCCACTGGACAGCTGTTATTTTTCATACTCTGTTCAGCAACTGGCTTTTTTGGTTCATTTTGAAATTCTGTACAAAATATAATCGCATAAAAGCTAACTTGTAAGAATGAAAGAGGTTGTAAAGAATTTAGACTATCACTATGAAGGATAAGGATACAGAAATTTGGGGCTGAGAGAGAGTCTCGAGAATGTTCTAGGATATGAATGTTTCTTCTCTTGGAGTTGGGTCATCTTTCCTAGCAGGACAGGGACCAGGTGAGGAGAATGTGGCACAGGACTATGTCCCTGCTCCACAGCTCCTGTTTCACTTACAAATCATTACATCTCTTAATGGATATTTTACTTTTATTGGTGAATGGTTCCCTTGTTGTTGTTAGCTGCTATTGAGTCGACTCCGACTTATAGGGACTTTATGTACAAAAAAAAAAAAAATTTTTTTTTTTTTTATGTACAACAGAATAAAATGCTGCCCAGTCCTGCATCATCCTCACCATCACCAGCATGCTGGAGTCCATCACTGTGGCTATTGTGCCAATCTAGCTCACCGAGGGTCTCCCATGCTCTCGCTGGCCCTCTACTTCACCAAACGTGATGTCCTCCTCCAGCAATTGATCCCTCCTGATGGCATATTCAGAGCAAGCAAGTTGGAAAATGCTATAATCCATATGGTTTTCACTGGCTAATTTTTGGAAGTAGATCGTCAGGACTTTCTCAGGGAAGCATTTTTACCAAAGGAGCATTTGGCCCCTCTCCTCAAAACCCTCTATAGGCAGCCCCCGGGTTACGAACGAGATCCGTTCCTAACTGTATCTTTAAGGTGAATTTGTAGGTAAGTCAGAACAGGTGCATATGGTTCTTATATAACGTTACTTTAGTGCACGAAAGCCTGAGTCAAAGCCTGAGTCCAGCACAACTAGATGGTGCCCGGCTACCACCACCAACGGCTCTGACAGTGATCACAGCAGAGGGTCCCAAACAGAGCTGGAGAAAGATGTAGAACAAAATTCTAACTCACAGAAAAAGACTAGACTTACTGGTCTGACAGAGACTGGAGAAACCACAGAGTACACCCCCAGACACACTTTTAACTCAGTACTGAAGTCACTCTTGAGGTTCACCCTTTGGCCAAAGATTAAAAAAAAAAAAAAAAAGACAGGGCTAAATGAGACTAAATGGGTACACCAACTCAGGGGCAGGAGGAGAAGGCAGGAGGAACAGGAAAGCTGGTAATGGGGAACCCAAGGCTGAGAAGGGGAGGGTGTTGATACGTCATGGGGTGGGCAACCAATGTCACTAAACAATATGTGTATTAATTGTTTGATGAGAAATTTGCTTTGTAAACAAACCTTCATCTAAAAAAAAAAATTTTTTTTTTTTTAAAGCACAATTTAAAAGAAGAAAGAAAAGGATCAAAGCCTTTTCAATGATTTAAAAGCTGCACTTGCTGCAAATGAAGGTGATTGTGATGAAGACACTATGAGTACGGGTTGGTTCAGTTGTTTCAAGGTGAGGGCAAGTTTACATAGCATTAAAGGGCAAGTACGAGCTGTCCCCAAGTTAGATGTTTGTAACCCCGGAACTGTCTGTAATTGCTCTTCATCTCACTTAGGGTAAAGCCAATCCCTTCAATGGCCTTTAAGGCCCCTCTACCTTTAAGATCTGCCATCAACTACACCTTAGCCTTATCTCCTACCTCTCTCCTCCTCGTCCCTGTGCTCTGGGCACACTGGTCCTTGAGCAGACCAAGCACATTCCCACCTCAGGGCCTTTGCACATGCTGTTCCCTCAGAAATCTCTATGGCTCACTCCCTTACTTCCTGCAGGTCTCAAACATCTTAGTGGGAGGCAGTGCTGTCTTTAAGCAAATGGGTGGCTATATTCTAAACAAGGATGATGCGGAGTTTACCTAAGAGAAACTGAATGAGGTTTCAAAGAAGAGGAAAGAAATGCAAACACCAAACCAAAAAAACGAAACCCAGTGCCGTCAAGTTGATTACGACTCATAGCGGCCCTATAGGACAGAGTAGAACTGCCCCATAGAGTTTCCAAGGAGTGCCTGGCAGATCTGAACTGCCCACCCTTTGGTTAGCAGCCATAGCACTTAACCACTATGCCACCAGGGTTTCCATAAAAAAAGAAGCTTCACAAAAAAAAGGTTGTTACTCTTGTGTGGGATAGTGGCTAGAAGGCATAGTGGGAATGTTGTTTCTCAATCTGGGTGCTGATTATAGTATGGTATATTCAGTTTGCGAAATTCATCAAGTTGTACATTTATGATATATGTACTTTTCTTCAATAAAAAAATATTTTTAAAAGAAGCCTTCACTAACAGGGGATTTACATTTCAGTGGGGACATACACCCAATACACACAGTCTTTCTTCAACATGTGAGGCAAAAATTTTGAGAACAAATTTTGAGACGAAAAAAGGTTCTTTAAACATTTGATGAAACCCAAACAACTAATCTGCATTTCCTCTCTCTGTGCAAAAGACTTACCAACCCACGGTTGCACGCGTCAGGATCATATCAAACAGCAATATGGATAAACCAGCAGTGATTACCTGTGGAAATAATTTCAACAAAAGGTCATGAAAAATGGTGGACACATGGCTTTCTGCATTGGTCCAAACCCCTAAGACCGTACAACACAAAGAGTTAACCCAGTCTGTGGACTTTAGTTAATAGTAATGCATCAATACTGGTTCCTCAACTGTAACAGAAGTACCAGACCAAACAATACAAGATGTTAATAATAGGGGGACCTGGCGACCAGAGGGAGAGGGAGTATTTGGAAACTCTATACTTTCTGCTTAATTTTTCTATAAGCCTAAAACGCCTCTAAAAAATAAAGTCTACTAATTAAAAGAAAAAAAAAAGGAGCCCTGGTGGTGCAGTGGTTAAGAGGTTGGCTGCTAACCAAAAGGTCAGCAGTTCAAATCCATCAGCCGCTCCTTGGAAACCCGATGGGGCAGTTCTACTCTGTCCTATAGGGTTGCTATGAGTCGGAACTGACTTGACAGCACCTAACAACTGTTTAAAAAAAGGTCTTCAGAGCAGTGAGACTTTAGTAACTTTCTCTAAAGTTGTTTTTCACAAACTTAATTCCCGGGCATTCAGACCCCAACATTAGCCATTTTGCACTGTGTCCTTCTTTCCCTTACACACTTAACTTCCTAGTCCCTGGTATTTAGGGTTGCTCCTGAGCAAAGCGTTTGGTGCTGAAAATGCTAAGTCCTAGTCCATTTTGGGGGGTAGGAATCGTCAAAGAAGCATTTAACTCCCAAACTCTTCAAAGGAGGGGGCACTCAGCCAACAGTCAACACCTCCCTTATGCCTCTTCAGGGCAGAGAGATTAAGAATTAGGAACACTCATTTCCATCTTGCCTCAGCTGTGCAGAACTAATCTCCAAGGTCAGTGGTGCTCATTAACCTGTTCCCAGATACTCCAGATAAAAACCTGTCCTACAAATCTGCCTTTGCCTACAGCACTGTCTCACCCAGCTTTCCTAATGACCCGTCTCTCTGGCCCATGACGCACATTCTAAGAAACCAGGTATTTCCTGGGGAAGGGAGCAATGAAGTCATTAATTACTTATTTGTAAATACCTAGAAGCCAAAGAAGAGGGAAGAGGCTTCCCCCGCATCTCTCAGAGCTAGAAATTACAGAAATGTCTCTTAGGGATGGCAGCAGTAACAAGGCCCAGACTCTGGAGGTGCTTCTACAGAGTAGGCACAAAGAGGGGAGTATGTGTAAACCATTGACCCAAATGTGCCAAGACTCTGAATGTCTACTGAACAAAAGATGTTTTCTGTTTCCAATTCTGCATTCTGCAGGTCAAAACAGCTTCCATGAGGAAGGTAGCCCTCAGGACTTGCTTTCTTGGGCTGCAGTGAGAAGAGCGAGAAGGAGGCCATGTTGGGTGAGTGTCCTGGAGGTCCTTAGAAATGTCAACTACCTAGTGAGAAGGAAGGAGAAGGTTCCATAAGCCCCCTTCCCAGGAAGAAGGTAAACGGCTGGGGTGCAACAGAAACTTTTCTTTACCATCTCAGAAAGAAGTCCCTCTGGAGCCATAAACCACAAATCTTAAGTATATGAACTTTGTGAAATTCTTGAAACTTTGTTTACTCATGGGGTCATTTTCTGTTTGCCTCCCTTTATCGATTTGCAGTAAAAACCTTTACAATAAAAAAGACCTGAGTATTGTCTTCAGGGACAACAAAGAAGCAGAAATTGAGTCAGGGAGACAATTACCGAGCAGAACTCAAAGTTTTTATCCTTTAAGGAAGACATTTTCAAAGTGGTGGGTTCTTTCCTAAAGAACATGATGAATGACAACTGTCACTCTTTCCTTTTGCAAATCCTTGGACATGTCTTGGGACATTGCCAAAGGAGATGTATTTCTTGGAATTGCTGAAAAAGTTTCCATCCTACTGACGTGTTTTAGTCATCTAGTGCTCCTGTAACAGAAATACCACAAGTGCATGGCTTTAACAAAGAGGAATTTATTCTCTCACAGTCTAGTAGGCTAGAAGTCCAAATTCAGGGTGTCAGCTCCAGGGGAAGGCTCTCTCTGCTGGCTCTGGAGAAAGGTCCTTCTCATCAATCTTCCTCTGGACTAGGAGCTTCTCCGTTCAGGAACGCTGGGTCCAAAGGACACGCTCTGCTCCCCACACTGCCTTCTTGCTGGTATGAGGTCCCCACTCTCTGCTTGCTTCCCTTTCATCTCTTGTAAGGTAAAAGGTGGCGCAGGCCACACTCCAGGGAAACTCCCATTACATTAGATCAGGGATGTGACCTTAGTAAAGTTGTTAAAATCCCACCCTAACCCTCTTTAACATAAAATTACAATCACAGAATGAAGGACAACCACACAATACTGGGAATCATAGCCTAACCAAGTTGACACATATTTTCTGGGGACATAATTCAATCCATGAAACGATGGATGTTGCTGATGTTGAATTTACAAAGGGCCCAACTAGCCTTTTCTAACTCTTCACCATTGTCTTCATCTTCATTGCCTGTTTTTTTTTTTTTTTTTTTTACCAGTTCTTCAAGGCATTTTTTTTATGGTAAATATACATGTAACAAAATATTTGACACCTCAACAATCCTCACATGTACAGTTCAGTGACATTACTTATGTTCATCATGTTGCTTAACCATCACCATTAACCATTCCCAAATTTCAAGGCATTCCTTACCGGTATCTGTCATGGATTGAATTATGTCCCCTCAGACATGTGTGTATCAATTTGGTTAGGCCATGATTCACAGTATTGTGTGGTTGTCCTCCATTTTGTGACTGAAATTTTATGTTCAAGAGGATTAGGGTGGGATTATAGCACCCTTACTAAGGTCACATCCCTGATCCAGTGTAAAGGGAGTTTCCCTGGGGTGTGGTCTGCACCACCATAAAGGAAAGGGAAGCAAGCAGGGAGTTGGGGACCTCACACCACCAAGAAAGCAGCACCGGAGCAGAGCGCATCCTTTGGACACGGGGTCCCTGTGCCTGAGAAGCTTCTCAACCAGGGGAAGGTTGAGGACAAGAACCCTCCCCCCGAGCCGACAGAGAGAGAAAGCCTTCCTCTGGAGGTGACACCCTGAATTTGGACTTGTAACCTATTAGAGTGTGAGAAAATACATTTTTCTCTGTTAAAGCCATCCACTTGTGGTATTTCTGTTATGGCAGCACTGTATAACCAAGACAGTGTCTCTCCTTATTCTCTGACAACTTCTTGCATATGACTGTTGTCTAGCCTGTGAAGCCGTCACCTCCCGTGTGTGACTGTACCTGTGCTCCTCCGTGAGCCTCTTCAGCTTAGGAGGACTCAGCTAGTCTGCTTATTCCTATTAGCTTCATTTTATGCCAAGAAAAACACTTCTTAAAAATTTCAAACCAGCCCTTGCTTGAAAATAAAACAGGTCTAGTTTCTAGTAGCCAGGCTGGTGCCTTTGCCATGTTGCTTCCTGAAACTGTTTGTATATAGACTCCTGCCTTTCTCCTGAGCCACTTCTCGAACTTCTTGAAAGTTTTCTCTCTCACGTGATGGATGAATTTTTTCCTGATGGGGACACTTACTGCCATTTCACAGATAGTCCATCTATTTCTGCAGAGAGCATACAGTGAGTATTGTGTGTACATGAAGCCACCCTGGAGCTGGACGGGCCACTTTTTAATCGACTCAACAAGAACCACTCGCTTCTGGGGCTTCTCCAGTTTCTTTTATTTTCATCACCAACCCTAGCCGTCCGCACTCTTTTTGGAGGCATTTCTTCACACACACGCACACACTCACCCATGTCCTACTACTTCACAAAAGTCACTGCCTAAGAAAGGACATGTAGCAGTGAACAACACCTCACCGAGAGGGAGACACTGGGCAGCTGGCCAGTCTGACTCGCTCCCACACATCAGCCTCACCACGTGTGAGGATCACATTCGTGCCTCAACAGAGTGGTAGGTTTCTATATGCCACAGGCTTTCTTTCGGGACTGCTCAAGGATGGTCACAAGTGTGACTGTTCAGTCTGCTGATGCCAAGGGGCCACTCCACTGCTAACGCCACGAAGGAAGAAAGCGATGCGAGAAGTGGCTGGTTGTGCAAGTCTGGATACAGAATGTCCCAGGCAGTCACTTGAGGCACTACTTAACAGGTGTGCAAGACTCCCTCAGTTTACAGGTGGGGAAACTATGGCCCAGACAGTGAGAAACAGAATAAAGGTCCTGGCCCCCAGGCCAGCCTTCTTTCATAGCCAGAAGCTCAAGAAAGGGCCCAAAGAAGGTCCACATAGCATTTAAAAAAGAATCCGTTTCTTTCTCTCTGCCTGAATTCTTAATCCTTATCCTTCCCCCTACTGCTTCACCTGACTAAATCTTGTGGTGAGACTCCTCGGGGAGCCTCCCCAAGGGCCCCTATGGCTTTAGTCTCTGTTCTTCCTGAGCACTTTGTTCCTACCTGTGTGAGAGTGCTCACTCCCTGCCTTCGCCAGCCTGTGTGTATCATCGATCTGTTTAAAGTCTATCTCCTCTCTCTAGATGTGAGCTCCCAAGGTCAAGGGCTTGGCTCAGTAGGCATTTGACAAAGGTTGAAAAGAACTGAGGCCACCGATGGTCTCTGGAGGGCACGTGTTCAGGCTGCAGGCTTGGCACTGACTGCCTTTTTGCTCACGTGGAGAGTCTGCTCTGGGGAAGAGGATGTTCAGGTGCTGAAAGCTCAAAATGTGCTCTGGAACACGAGTGGGGACACGCAGTTTTAGCACAGGAACAAAATCTTGTATCGTTAAGCACAAAGCACGTGTTTAAAAACAAAAGGCGTAACAGGAAAAGAAAAGGTCTCTTAAGATTCTGGAATATCATGGAGGCTTACAAAGGAATGTACCGATATGTGTATAGGTGTGTGTGTGTGTGTGTGTGTGTGTGAGAGAGAGAGAAAGAGAGTAAGAGAGAGAGAGACAGACAGACAGAAGCATAACTTTAACTCCTATCTTCCAGCTCCTGATGACAAGGTTACCAAATGCCAAACTGAGATCACAGAACAGTAATTCTGCCAAAAACACACAGGCATAAAATCTATCTCAGCTTTTAGTTCCCTTCCTGGGCCTGGAGGGGCTTTGTTGCCACCTCCACCATCATGTGCCGAGCACGTGCTTTGGGAACGCATTGATTTTGACATTTGTTGGTACCGGCGCCTTCCTGAGTGACTACCCAGATGATGAAACCCAGGGCTTGGGGCCTTGGGGTATAAGCATTGAGGTCGGAACTTTTCCCCCCCTTTCCTTTCCCTGCAGCCCAGCTCCTGAGGGCCAGCCCCATCCACAGAATAGGATTCTGCTTTAGTTCTTACTCTGGGGAGTCCCTGGGTGATGCAAGCAGTTAATACACTCAGCTGCTAACCAAAAGGTTGGAGGTTCAAGTCCACCTAGAGGTACCTCAGAAGAAAGGCCTGGTGATCAACTGAGAAATCAGACACTGAATACCTTATGAAGCACAGTTCTACTCCATCCAGCTGTACCTCTAGACCAGCCTCCACATAACTAGACTCTTAGTCTTGGACACACTTAGTGGGACGATCTCCCAAATTCCAGCCATCTCCCCCTCTTTTCCTCACCCTGGGCTTCAGAAAAGACAGGAACAGGCCTCATACGCCAAGCCTGTCTGTGTGATGCGAGCTGCTCCACTGTTGGATCAGTGGGTCAACATCCTGCTGCATCAAGCAGTATTTTCCAAAATCTGAGCAACAGGAATGAATCCAGTGCACCACACTCCATGGTGAGGGATAAAACCAAGCTGCTGATGTTCAAGAGCTGAGACCCAGGTCCAGGCAGTAAGGAGCCTACTGCAGGGTGTGTACCCTGGGGGACCAGGAAGCGCTCCAGCCCCTTCCACACGCCCAACCTCCTTAAATACAATAATGTCACCTGAGGCACAAGAATCTCTCAAACAAACTACATTTTGTGCTCCAAAAAATGCCACTAAAAGCATAAACATTAAAAAAAAAAAAAAAACCTTTAAAATGGCTAAAATGTGCCCATGAAAAAGACTTAAATACACTCTTGGAAATTGCTATTCAAGAGACATAAGAAGTAGCAATTACTACCAATTGTTGTTCTTGCTTTTAAAAGCATTTCAAAGATACAAGCTTTTCCCAAAGAAGGAAGAGTTTCATCATCTTAGGAATGTCTCCTTCTCACACGCAGATCTGAATAACAAACACCAGGACCTGCCACAGGCCGCTGCCAAAAACAGCAGAACCCAATACAATGTGTCAGCAGCCTGGCTCTGTACTTCCTGGCTTTGTCAACTGATGTCACAACCTCTCTGTTTACACAGTTGTTGGTATTTAAAGCAGATCGAGTTTGTTTTTTAAACATTCATTGCAATCCTAGGACAAATTTTGTTTGTTTTTTAAAGGAAATAAAGGAGGAGGCTTATTAGTGGGAACGTGCCAGACAGGTATCTGGGGGGGAACCAGGGATTCAGGTTGTTGTTTGTTACTGTTTTGCTGCTGTGGTGGTGGTGGTGGACGTGGCTGCTAAGACAACAGGAACTGATCTTAGCGTGCCTGCAAGGCCCTCCTCACCACCCGTCTGCATGTTTGTCATACGGTGGTGGCTTGTGTACTCTGTGTTCTATGCCACCAGTATTTCAAATACCAACAGGGTCACCTATGGTGGACAGGTTCCAGTGGAGGTTCCAGACTAAGACAGACTAGGGAGAAAGGACTGGTGAACTACTTCTGAAAATTAACCAATGAAAACCCTATGGACCACAACAGAACATTTTCCAACATAGTGTTGGAAGAGGAGCCACCTAAGCTGGAAAACCAAAAAAACCCATTGTCCTGTAGTTGATTCCCACTCTTGGTTATTCCATGTGTTACAGGGTAGAACTGCTCCATGGGGTTTTCTTGGCTGTAACCTTTTAAAGAAGCAGACCGACAGGCCTTTCTTCCACAGCACTGCTGGGTGAGTTTGAATGCCGACCTTAGGTTAGTAGTTGAGTCCAAACTGCACCATCTAGGGACCTCCTAAGGTGGACACTCAAAATACACAATGGTCTCATCAATGGACACAAGCCAACCAATGGATGTGAAGATGGCACAGGACTGGGCAACATTTTGTTCTGTTGTGCGTGAGTCGGAGCCAACTCCATGGCAACCAGCAACAAAGCCCTCCACCGCCTACTACTTCAGCCTCAGTTACAGCCACCCACCTTTCACTGAACTAACTGTCTGTTTCAAACACGGTTTCACATCATCTTGCCTTTGCTCGGCTCAGTGCTCTCTGCCTGGAATAATTTCACAAGCTTCCCCACACAATCCCTATTCATCTTTCAAAAATCTCCCTCTAGGAAACTTTCCTGAGCCTGACCCCCAACCACACACCCGAGACCAGGCACCTCTTCTCAGTGCTTCTGTGATCCTTGCCAGGGCACGTACCAAAGCCTGTGAGTGTGTTCGCTCAGACCAGGCTGTGTGCTAGGCATCTCTGTACATTCAGTGGAGGTCTAGCAGCAGAGACTGCTTATGTAAGCGTCTGGTACATTTTATGTAACTGCACTAGATCACTGGAGCTGGTGATAGATCCCCCAAGGTCACAAGACTGCTTATTTTTAACTCCTTTTTCCTATATCCTGGATAATAGGAACCAAGGACTTGAGAACCATTGGGATTTTCTCTCTGCCCCTCATCCTTCTTTGACCAATTAACTCCACAAGAGTAGAAGCAGCTCCACAGAGAGGATCTGTGACCAGCTCTATGTGATACCAAGTCCAAAAGTGCCAGAAAAGGGCTCTGATTGGCTCCGGGACCAACTGATTGTGATAACGTAAGAACATGGACACTCGCCCTTAAACTTGATGGTTGGAATTGAGGAAGGAACATTCGCTAGAGGAAACCCTGGCCATGCAGTGTGGTTAGACAAGCAGCATCTATATCACCCAGGAGTTGGTAGGAAATGCAGATTCTCAGGCTCTACCCCAGACCTACCCAACAGCATCTTCATGTTAGCAAATCTCCAGATGACATGCATGAGCGTTAACATTTGAGAAGGTCTCTGTTCTGTACCCTAACTCTGGCAACAAGGCTCAAGAATTACTCGCCAGCCGGTAGGTACATGCTCTGCATGGCCACATCTCCAGGGAGGACATGGCCTGCACCATCACGTCTCCAGGGAGGAGGCTGCCTGCACCATTACATCTCTGGGGAGGACACGGTCAGCACCATCATGTCTCCAGGGAGGGGGCAGCGTGGACCATTACATCTCCAGGGAGGACGTGGTCAGCACCATCATGTCTCCAGGGAGGACACGGTCAGCACCATCACGTCTCCGGGGAGGGCATGATCAGCACCATCATGTCTGCAGGGAGGACATGGTCAGCAACATCATGTCTCCGGGGAGGAGGCAGCCTGCACCATCACGTCTCCAGGGAGGACACGGTCAGCACCATCACGTCTCTGGGGAGGAAGCAGCCTGCACCATTACCTATCTGGGGAGGACATGGTCAGCACCATCACATCTCCAGGGAGGAGGCAGGCTGCACCATCACGTCTCTGGGAAGAGTGTGGGCTGCACCATCATGTCTCCAGGAAGGATGTGGCCTGCACTGTCACATGTCCAGGGAGGAGGCAGCCTGTACCATCACGTCTCTAGGGAGGACACGGTCGGCACCATCATGTCTCCAGGGAGGACACGGTCAGCACCATCACATCTCCGGGGAGGATGTGGCCTGCACCATCATGTCTCCAGGGAGGACATGGTCTGCACCATCATGTCTCTGGGAAGGATGTGGCCTGCACCATCATGTCTCCGGGAAAGACATGGCCTGCACTGTCACACATCCAGGGAGGACACGGCCTGCACCATCACGTCCCTGGGGAGGACACGACCTGTACTTTCACATGTCTCCGGGGAGGAGGTGGCCTGCACCTTCACATCTCCAGGGAGGAGGCAGCCTGCAACATCACATCTCCAGGGAGGACACCATCAGCACCATCACATCCCCAGGGAGGAGGCAGCCTGCACCATCACATGTCCCCAGGGAGGAGGTGGTCTGCACCACTACATCTCCAGGGAGGACATGGTCAGCACCATCACATGTACCCAGGGAGGCGGCAGCCTGCACCATTACATCCCCAGGGAGGACATGGTCAGCACCATCATGTCCCTGGGGAGGAGGCAGCCTGCACCATAACATCTCTGGGAAGGAACCAGTCTGCACCGTCAGGTACAAGCCACGGAGTTGGAGGTGCAGGTCAGACTGTCTTGGAGTCTGTTGCAGACTCACATACAAATATTACTAACTTGGCCTTCCTTTTAAGTTAAAGACTTAATCTAATATGAAACTGATAATATGAGAGCAGGTTCTCTTGTTCTCCAAGGACCCAGGGAACTACTCCAAGCCCACTAGGTAGAAACCACAGCTGAGGCTGAGAACTCTATTTGGCATTTTTAAATATTCAATTAACCCTTATTGGGACCTAGTCTACGACTTATTATCATGGTCAGTGTAATTATTAATGAGAGACAACTCATGCTGAACTCCAGGAATGGCTATTAATAGTGTTTGGTGTCACCTCATTCAAACATATAATGAGCCATTAAAAAAACATTTGCCATAAGCACAGAGATTAGGGTCATGTGAAGGAAGGATACATTATAAACCTAGAGAAATGTTAGGTGGCTTTTAACAATCTTCTACATTTTCTAGAAGAAACAAGAAAAACAAAGTTAGAAAAACGTGGCATGAATATCCCACCCAGCGGCTCCACTGCAGAAAGATCCGGCCATCTGTCCCTGTAAAGGTAACAGCCGAGGAAACCCTATGGACAGTTCAGCTCTATTCTGTCACATGGGATCACTATTGAGTTGAAATCGACTTGACGGCACCTAACAACAATAACAAGGGGAGAAAGCACCTGCACAAAGTGGACCAACACCAGGCTCTGCAGAGTCCTATGTATTATCTCGTGTAATCCTGCACAGTAGTGTGATTAGCCACATTTTACAGATGAAGAAACTGAAGCTCACAGAAGTTAAATCCCTTGCTCAAAACATAGTCATAACGGCAGAAGAGTTGGGACTAAAATCCAAGTCTCCTGATTCCTGTGCCAATCCTCCTTTTCCAACTCCAAGCCAACCCTCAACAGTGACTTTGCTTAATCCTGGTGATATCAAATTGACTCAGTAGTTCTCAACCCTGCTGCACATCAGAATGTCCTGAAAAGTTAAAAAAAAAAAAAATTATATATATGTATATATATGTGTGTGTGTGTGTGTATATGTACACACACACACACACACACACACTAATGTCCTGCCCCATACCAACTGTCTTGGCTATCTAGTACTGCTATAACAGAAATACCACAAGTGGATGGCTTTAACAAAGAGAAATTTATTCTCTAACAGTGGCTAGAAGTCCAAATGCAGGATGTCAGCTCCAGGGGAAGGCTTTAACTCTCTGTCAGCTCTGGGGGAAAGTAGTCTGGGGGAAAGTCCTCATCAATAACCTTCCCTGGTCAAGGAGCTTCTCAGCACTGGGACCCCGGGTTCAAAGGACGAGCTATTGTCCTGGCTCTAGTTTCTTGGTGGTATGAGGTCTCTATATCTCTTTGCTTACTTCTCTCTTTTATATCTCAAAAGAGATTGATTTAAAACACAGTCTAATCTTGCAGATTGAGTTCTGCCTCATTAACATAACTGTCGCCAATCCCGCCTCATTAACGCCATAGAAGTAGGATTTACAATACAGGAAAATCACATCAGATGACAAAATGGTGGACAATCACACAATACTGAGAATCATGGACTAGCCAAATTGACACACATTTTTATGGGGACACAATTCAATCTATAACACCAATCAAATCAGAATCCCTTAGGATGAAGCCCAGGTATCAGCATTTTTAAAAATCCCCTAGTGATTCTCATATGATACTTCAGCTGATGCCCAGATAAAGTATTAGTTTGAGTAAAAGTATCTATAAAACTCCAAAACATCACAGAACTAATGTAGAACATTGATGAAATAGGCGCTGGTTGTTTCAGTCAAAATGTTGGCCACTCAAGGTTGAGAAGGGGAAAGTGTTGATGTGTCATGGGGTTTTAATTGTTATGGATTGAATTGTGTCCCCCGAAAATATGTGTCAACTTGGTTAGGCCATGATTCCCAGTACTGTGTGGCTGTCCTCCATTTAGTGATTGTAATTTTATGTTAAAGAAGATTAGGGTAGGATTGTAACACCCTTACTAAGGTCACATCCCTGATCCAGTGTAAAGGGAGTTTCTCTGGAGTGTGGCCTGCACCACCTTTTATCTTACAAGAAATAAAAGGAAAGGGAAGCAAGCAGAGAGTGGGGACCTCATACCACCAAGAGAGAAGCACCAGGAGCAGAGCACATCCTTTGGACCTTGGGTTCCTGTGAGGAGAAGCTCCTAGTCCAGGGGAAGACTAACAAGAAGAACCTTCCTCCAGAGCTGACAGGGAGAAAAAGCCTTCCCCGGAGCTGAAACCCTAAGTTTGAACTTCTAGCCTATTAAACTGTGAGAAAATAAATTTCTCTTTGTTAAAGCCATCCACTTTTGGTTATTTCTGTTACAGCAGCACTAGATAACTAGAACAGCAACCAATGTCACAAAACAATATGTGTATTGTTTAATGAGAAACTAATTTGCTCTGTAAACCTTCATTTAAAGTACAAAAAAAAAAAATGTTGGCCTGTCACAACATACAACATTCTATTTTGAAGTGGAAGTTTTTGCATTATTATACAGATGCAAAAACTAAGACCCAGGAAGATGGCCTAAGCTACTGGTTTTCCAACCAGACTTTGCCAACCATTATTTCCCTAGAGCCACTGGGGATGCCATGGTGAGGCAAGGTAAGAGGCTTTATTGATTTGTTCTGAGCAAGTTCCTGATCATCTTACTAAATCATCATTTCAATTTTAATTAGCTATGTTTTTACCACAGTCTAGGTGTTTGTATATACCAGCCTGTGCAATGGGGCTTTCTCAAAGGCACAGCCTCTTTCTCCTCAGACACAGGTTTCAGATCTGATGCAAATAGTGGAGATTAACAAGGCAAGTTAGAGGTGAGGAGGACTTCCAGTTTCTTCTCTTGATTCCATCTCTACCCATGGGGGAAGTAAACTCTTCTGCCTTCTCTTCTATCCTTTCACTCTCTTCTAAGTTCACTCCATTGTGAGAAGAATTGTGTACCTGATTGTCCATTTACTGAAGCTCATTATATTAGTTAGTGGGGTTCTAATGCTTTAAAGGTAAGAACCCAAACTCCACGTGGTCTCTTTCTTCTCTTGACTCCATGCAATAAAACTCTCTTAACTATCTGTCTCCACGTGTCGAAGATGCAGGTGCAGGATGGGAGGAAGCCATGCCTCCTATACGGAGCAGAAATCCTTAAGTCTCCCAGCTAGGGTTGTGTGTTTCAACTCAACTTTGCTTCCCACTTACCTACTGTGATGGTTAAGGTTGTGTGTCAACTTGGCTGGGCCATGATTCTCAGTGATTTGGCAGTTATAATGTAGTTTGGCAGTTATGTAACGATGTAATTACCTCCATGATGACATCTGATATAATGTAATCACCTCCATGATGGGATCTGCTGTGAGTAGCCAATCAGTTGAAAAGGAGTTTCCTTGGGGGTGTGGCCTCCATCCAATACATATGGACTTTCTGGAAAAGCTTGCTGGCTTTTGCTTGCTCTGGATCCTGCATCCTGCTCATCATCATCTGACCTCCAGTTCTTGTGACTTAGCCAGTGGCTTGCCGTACTGCCTTCCAATGTTCTATTTGTCAGCCCCAACAGCCCATTAACCAGCAGCCTGCCATCCTGCTGATCTTGGGTTCATCAGCCCCTGCAGCTAGAGGGGGCCAGGAGACGCCTCCAGCCTGACACCTAACCCACTGACTTGGGACTTTCCAGCCTCTATAACTGCGTGAGCTATTTCCTTGAGGTAAATCTTTCTCTCTCTCGGTATGTGTATATATATGTTTCACTGGTTTTGCTTCTCTATAGAACCTAGCCTAAGACACCTACTATCTTTAGTCATATGTTCTCTTGGTCTATATCCCAAAAAGGGAGGAATGGGTAGTAGAATTCAAGTACCAAAACCCTGAACTCTTTTAACACAGACTGTGCTGAAAAGACTTTTGTGTCTTTTTCATATTACTTGCCTTTTGGTTATAACTTCAGAAACTCATGGACCTTTTCTTGTGAACTTGCAATCTTCCTGGTACAGTTGTGCAGAAGGTGTTAGTTCTTCCCCTGGCTGAGTGTCAGACTTTTCTCTTTGGTACTCTCATTTCTCAGAAGGTTGTATCAATATCATGTCTGCTAAAGTGGTGTTTCATGGTATTTTTGGAGGGCTCCTTCCTTCATCTTGTTTTTGAGCATTCCACTTCAGCTCATCCTAAAATACCTGGTTGGATTGTTTTACTTTTTGCTTGTTTTATTTGCTATTATAATTATCTTTAAATAAAGGGGTTATAAATTTGCCCATATAAAAAGCCAAATAATGTAGACTCACTTAGAACATCTAATTCTAGAAGACAAATGGGGAATTTGAGACTACCTTAATTTTCCCTCAGATGTAATTCAGTGACAGTTTGAAGCAGTCTTTTTTTTTAATGATGCTTTAAGTGAAAGTTTATAGCTCAAGTTAGTTTTTCATACAAAAATTTATACACACATTGTTATGTGACCCTAGTTGCTATCCCTATAATATGTCAGCACACTCCTCCTTTCCACCCCGATTTCCTGTGTCCATTCAACCAACTCCTGTCCCTTTCTGCTTCTCATCTCGCCTCTGGACAGGAGCTGTGGGGCAGTCTTTTAATTTTCCATTCTAGTACACTTCACTTTCTCAACTTTCTAGGTTTCATTTTAGTTAGTAAATATGCTCATCTACTGTTAGACTTACTTTTAGGATCACAGGTTTCTGCCAAGGTTATTTTTTAAACTTTTGTCCTCCTGATTAAAAAGTTCTACAAGTCTCCCAAGTTAAGCACTATCTGTGCCCTGGAAAGGAAGGGCATGTGGTTGAAGTGTTTTTATTTTCTAAGTTGTTCTGATTCACTCAAAGGATAGATCTAATCTCTACAAGCTATATTTGGAAGTGAGATGAGTTTAAGCTCAAAAGGGCTTTAAGTAAAAGCATCATAATCATACTTACCCCAAGGCCATGAGGATTTTTTTTTATCTCCTTTTGATATAACAATAAACCAGTTCATACCATTATTATATTTAACAATAATGGAGGAGAAAGAACACATTTGCCAAAAGATATACATTAAGACCCCAGACCCTGTGATGGTTAAGATTGTGTGTCAACTTGGCTGGGCCATGATTCTCAATGTTTATATGTAATCACTCCCATGATGGGATCTGCTGTGAGTAGCCAATCAGTTGAAAGGGAGTTTCCTTGGATGTGTAGTCTGCATCTGGATATAAGTGGATGTTCTGGCTTTTGCCCTTACTGGATTCTGCAGCTGCCTCCTGTTCCTCCACCTCGAGTTCTTGGGACTTAAACTAGCAGCTTATCTGCCGATCTTGGGATTCGTCCATCTTCACAGCCTGTGAGCAAGAGCTCTACTCTCTGACCTGCCAATCTTGGGTTCGCCAGCCCCTGCAGCTATGTGAAGCAGGAGAAGCCTCTATCCTGATCCACGGACTTGGGACGTTTCAGCCTCTACAATAACATGAGCTGTTCCCTTGCTATAAATTTCTCTCTATATATATTTTTATATGCTTTACTAGTTTTGCTTCTCTAAAGAACCCAACCTAAGACAGATCTTGACACTTTCTTTCAATGTTCGAAGGTGGAAAATGTGATGCCCATTTGGTAAAAACTCTTTGCAACTTTTGACCTGCCTTCTTCCTTTATCCCAGCAATTCCTGAAAGAGCATTAATTGGGAGCAATAAGCCCTCTCCGTGACATCAAGAGCTCTACCCTGGGTGCAGGTCTGGTCAAACTCGCTTTTACATGACCAGAGAGGGAAGATTCCTTAGGAACATACAAAGCTTGCAAAGATTCACTCTATCAGCAGATCTCCACTGGAATGATTTACAGACCGTGAAGACCTTCTAGCTTTTCCTGCACAACTCTCAGCACTTGCTGAAAATATAAATGGGTTACCTGAGAACCCATTCCTTACTCATTTGTAAAGTTTCAAAAATGAAAGTTAAAAAGTGATTTTCTCATGAGAAGCTTTCATTGAATTAGAAGTGAAAAAGGGAAAGGGCTATTCATTATTGCTGGGATGAAGTTCAGACCAAACTACAATGAATGAGCACCTGCAGTACGCAGCCACCACGCTAAGCGCTATTGTTCTTAGTTGCTGTTGAGTCAGCTCTGACTCACGGCGACCCATGTACAACGGAACAAAATGCTGCCTGGTCCCGTGCCATCTTCGTGATCACTGGTATGCTCAAGTCCATTGTTGATGCCACTGGGTATTTTGAGCACTTCCAATGTAGGAGGCTCATCTTCCAGCACTCTATCAGACAATATTCTGAGGTGACCCATAGGATTTACATTGGCTAATTCTGGAAGTAGATCATCAGGCCTTTCTTCCTAGTCTATCTTAGTTTGGAAGCTCTGCTGAAACCTGTCCACTATGAGTGACCCTACTGGTATTTAAAATACCAGTGGCATAGCTTCAGCATCATAGCAACACAGAAGCCACCGCAGTATGATAAACTGCCAGATGGGTGGTGGCACTAGGCACTAGAGATGCAAAAATGAAAAGCCCGACCTTGCTCTCCCAGCATTCCTGCTATAGAATAACCTGCTACAGGTAACTAAGCAAATAACTGCAATATAATACGGTAAGTGCTAAGATATACATAGGAATACTCTAAATGTTCCTTTTTTTTTTTTTACTCTAAATGTTATGCAAACATGCCCCATATAGAGATGATGCCTGTGCTGTCTTGAAGGACAGATAAGAATTACCAGGTGAGAAAAGGTGGAAGGGCATTCTACATGGAAGGAATAGCATGGACAAGCTCAGCAAACTCTAAGCCACTGGTACTAACTGAAACACGAAGTATGAGGTGGGTAGTGACTATAGTTAAAGCCAAAGGAAAACTGAAGGGAGAGAGAAAAAAAAAAACTCAGCTAGAAACCCCTTTTCCTAGCAACAACAAATTTTCCTAGGAAGGTACCGAAAAATTCCATGGAGAATCCTATTCGCTTTAAAGAAGAAGATACGCAGCTGGTCACAGGATGATGCTGGTCACAGGATGATGGGGCGTGTAGTGTCAGCAGCACGCCAGAGGTAGTCCTTGACACGGGCTTCTCCAAAAGAGTTTCTCTCAATCTCAAGGGCATCTTTCTTGTGCCCATGTCTGTGAGGGCACATGAGCCAGCAGCCTGAGAGGCCTGGGCGTACCCTTGCTGTGTCACAAACTCGCTGAGCAACCCCAGGAAGACCAGTGACCCTCTCTGGATTTCAGTTTCCTCCTCTTTAAAATAAAGGAATCATCTAGAAAGTACTTGTCAGGAATGGAAATCTGTCTTTTAACATAATATGTTTTTTGAGGGTGAGGGAGAATTTTATTCATTGACTGACTTGTCCCAGTGAGAGTTTTCAAGAAGCTTAAAAAGAAAGATTGATAGTAGATGAGAAAGATGAAGAAAGGTACGAAATTTGATGGAAAGAGGACAGGGAACCAGAGGTGAGGCTGTTACACAAATCCATGCTAGAAACGTCTACATCCACAGTGGAGAGGGAGCTGTACAGAGTAGGGGAGGCTGAGTGCTTTGTAGGATTCAGGCTGCGTGGTTCCTGTCACTGAAGAACGGGCATACAAAGAAGGCTCACTGGCCAACTTTTAGGTAGATCAGAGACTCCTGACTTGCTTCATACAAAGCCATCTGCAGTACCAGGTCCTTTTCCTAGTGGGTGCAGAGGTCATAACCTTTCAACTCAGGAGGTCACCTCACCTGGAACACTGTCCCCTCTCCCTAATGAGACCCACCTCATTGCTACTTCTATGATCTTTCTTTCAGATACAGGTTACTAGTGATCGAGCTACTCTTTCTGGATCAAAATTCTCATACCTAGGTTTAAGCTCTGTGTAAACAAAGACACAGCTTTTTTTCATAACCTTTTTTGGGGAGCATAGTGCAGCCTCTTTTATTTTTTTAATTTCATTTAAAAATAGATAATATAAATATGATTCTGAAACCAAATGCTATAAAAGTATACACGGTGAGGAGTTTCCACCCCATCCTGGTCCTCATCTGCTCAGTTTCCACTTCTCTTCACAGGTCACCCCATTTATGTACTCGTTTCTGCAATGCAAGTAAATATTCCTCCTTTTTACCCCAAAGATAGTACATTACACATGCAATTTTATTCCTTACATTTTTCACTTAAAAATATCCCTTGGAAAGCCTTCCCTGGCAGTACGTAGATAGCTTCCTCCATGTTTTTTACAGCCATAGTATTCCATTGGCCAGACGGACTGTAGTCCCCTACTGATGGACACTGGGATTTTGTCCTATCTTTTGGTTCTACAGACAATGCTGTTTAATAACCTTGCATATATGCCATTTTATACTTGTGGGCCCAGCACACAGGTCAGGAGTTTTTCCACCTCATCCAGCAAAAACCTCGTGCCTGGGCATGAAACACAATGTGCGAGAGACAGGGATCTGTGCCTTGCACTAAATTACGTATCGAAGTACCCTGAGGTTCTGGGAAACACACTTCCTAGATACAAGGGGAAAGGAGTTAACCGACAAATTTAGTTTGGGGACATACATGATATCATCTCCTCCCTGTGTATTTGTACAGGACTGAGGGAAATGAGATTAAAGAAGATGGTTACTCATTTACCTGTTAAAATGAACACACTGAAAATGCACTTAATTTTAACATCTGCTTAGATGTTCAGTAGGTCTTCTCCCCCTTTCTGTTTCAGTCAAGAAATATCAATTCCACAAGGAGTTAAATGGGAATAAAAAATGAGATGCTAGCCTTTTTGCTGATTTCCCCAAGGAAGGGATCAAGTGGGAACAGCTGGGATCTAGATAGCAGGGCCACCATCTACCATCTGCTGATCTTCCCACTAACGTGAGGTTGGGTCAACCCGTGGGGTCCAGGGACCCAGACTGGACACAGAGATGGACTGCTGAAATAAATACTGTTCAGCAAAGGGCTTCGCAGCCACTTAGCTGTTTCTCTTTTTTATTGTGGTAAATACGTACGTAACAAATCATTTGTCATTTCAACATTCTTCACATGTCCAATTCAGTGACATTAATTATGAGCTGCTTATATGTTTTGAGGAGAGAAGACATTACCAAAAACGTGCAATGGATTAACTCTGCGGTTCGCTTGGTATCTTGGCATTGAGTTACCTGCTAATCAAAAACCAAACCAAACCTATTGCTGTCGAGTCGATTCCGACTCACAGTGATCCTATAGGACAGAGTAGAACTGCCCCATAGAGTTTCCAAGAAGCACCTGGTGGATTTGAACTGCCAACCTTTTGGTTAGCAGCAGTAACTCTTAACCACTATGCCACCAGGGTTTCCAGTTACCTCCTAGTTACCTGCTAAAATAGCATCTGTAAAATCATGGTCTGCCTGTCAGCTACCACCTCAGCCTACAATCTCTCCGGGACTCTGGAATATTTATGAAATCACCCCTAAAAGTGGGGTTTTAACTGCTAGAATGAGTGTTCTGTCAGCATTCTGTAGCAGCTAGAGGAAGCACACAGCCTTTTCTACACACTTAACGCTGGGGGTCTCTGAGTGCACCACAAAGTCACCTATGGCATGTGGCTTTAGAAGTGTGTGCTGGGAGTGAGAGCAAGGCAGCTGCTGAAAATAATCGGCCAGGCAGCCTGAGCACGAAGACAGGGATGGGAGGAAGAGGCCTCAGCCACCGAAGCCCAGTTTCTTTCCTTCATTCTCTCCTTTGCTAAAAGCCCATTACATTGTCAAACACTGTACTGAACACCTATGGCCCCTGGGAGGCCTGGGGTCCTGGGCCCATGGACTTCAGGTCACCAGCTGACATTCTCCAGCCTCTGTTGGGCCAAGAAGGCACAGGACTGGGCTGCTGCAGGGCTGCCTCCCCAGGTCAGGGCTGGAGAGAGACTGCCTTGAACAAGACCCTTCACCTCTCCGGGCCTCAATTTCTTCATCCATCTCAAGAAGGGGAAAATCTTTTTATTACATAAAAATCAACAAGTAGTTTCCACTCATAGGCACAGACCCAAGAGATTTGAAAGCAGGGACACAAACAGAAGTTTGTACACCAATGTTCATTGCCGGATTATTCACAATAGCCAAAAGGTGGAAATATGCCAAGGATCCAACAGCAGATGAATGGATAAACCAAATGTGGTATATTCACACAATGGATTATTAATTCAGACACAAAGAGAAAAGAAGTTCTGACACATGCTACAACATGGATGAACCTTGAAAACATTCTGCTGTGAAGTAAGTCAGACACAAAAGGACAAATAGTATATAATCCCACTTACATGAAATATCTAGAATAGGCAAATGCATAGAGACAAAAGCTTATTAGCGGTTACCAGGGGCAATGGAGAGGGTGGATATTTATTGCTTTGGGGGCACTGACTTTCTGTTTGAGGTGATGAAAAATTTTTGGAAATGGCTAATCATGATGGTTGCACAACATGGTGAATATAATTAATGTTACTGAATTATATACTTAAAAATTGTTAAAATGGGAAATTTTTTGCGTATGTATTTTACCATAATATATCTTAATGTTAAAAAAAAAAAAAACAGGTAGAGAATTATCCCACTCCTGTAAAAGCAAACAAACAAAACTAGTTATGTGTGTAGAGAAAAGTCCCAAAGGATACATTCCAAAATGTCTATAATGGTGGAATAACATACAATTTTCCTTTTTTTCATTTAACTTGACTTTCCAAATTTCCTATAATAAGGCTTTTGAATTTTTTTTTTAATGAAGGGAGTTGGACAAAATGATTCCTAAGGCTTTCTCTTGAGCCCAGGTGGTCAGTCAGGTTCTCCATAGTGCTGCAATATGGATTAAAACTAAAGTCACAAGTTAAGGAAAAAATTAAGTTGCCTCAATACTGGTGAACACACCCTACAGTTAAACACCTACCAGAAAATTCAAGACCGAACCAAGAAACCATGACATTTTCAGTCCCACCCTCTGCCCCAAGCCCATCTTACATCTGGGCGCAGCTGGCTTTCAGCTGTTCTGATGGTTTGGCCGTGGGCGTCCCCAAGACACACCCCACAGCGCGGCTCGGCTTGACCCAGGACGCAGGTTGAGTTCCTGGCTCCCAGGCAACCGGCTTCCCTTACAGTCATCTGTTTCCCATTAGTCCCATTAGCCTCTTCTTTTCCTGGAGGTGTTTTATATATTATGCAGCTACTCATTAAGGAAAACTGCAACAACAACAAAGTGTGGGGAGTCCAGTAATAACAACGCCCTATCCAGCAGACTCTGCTTGTAACTATCACCTTCAGACTCCTTCTCTCAACTATCACACACTCTGTGGAAAAGAACCACCATAATCGAGTGTTTCAAAAGAGAGCCCACCAAGCATCAATTGGTCTCAACCCCCCTGGACCAAAGGAGAATGAAGAACACCAAGGACACAAGGTAATTACGAGCCCAAGAGACAGAAAGGGTCACATAAACCAGAGACTACATCAGCTTGAGGCCAGAAGAACTAGATGGTGCCTGGCTATAACCGATGACTGCCCTGACAAGAAACACAACAGAGAACCCCTGAGGGAGCAGGAGAGCAGTGGGATGCAGACCCCAAATTCTCATAAAAAGACCAGACTTAATGGTCTGACTGAGACTAGAAGGACCCCAGCGATCATGGCCCCCAGACCTTTGTTTGGCCCAGGACAGGAACCATTCCCAAAGCCAACTCTTCAGACAGGGATTGGACTGAACAATGGGTTAGAGAGGAAAGCTGGTAAGAAGTGAGCTTCTTGGATCAAGTGGACACTTGAGACTATGTTGGCATCTCCTCCCTAGAGGGGAGATGAGAGGGTAGAGGGGGTTAGAAGCTGGTGAAATGGACACGAAAAGAGAGTGGAGGGAGGGGGCAGGCTGTCTCATTAGGGCAATTGGGAGTACGTAGCAAGGTGTATATAAGTTTTTGTGTGAGACTGACTTGATTTGTAAACTTTCACTTAAAGCACAATAAAACTTAAAAAAAAAACAAAGAGAGAGCCCACCAAAAAGAACAGAAGCTTTGGCATGAGAAGACCTGGGTTCAAGTCCGAACTCCTTTACTCTAGTGTAAGCAAGTTAACATAACCTGTTATGAGAATTAAATAAGAAATGGGTGTCAAAGTACCTACCACGCTGCCTGGCACTTTGTTGGCACTCAACCAATGTGAGCTGCAGCTGCTCGTCTTACTTTTATTGTATTAGGTGCTCAATGAGTGTTAAGTGGATCTGAATCTAAAATCTGACTGGATCATGAGCTGCTATCTATGGAATAAAAGTCCAATTACATTTTGCCAACTGAATGAAGAGCAAGGTCTGGGATCTGCTTGCTAGGGAGCATGAGAATGGGCCCTCAACTGCAGAGAGCAGAGGGGCTAAGGATGCCACCTCACCTTCCTGCTACAGCACAAGCCAACGGCCTATGGGATGCCATTTAAAGATGGAGTGTTTTCAGACCTAGCTGGGTTGGTCACCACCTCTGGGGCCTCAGGATTCTGAGCCCTTCTTCCAGTCCTACACGATGACACAATCAGTTCTGTTCTTGTCACCACAAAACTAACAACACACTCTAACACACACGTACATCCTGATATGCTGGGACTAAGGGAGTCACCAACTGGTGAACTCGTTTAAAACTTAACCACCCTCAGCTCCAAAGCCCAGAAGCCAACCAGAGCCTGAGGGATGAGGGAGATGAACAAGAACAATGAAGACATATACCCACAAAAAGACAGGTTCAAAGTTATGGAATTAGATAGTGGTTGTAAAATTCTATGAATATACTAAAAGCCACTGAATTGTACACTTAACGTGGTGAATCTTATGTGCATTAAATCTCAATAAACTTGTTATTTAAAAAACAAAACACGTTCAAGAATATCTGTAGTAGATTTATTTGAAATAGCTCCAAACTGAGGAACTAACCCGCATGTCAGTAAAGGAGAAATAAATTGTGTTCTGTTCATTCAATAGGATCTCCACAGCAGTAAAATATAGTGTGCAGAGAGAGAGGTGATTTGGGATGGGGTGTATTGATTGCGAAGCAGCATGAGGGAGCCTTGTGAGATGCTGGAAAGGTTCAGTGTCTTTGTCCAGGTGGTGATCTTGTGGCTGTATGGATGGAGATATCCAACTAGCAGTGTACTTTATGTACTTTACTGTATTTATGTTATACATCAGTTAAAAAAAAAATCAGATGTGGGTGCAGCTGTGGTGCCATCTGTAGGAAGCACAGCCCAAAGCGCTGTACCACCTCCTCTCGTTGGTCACTGGAAGGGCACACAGGCATTGGGCCCAGCATCCTCCCAGACCTCTTGCTTTGACACTGTCTTTGTATTATAGATTGTCTGAGTTTCACTTGCCAGGGAAAGGAAAGAACTCACTGGCCAGTGCCTTGCTCTTCTGGTCAGTGCCCACCAGTTCTCTTGAATGTCATGGTTGGAGAGGGCTTCTAGTAACCATATAGCTTGGTGCCAAGGTAATAAAAGTGAGCTCAGACTTACTGGTAGCCTTGTAGAAAAATTTATCGTTCTGCCTATGCCTCACAAGGGAGGACCATGCCCTGTCAGGTACACTTTTCCTCTGAGGGCTGCGACTAATTGAGGAAAATGGCATACCTACGATGTTGCATGCCATGTGACTTAATTAAAAGGAATGCCATTACTCAGGGCTCTGCTTCCCATTGGGCTCTCCTGGGGCTAGAGTGGGAGTCTCTCTGTGGATGGTCTCAGGCTTGTAGTGTCTGTTCATCTTCCTCATCCCTCAGGCTCTTGTCGGCTTTTGGGCTTTGGAGCTGAGGGTGGTTAAGTTTTAAACGAGTTCACCAGTTGGTGACTCCCTTAGTCCCAGCATATCGGGACGTACGTGTGTGTTAGAGTGTGTTGTTAGTTTTGTGGTGACAAGAACAGAACTGATTGTGTCATCATGTAGGACTGGAAGAAGGGCTCAGAATCCTGAGGCCCCAGAGGTGGTGACCAACCCAGCTAGGTCTGAAAACACTCCATCTTTAAATGGCATCCCATAGGCCGTTGGCTTGTGCTGTAGCAGGAAGGTGAGGTGGCATCCTTAGCCCCTCTGCTCTCTGCAGTTGAGGGCCCATTCTCATGCTCCCTAGCAAGCAAATTCCAAACCTTGCTCTTCATTCAGCTGGGCATATACCTAGGAGAGGGACTGTTGGGTCATAAGGTAGATGTATGCTTAGCTTTAGAAGATACTGCCAAATAGTCTTCCAAACCAGAAATGTTATTCTACATCCTCACCAACACTTGGTATTATCAGTCTTTCTAATTTTAGCCATTCTGGTGGGTGTGCAGTTCCACATCAGTTTTAATACCATTTCTGTCGTAATTCATCAATTCTGTTAAAAACAACCCAGTACAAACTGAAAGCACCAATTTCCCTACCAAGGACTCATTCAAGCATCTTTAAGGTAGACATACCTTTATTTCTTTCAAATAAACAAATTTATTGTATAGCACTTTCAAAATGCTAGATAGAATAATAAATAGGGTCTCCTAAGTTACTTGCAAAATTGAGAATAGTACTTCAAAACCTATGTACCACTCGAGTCTGGTAATCTTAAATCCCTCTTCATAGCAGAACAGCAAAGTGAAACAAAGAAGGGAAAGCTCTCTGGCAACACATAGCAGCAGCTCTCAAATTTTTGCTCTCAAAAATGCAAATAGCACTTCAAACATTTCTCCATCTTCAAAGAAAAAGTTCATTCTTTACAAGTAATAACACTAATAGCTAACAGTAACTGCTTAACACCTTATTTCATACCATTCTTGCAACACTTCTGGGAAGTATGTATAATTATTCCCATTTTACAGATTAGAAAACTGTATACATAGGCTAACTAATCCGTCCAAGGTCACACTGCTGAAGAGTGGAATTCTTATCAAGGTTTTTCTGTCTCCAAAATACGGGGCTATTTATCACTACCTTCTACTGTCTCATATTCCTAGCCTGGGCTATGACAGGTCACTCCATAAATCTCTGCTGAATATTAAATCTTCCCACAAAGCAACTTGAAAAAAAATTTCAGGGAAAAGAAAACCATCATAAGTGGCATAAGAACTGAAACCAGCTTATGTAATGGGAAATAATAATGGGGGGGGGGGCAGTATAATTCTTAAGCACAACTTAAGGAGAATAATAAGCATGACTGACTTCTGAGAAGATGCAGGTTTCAAATCATGAGGACATATGAGATATGAGTGGTTCACACGGCAGTAGCTAAATTCAGATGCCAGGGCAAGGAATAATTCAAGCAAAGAAGCATCTACGGTTCACCGACTATGTGCTGAGAATGGTGCCAGGTGCTGTGGGATATTAAAGAATAAGCCCACTCTTCCAGTCCTTTGGAGTGTTCTAGGTATCTGTGAAGGACAAAATATGTACAGAAGCGACGAGAACTGTTTGTTTTTATATTAAAACCAAAACTAGTTGCAGTAAGATTTCTAAGGTAGGAACGTGAGGTCTGGGGTTATGAGAGCACCTCTTAATCTCACTTGAAGAAACAAATGTTTTCACAGATGATAAAGCCTGTTGGGGGGGGGGCCACAGGTAACCATAGGTGTTCAGATCATCAAAACCAAAGGTTTCAAAGTCCAAGGAGATAAATCTAATACAGTATAAAGGAGTAAAATCTTTTTCTTTTTACGAGGGGCAGGAGCAGTCATTATACAAAGGACTTACCTGAGACTTGAAAACGATGGCTCCAAATTCCATTTTCACTAAAAAATGTCAGAGGCACTTTAAGTCACCAAAATCCTTTAAAGTTCAAATTATGCGTCTAGAAAGAACTACCCTTTACTCATTCTTCCGACAGTATTTATGGAGTACAGGCACTCCACTAGGTGTTAGGTATCCAACGTGGAATAAGATGTACCTGCCCATAGGGTCACTGTGAGTTGGAATTGACTCAATGGCAATGGGTTTGGTTTTGGTTTTTGTCCTTAAATGGAACATGTAGAAACTGTTAAACTGGTGTATGTTTTGCTGTGTATATTCTCAACAGTGACAACAAAATAAATAAAATTATAATTTAAAAAAATGTGCCTGTCCTCCTTGGGCTTCTGGGCTGATAGAGCAGAAGGATTGTTGGGGTTATTACTGTTATTTTTTTAATTAGTCTAATTCTTACCCTTACTTTTCTTCTCCTGACATGGAGGTGAGGAAAAGTAGTGGACGTTTTACTTATCAAATCTTGTCCAACCACCGAATGTATTCTAGGCCAAACATAACACCACACTTGGAAAATTGTGCAGAAAACACACAAAGAACAAATGTGGAATAATGGCCTGGGGGGAGGCAGAAAAGAAACAAGAGAGAGTTCTTGGATACAGATGCAAGCGAGGGCTTGCTCCTCTGTGCAGCTCCCACTCCAGAAGTCATCCAGTAAAAAAGACAGATGTGGAAACGTCACCAGGGAGACCCTGTTCCCACACTCTCCCCACTCCTTCCCCAACACCTCTCCCACCAAGAAGTGCACAGGAACAATCCACTAAAACTACAAATTCAGTCTAACAGCTGGTTGGGTTGACCTGGTACCAGGCAATTAGTTGTTGACTTAAAAAACTTATTGCCACATATTTGACTAACTGACTGGCTATTTTGAAGTCATGTAAACAAGCGCAACCTGCTTGTACTTAACTGGCTGGCCTCAAAGTCAGACATAGTCTACTTACATACAAAAAACAAGAACATCAAAAATCCTAATCTAAAGAACAACTGGGTTAGTTCAAAGTGCCAATTTAAAGTCAAGAAGCGGGGGAAAAACATGTTTGTACTACTTTTTTTTTTTTTTTTCAATTTGAATTTTTTTTTTTTAATTGTACTATAGGTGAAGGGTTACAGAGCAAACTAGTTTCCCATTTAATAGTTTTACAGGAATCGTTCCATGACATGGGTTGTATTCCCCCACACAATGGGTCAGCACTCTCCCCATTTCCATTCCGCCAGTTTTCCTGCCCCTTCCTGCCTGCTCATCTTTACTTTTGAGTAGACGTTGCCCTTTTGGTCTCATATAGATGCCTGTTCTAAGAAGCACTTTCCTCACAGGTGTTTTCATTTATTTTAGAAAAAACCCACAACCCACTGCATCATTTGAGAGACCTGTCTATATTTGGCTGAAAGGTGATCTCCAGAAACGGCTTTAGTTTCAAGTCAAAAGGGTGTCTAAGGGCTATAGTCTTGAGGGTTCCTCCCACCTCAGACCAGTAAACCTAGTCTTTTTTTATGAATTTGAACTTTGTTCTACATTTTTTTTCCCCACTATAACTGGGACCTTCTATGTTGATCTCAGAGCAGTTGGTAGCAGTAGCCAGGCACCATCTAGTTCTTCTGGTCTCAGGCTGGTGGAAGCTGTAGTTCCTATGGTCCTTACTCCTTTGGACTAATTGTTTCCTTGAGTCTTTGGTTTTCTTTACTTTCCTTTGCTCCAAATGGAAAAGACCAATAGTTGTATCTTAAAAGCTTGAAAACGACGGCTCCAAATTCCACTTTCACTAAAAAATGTCGGAGGTACTTTAAGACCTTTTAAGACCCCAAACACTACTCACCAAAGTAGGATGCAGAAAGTTTCCTTTCTGAACTATGTTATGCCAATTGGCCTAGATGTCCCCCAGGACTATGGTCCTTAACTTTCAAGCCCAGTAACTCAGTCCCATAAGGTGTCTGGATATGTCTAGGCTGTTTCCACGACTGTGCCCCCTGTGTGCTCTATAATATATATGAATATACATGCAGCACATACAAATATGTATGTACAAATATCCACAGCCAAACCTATATACATGTTGTCAGGAGGGATCAGTCCCTGAAGAAGGACATCATGCTTGGTAAAGTACAGGGTCAGTGGAAAAGAGAAAGACCCTCCACAAGATGGATTGACACTGAGGCTGCAACAATGGGCCCAAGCATAACAACGATTGTGAGCATGGTGCAGGACTGGGCAGTGTTTCATTCTGTGGTACACAGGGTCACTAGGAGTCGGAACCAACTCAACGGCACCTAACAACAACAACGACAAACCTATATATGCCCATGGGTGTACTCCCATATAACCTCCCATACCTATTCCGCATATTTATCTACCTATATATCTATTCATAAATTGTTGTTTGTTATTACTGTTGTTGCAGAATTATGTATTTATAGCATTTACCTTCATTGCCTTTTATTCTTATGTACCTTTCAGTGTCTTCCCTTGCCTTGGTTATGTTGTACTGACTTTCCCCATGTCATGTACTGCCTTTCCCTTTGGAACCAAAGTTAACACGTATCTACTCTCTAGTTAGTGATTTTCCCTCCCTCCCCTTCCCATCCCTGGTAACAATCAAAAAAAGTTTCTTTCTGTGTATAAAACATTTTCTCGACTATTTATAATAGACGTCTCATGAAATATTTGTCCTTTTGAGATTGACTTATTTCATTCAGAATAATGTCCTCCAAATACATCCATGTTGTGAGATGTTTCATGGATTCATCATAATTCTTTATTGTTGTGTAGTATTCCATTGTGTGTATGTGCTACATTTTGTTTATCCATTCATTCATGGATGGCCATTAGGTTGTTTCCATTTTTTTGCTATTGGGAATAATGCAGTAATGAACATGGGTGTGCATATGTCTATTTTTGTCATGGTTCTTATTTCTCTGGGATATATTCCTAGGGGTGGGATTACTGGATCATATAGTATTTCTATATTTTTAAGGAAGCACCATGTCATTTTCCATAGTGGTTGTACCATTTTACATTTCCACCAGCAGTATATAAAAGTTTCAATCTCTCCACAACTTTGCCAGCGTTTGTTGTTTTCCGCTTTTTTGATCAGTGCCATTATTAGATGGTATCTCACTGTAGTTTTGATTTGCATTTCTCTGACGGCTACTGATCATGAGCATCTCTTCATGTGTTTGTTAGTCACCTGAATGTCTTCTTTGGTGAAGTGTTGGTTCATGTCCTCTGCCCATTTTTTAATTGGGTTGTTTGTCTTTTTGTTGTTGAAGTATTGAAATTTTCTATAAATTTTATAGATTAGACTCTTGCTGGATATGTCATAGCTGAAGATTTTTTCCCAGTCTGTAGGTTCTCTTTTTACTCTTTTGGTGAAGTCTTTTGATGAGCACAAATATTTAATTTTTAGGATATCCCAGTTATCCAGTTTATCTTTTGCTGTTTGTGCATTTTTCATTATGTTTAGTATTCTATTTATGCCAAGTATTAGGGCCCCTAGTGTTGTTCCTATTTTTACTTCCATCATCTTTATAGGTTTAGGTTTTACATTTAGGTCTTTGATCCATTATGAGTTAATTTTGTGTATGATGTGAGGTATGGATCTTGTATCATTTTCTGCAAATGGACATCCAGTTTTGCCCATGCTATTTGTTAAACAGATTATCTCTTCACCATTTAATGGACTTTAGTCCTTTGTCAAAGATCAGCTGTCCACAGGTAGCTGGATTTACTTCTGGATTCTCAATTCTGTTCCATTGGTCTATGTGTCTGTTGTTGTACTGGTACCTGGCTGTTTCGACTACCGTGGCTGTATATTAGGTTCTGAGATTGGCGAGTATGAGGTCTCCTACTTTTTTCTTCTTCTTCCAGAGCCTCTTTAGTTTTCACATAAAGTTGATTAGTTTTTCCATTTCATTAAAGAATGAAGTTGAAATTTGGATAGGGATTCCATTATATTTGAGTAGTATCGATATTATCACAATGTTAAGTCTTCCTATTCATGAGTACATGTTTTTCCATTTATGTAGGTCTCTTTGTTTTCTTGCCAGTAGAGTTTTGTCATTTTCTTTGTATAAGTCTTTTACATCTCTAGTTACATTTATTCCTAAGTATTGTTATCTTTTTGAAGGTTATTGTAAATGGTATTGTTTTCCTGATTTCCTTTTCAGAGTTCTCTTTGTTGATGTAGAGGAATCCAACTGATTTTTGCATTTTGATCTTGTACACTGCCAATTTACTGTACTCTTCTATTTTCTATTAGTTCTAGTAGCTTTTTTATGGAGCCTCTGAGATTTTCTATGTACACAATCATATCATCTGCAAATAGGGATAATTTTATTTCTTCCTTACCAATTTGTATGCCCTTTATTTCCCTTTCTTGCCTTACTGTTGTCGCTAGGACTTCTAGTACAATGTTGAATAAGAGTGGTGATAAAGGGCATCCTTGTTTGGTTCTTGTTCTCAAGAGGAATGCTTTCAGTCTCTCTCCATTAAGAATAATGTTGGCTGTTGGTTTTGCGCATATGCCCTTAATTATGCTGTGGAATTTCCCTTCTATTCCTATTTTGCTGAGAGTTTTTTTAATCAAGAATGAGTGTTGGACTTTATTAAATGCCTTTTCTGCATTGATTGAGATGACCATGTGATTCCTGTTGTTTATGTGGTGGATTACGTTGATTGATTTTCTAATGCTGAACCACCCTTGCATACCCGATATGAATCTCACTTGGACATGATATGTTATTTTTCTGATGTGCCATTGTATTTTACTGGCTAGAATCTTGTTCAGAATTTTTGTGTCTATATTCATGAGGGATACTGGTCTGTAATTTTCATTTTAGTGGTGTCATTGTTTGGTTTTGGTATCAGGGTTATGCCGGCTTCATAGAATGAATTTGGGAGTATTCCTTCCTTTTCTGTGTTCTGCAATAGTTTGAGTAGTATTGGTGTCATCTCTTCTCTAAATGTTTGGTAGAATTTCTCCAGTGAAGCCATCTAGGCCAGGGTTTTTTTGTTGTTGTTTTTGACAGTTATTTTTATGACCTCTTCAATTTCTTCTTTTGTTATGGATCTGTTCAGATTTTCTACCTCAGTCTGTGTTAGTTCAAGTAGGTACTGTGTTTCTAGAAACCTGTCCATTTCTTCTATGTTTTTAAATTTGTTGGAGTATAATTTTTTATATTGTTATGATCCTTTTTATTTCAGTTGGTTCTGTTGTAATGTCACCTGTCTCAGTTCTTATTTAGGTTATTTGCATCTTCCCTTTCTTTTTTTGTCAATATGGCCAGTGGTTTATTGAGTTTATTAATTTTTTCAAAGAACCAACTTCTAGTCTTCTTGATTCTTTCAATTGTTCTTCTGTATTCTGATTCATTTATTTCTGTTTTAATCTTTATTATTTCCTTTCTTCTGGTGGCTGTGGGCTTCCTTTACATTATTTTTCTATTTTTTCAAGTTTTAGGGTTAAGTTATTGATTTTGGCCCTTCTTTTTTGATGCGTTTATTGCTATAAATTGAACTTTGAGCAAGGCTTTTGGTGTGTCCCAAAGGTTTTGGTATGTTGTTTTCATCCTCAGAATAATATTTCATTTTTAATTTCTCCTATTACCCACTGGCTTTTAAGCATAGTGCTACTTAGTTTCCATGTATTTGATTTTTTTCTTGTTCTTCCTGTTGATTTCTAACTTTATAGCATTATGATCTGAGAAGATGCTTTGTATTATTTTCATGTTTTTGAATTTATTGAGGCTTGCTTTGTGGTCTAGAATAAGTCTACACTAGAAAATGATCCATGTGTACTGGAGAAGAAATGTATACTGTGCTGCTATTGGATGGAATGTTCTGTATATGTCTACAAGGTCAAGTTGCTTGATCGTGATGTTTAGATCTTCTGTGTCTTTGTTGAGTTTCTTTCTAATTGTTCTGTCCTTCCTCTAAAGTGGGGTGTTAAAGGCTCCTCCTGGGCAGGGCCAAGAGGGCAGAATAGCTAGACGCTTCCTGCAATTCCTCTTTCAACAAAGACCCAGAAAAACAAGTGAAACGATTACATTTATGACAAGCTAGGAGCCCTGAACATCAAAGGCAAAGTTAGAAAATGGACTGAGCAGCAGGGCAAGGGAGAAACAGTTCAGAAGCGGAAAGGAGTTGCCGGACCTGAATCACCGGGATCCCTCAGGCGCCTTTCCCAGGAGCAGCTGCGGCGGGATGGTGGTAGCATTTGGCCAGTTTCCTCAGGGAGAAACAGTCAGACACACAGCCTACTCACACCTCCGGAACTAGAGAAGAATGATGCTCTCGGCAAAAGCTAAGTACTTGCGTATATTTTAACTCGCCCCCAGGCCCCAAGCCAACTTCAGCAGCTATTGATTTCCCTAGGCCTGAGATAAGCCCTATTAAGTGCGCCATGAGCCATCCTCCCAGCCTTGGAATAAGAATAAATTCACAGTTGGGGGAAAAGATAACTTGCCAACTCCACTAACCAGGGTAGCTCAGAACAGAAGCTGCTCCTGTCCAGGCATAAACAGTCCATGGACTTTGAATACCTTTTCCCCCTGCATGGTCCTGTGTAGACCTATTTCAGGAGAACAGGCCCTTGATGGCTAACTGCAACCGATTCAGCTGTGCAGTAAAGAGGTGGGTGTTTGATATTTGACACCACTTTGGTATTAAACTGGGTACTCACCTACCCACATCAGGGGCATAAGGACTGGTGGCTCCACTCAGGTCACCCAGCCACTGGCAACAGGGGTCCAGGGATAACTGGTACCTCCCAGTCCTTAAAACCAAAAGTACTGAGTGCCCAAGGTCCGTCTGCAGAACCCACCCACCTGAACGCTCCAGGGAAAAGGGACACACATTTCTTATAGACACTCAGGGGACATCTCTCAGTCTCCTGCCTTGTTCAGAGCATGAACCCCTGCTGCAACCAGATAAAAGAACCTACACCAGTCACCCCTGCCCCTCTAAGACTGTAGGACACAGCCTGCACCACACACTTGATGATCAACTACCTGGACACCTAAGCTGAATTCATACAAGAAAAGAGAAGGGACTCCTAGGCTGATACATATGGTAAAAACTCTAGCCATCTGGTGACAGGATGTCAGAGCTTCAAAGGCGAAAATAATAAGGCTAGTTCACTCAAGCAACCCATTTGGGCATATCAAAACAAAACAAAGCAATAACCCATGATACAGTAAGCAAACATAAAACTAATACAATAACTTATAGAAGGCTCGGACACAACGGTCAATTTCAAATCACATAAAGAAACAGACTATAATTGCCTCAACAAGCTCTCAAAACAAAGAATCAGTGGATCTTCGGATGAAGGTGCATTCCTGGAATTATCGAATGCAGAATTCAAAAGATTAATCCACAGAACTCTTCAAGACAACAGGAACGAGATTACGAAGGAGATTAGGCAATACGAAAAACAAGCCAAGAAACACACAGATAAAGTAGTTGGAGAAATTAAAAAGGTTATTCAGGAACATAATGAAAAATTTAATAAGCTGCAAGAATCCAGAGAGAGACAGTAATCAGAAATTCAGAAGATTAACAATAAAATTACAGAATTAGACAACTCAAAAGAAAGTCAGAGGAGCAAAACTGAGCAAGTGGAAGGCAGAATTGGTGAGCTTGAAGATAAAGCACTTGGCACCAATATATTTTAAGCAAAATCAGATAAAAGAATTTTAAAAAGTGAAGAAACCTTAAGAATCACATGGGACGCTATCAAGAGAAATAACCTACAAGTGATTGGAGTACAAGAACAGGGAGGGAAAACAGAAAATACGGAGAAAATTTTTGAAGATGTGCAGGCAGAAAACTTCTCTGATATCATGAAAGATGAGAAGATATCTATCCAAGATGCTAATTGAACTCCACATAAGGTAGATTTTAAAAGAAAGTCACAAAGACATATCACAATCCAACTTGGCAAACCCAAAGATGAAGAGAAAATTTTAAGAGCAGCTAGGGATAAATGAAAAGTAACCTATAAAGGAGAGTCAGTAAGAATAATCTTGGACTACTCAGCAGAAACCATGCAGGCAAGAAGGTAATGAGCTGACTTATATAAAGCACTGAAGGAAAAAACTGCCAGCCAAGAATCACATATACAGCAAAACTGTCTCTCCAATATGACGGTGAAATTAGGACATTTCCAGAAAAACAGAAGTTTAGGGAATTTATAAAAACCAAACCAAAACTACAAGAAATACTAAAGGGAGTTCTTTGGTTAGAAGATAATAATATCAAGTGTCGACCCAAGACTAGAACACTGGACAGAGCAAACAGAGGTAACCCAGATAGGGAAATCACAAAAATAAATCAAGATTAAAAAAAAAAAAACTCAAAACAAGAAACAGCGATGTTATTATGTAAAAGAGAACAACATTAAAACAATAAATAAGGACTAAGAAATAAAGTCATAGATCTTTCATATAGAGAGGAAGACAAGGCAATATAAAGAAATAAAATTTAGGTTTAAACTTACAAAAATAGGGATGAATATTAAGGTGACCACAAAGGTGACTAACCATCCTACTCATCAAAATAAAAGAAAAAAATAAAGACTCAGCAGAAACAAAATCAACAAAAACAAATAAGAGGAAAAGGCAATATATAAAGAAAACCTGCTCGGCATAAAAAGTTAAGTGGGAAAAAGAAACTGTCAACAACACACAAAAAAACACATCAAAATGACAGTACTAAACTCATAAAAAAACTCATACCTATCTATAATTACACTGAATATAAATGGACTAAATGCACCAAAAAACAGAGAGTGGCAATACGGAAAAAAAAAAAAAAAAACATGATCCCTCTACATGCTGCCTACGAGAGACACACCTTAGACTTAGAGACACAAACAAACTAAAACTTAAAGGATGGAAAAAAACCTATCAAGCAAACAACAATCAAAAAAGAACAGGAACGGCAGTATTAATTTCTGACAAAACAGACTTTAAAGTTAAATCCACCACAAGAGACAAGGAAGAACACTATATGATGATTAAAGGGACAATGTACCAGGAGGGTATAACCATATTAAATATTTATGCACTCAAAGACAGGGCTGCAAGATACATAAATTCTATCAGCATTGAAAAGTGAGATAGACGGCTCCACAATAATAGTAGGAGACTTCAACACACCACTTTCAGTGAAGGACAGGACATCCAGAAAGAAGCTCAATAAAGACATGGAAGATCCAAATGCCACAATCAACCAACTTAACCTCAAAGACATATACAGAACACTCCACCCAACAGCAACCAAGTATGCTTTCTTTTCTAGTGCACATGGAACATTCTCCAGAATACACCACATATTAGGTCATAAAGCAAGCCTTAGCAGAATCCAAAACATTGAAATATTACAAAGCATCTTCTCTGACCATAAGGCCATAAAAGTGGAAATCAATAACAGAAAAAGCAGGGAAAATAAATCAAACACTTGAAAACTGAACAATGCCCTGCTCAAAAAAGACTGGATTATAGAAGACATTAAGGATGGAATAAAGAAATTCAGAGAAGCCAATGAGAATGAAAATACGTCCTATCAGAACCTTTGGGACACAGCAAAAGTGGTGCTCCGAGGCCAATTTATATCAATAAATGCACACATCCAAAAAGAAGAAAGGGCCAAAATCAAACAATTATCCCTACAACTTGAACAAATAGAAAGAGAACAACAAAAGAAACCCACAGGCACCAGGAGAAAACGAATAATAAAAATTAGAGCTGAACTAAATGAAATAGAAAACAGAAACACAATTGAAAGAATTAACAAGAACAAAAGCTGGTTTTTTGAAAAAAATCAACAAAATTGATAAACCACTGGCCAAGCTGACAAAAGAAAAACAGGAGCGAAAGCAAATAACCCGAATAAGAAATGAGATGGGCGATATTACAACAGACCCAACTGATACTGAAAGAATCATATGAGATTACTATGAAAAACTATACTCGAACAAATTTGATAACCTAGAAGAAATGGATGAATTCCTAGAAACGCGCTACCTATCTAAACTAACACAAACAGAGGTAGAACAAATAACTAGACCCATTGAAAAGGTAATCAAAAAACTCCCAACAAAAAAAAAGCCCTGGTCCGGACAGCTTCACTGCAGAGTTTGTACCAAACTTTCAGAGAAGAGTTAACACCACTACTACTAAAGGTATTTCAGAGCATAGAAAAGGACAGAATACTCCCAAACTCATTCTATGAAGCCACCATATCCCTGATACCAAAACCAGGTAAAGACACCACAAGAAAATTTTAGACCTATATCCCTCATGGATGTAGATGCAAAAATCCTCAACAAAATTCTAGCCAATAGAATTCAACAACATATTGAAAAAATAATTCACCATGACCAAGTGGGATTCATACCAGGTATGCAGGGATGGTTCAACATTGAAAAAAAAAAAAAAATTAATGTAATCCACCACATAAATAAAACAAAAGACAAGAATCACATGATTTTATCAATTGATGCAGAAAAGGCATTTGACAAAGTTCAACACTCATTCATGATAAAAACTCTCAGCAAAAGGAAAATTCCTCAACATAATAAAGGGCATTTATACAAAGCCAACAGCCAACATTACCCTAAATGGAGAGACCCTGAAAGCATTCCCACTGAGATCGGGAACCAGACAAGGATGCCCTTTATCACCACTCTTAAACAACTTTGTGCTGGAAGTCCTAGCCAGAGCAATTAGGCTAGATAAAGGAAAAAAGGGCATCCAGATTGGCAAAGAAGAAGTAAAAGTATCTTTATTTGTAGATGACATGATCTTATACACAGAAAACCCTAAGGAATCCTCCAGAAAACTACTGAAACTGAAGAGTTCAGCAGAGTATCGGGATACAAGATAAACATAAAAAATCAGTTGGATTCCTCTAAACCAACAAAAAGAACGTCAAAGAGGAAATCACCAAATCAATGCCATTTACAGTAGCCCCCAAGAAGATAAAATACTTAGGAATAAATCTTACCAGAGATGTAAAAGACTTATACAAAGAAAACTACAAGACACTACTCCAAGAAACCAAAAGAGACTTACGTAAGTGGAAAAACGTTCCTTGCTCATGGATAGGAAGAGTTAACATTATAAAAATGTCTATTCTACCAAAAGTGATCTATACATTTAATGCAATTCCAATCCAAATGCCAACTACATTCTTTAATGAGATGGAGAAATGAATCACCAACTTCATATGGAAGGGAAGGAGGCCCCGGATAAATAAGGCATTACTGAAAAAGAAGAACAAAGTGGGAGGCCTCACTCTACCTGATTTTAGAACCTATTATACCCCCATGGTAGTCAAAACAGCCTGGTACTGGTACTGGTACAACAACAGATACATAGACCAATGGAACAGAATTGACAATCTAGACATAAATCCACCCACATACGAGCAGCTGATATTTGACAAAGGCCCAACATCAGTTAAATAGGGAAAAGACAATCTCTTTAACAAATGGTGCTGGCATAACTGGATATCCATCTGCAAAAAAATCAAACAAGACATACATACCTCACACCATGCACAAAAACTAACTCAAAAGGGATCAAAGACCTAAATATAAAGTCTATAATGATAAAGATCATCGAAGAAAAAATAGGGGTAATGCTAGGAGCCCTAATACATGGCATAAACAGTATACAAAACATTACTAACAATGCAGAAGAGAAGCTAGATAACTGAGAGCTCCTAAAAATCAAGCACCTATGCTCAACCAAAGACTGCACCAAAAGAGTAAAAAGACTACCTACAGACTGGGAAAAAGTTTTTAGCTATGACATTCTGATCAGCATCTAATCTCTAAAATCTACATGATACAGCAAAAACTCAACTACAAAAAGACAAATAACCGTATTAAAAAAATGGGCAAAGGATATGAACAGGCACTTCACTAAAGATGACATCCAGGCTGCTAACAAATACATGAGGAAATGCTCACAATCATTAACCAGTAGGGAAATGCAAATCAAAACTACAATGAGATTTCATCTCACTCCAACAAGGCTGGCATTAATCCAAAAAACACAAAATAAAAAATGTTGGAGAGGTTGTGGAGAGACTGGAATACTTATACACTGCTGGTGGCAATGTAAAATGGTACAACCACTTTGGAAATCGATTTGGTGTGTCCTTAAAAAGCTAGAAAAAATAGAACTACTGTAGGATCCAGCAATCCCGCTCCTTGGAATATATCCTAGAGAAATAAGAGCCTTTACACAAACAGATATATGCACACTCATGTTCATTGCAGCACTGATTACAATAGCAAAAAGATGGAAGCAACCAAGGTGCCCATCAACAGATGAATGGATAAATAAATTATGGTATATTCACACAACAGAATACCACATATTGATTAAGAAGTGATGAATCTGTGAAACATTTCATAACATGGAAGAACATGGAAGGCATTATGCTGAGTGAAATTAGTCAGTTGCACAAGGACAACTATTGTGTAAGACCACTATTATAAGTACTTGAGAAATTTGATGGGTGAGAAATAGTTTAAACAGAGAAGAAAATATTCTTTGATGGTTATGAGAGGGGGGAGGGAGGGAGGGTAGGAGAGAGGCATTCACTAATTAGACAGTAGATAACCATTATTTTTGGTGAAGGGAAAGACAACACAGAATACAGGCGAGGTCAGCACAACTGGACTAAACTAAAAGCAAGGAAGTTTCCTGAATAAACTGAACATTTCGAAGGCCAGTGTAGCAGGGGCGGTGGTTTGTGTACCATGGTTTCAGGCAACATCTAAGTCAATTGGAATAATAAAATCTACAAGAAAACATTCTGCATCCCACTTGGAGAGTGGCTTCTGGGGTCTTAAACGCTAGCAAGCAACCATCTAAGATGCGTAAATGGGTCTCAACCTACCTGGAGCAAAGGAAAATGAAGAACACCAAAGGCACAAGGTAATTATGAGCCTGAGAGACAGAAAGGACCACATAACCCAGAGATTGCATCGGCCTGAGGCCAGAAAAGCTAGATGGTGCCCGGCTATGAAGGATGACTGCCCTGACAGGGAGTGTGACAGAGAGCCTCTGAGGGAACGGGAGAGCAGTGGGATGCAGACCCCAAATTCTTCTAAAGAGACTATACTTAATGGTCTGACTGAGACTAGAAGGACCCTGGAGGTCATGGTCCCCAAACCTTCTGTTAGCCCAGAACAGGAGCCATTTCCAAAGCCAACACTTCAGACAGGGATTGGACTGGACTTTGGGACAGAAAATGATATTGGTGAAGAATGAGCTTCTTGGATCAAGTAGACACATGAAACTATGTTGGTATCTCCTGTCTGGAGGGGAGGTGCAAGAGCAGAGGGGGTCAGAAGCTGGCCGAATGGACACGAAAATAGAATGTGGGGAAGGAGTGTGCTGATTCATTAGGAGTATACAGCAAGGTGTATATAAATTTTTTTATGAGAGACTGACTTGATTTGTAAACTTTCACTTAAATCACAATAAAAATTTTAAAAAGTCTCTCATTATTGTGGAATTGTCTACGTCTTTTCAATTTTGTTAGAGTTTGTTTTAAGTATTTTGGAGCTCTGTCACTGGGTGCATAAATATTTATTATGGTATGTCCTGTTGGTGAATTTACCCATTAATCATCATATAGTGCCCTTTCTTGTCTCTTATGTTGGATTTTACATTAAAGTTTGTTTTTCAGGAAATTAACACTGCCACTCCTGCTCTTTTTTGGTTACTGTTTGCTGGATGTATTTTTTCCCCATCCTTTGATTTTTAACTTATTTTATCTTTGTGTCTAAGGTATGTTTCTTGTAGGCAACATATTGATGGGTCATTTTTTTTTTTTTTTTTAATCCATTCTGTTCCTGTCTCTTGACTGGTGTGTTTAACCCATTTATATTTTATGTGATTATCAACAGGTATGAATATACTGCTGTCATTTTGTTGTGGTTTTTTGTTGTTGCCTTTTTGTGTGTGTATGGTGTTGATGGCTTATTTGTTCTGCTTACTATTCTATATTGAGTTCTTTTTGTGTATTTTCTTCTCATTTCCTTTATTGTTGTTGATTTTGTGTTTGCTGAGTCTTTGGGTTTTCTTCTTTTTTATTTTGGTGAGTAGATTTATTAATTTTCTTTGTGGTTACCCTGAAATTTACCTTTATCTTCCTAAGTTTAAAACAGTCTGTTATATCTTGATATCACCCTGACTTCCTCTCCATACCTTTTATTTTTATTTTGAAATTGTCATCATTTACAGATTGACATTTCTGGTTCCCTGTTTTCAGGCTTGTAGCTTTATTTTTTAGAATTCTTTGTCTTAATTGGTATTTAGTTGACACTGTTATGTGTCTTAATCTTGGGTTGTTGTCTGATGTAGTTCTTTTTCCAAAGAACTCCCTTTAATATTTCTTTTAAGATTGGTCCTGTTTTTATAAATTCCCTTAATTTCTGTTTATTTGTAATTGTCTTATTTATGCCATTGTATTTGAGAGACAATTTTGCTGGATATATAATTCTGGTTGGCAATTTTTTTCTTTCAGGGTTTTATGTATGTCATTCCATTGCCTTCTTGCCAACATGATTTCTGCTGAGAAATCAGAACTTAGTCTTACTGGTTTCCCTTTGTAAATGACAATTCATTTTTCTCGAGCTGCTCTCAGGATTCTTTATCTTCAGTCTTGGAAAGTTTGATTATGATATGTCTTGGTGGCTTTCTTTTGGGGTTTACCCTGTATGAGGTTCACTGAGCTTCCTGGATGCATTGCTTCTCATCTTTCACGATATTAGGAAATTTCTGCCAGCAAATCTTAAAAACTTTTGTTTCTTTTTTCCTTCCATTATGGAATCCCTATCATGCATAAATTACTTTTCTTGATAGTGTCCCACATAACTCTTAGGCTTTCTTCATTTATCCTCATTCTTTTTTCTGAATGTTCCGCAAACAAATTAGTATCAAGGGATTTGTCCTCTATTTCACTGATTCTGTCTTCCACTGATTCAATTCTACTCCTATATCTTTCCATTGAATTATCTATTTCTGAGATTTTATTTTTAATCTTCTGATTTCTATTTGCCATTTTTGCAGTTTCTACTTGTCTATTATATTGCGACCTTGTTCTTGTATTGTCTTCCTGAATTCTTCTAGCATTTTGCCTGTGTTTTCCTTGATTGTATCTATGTTTTTTTTTGATCTCTTGGAGGATCCTTTCCAAGGCAGTGGGTTTTTTTTTTTTTTTTTTTTTGGTGGAGGATCGTATATATAAGTCTTTTGAATTCCTTATCCGGCAGTTCAATTACAATTTCTTCCTCAGGAAGATTTGCTGGTCCTTTATTTTGGTCACTTGTGTTAAGCCATGTTATCCAGCTTCTTTATTTGATTTGATATCATCTGTTGTCTTTGAGGCATTAAGGAGTTATATTTATTTATTTATTGTATGTTTGATTGCTTAGTCCAGATTTCCTCTTTTGATTTGAAGTTTCTAGGTGGGCAGGGCGGGAGTGCTACTCTGGTCACTAGTCTGAGAGCACTAGGGTGCTCATCACCTGTTTCCAGGGGGGTAAGGTAGCATCTGGGAGCATGAGCATGGGTGCCTATTCACTGGTCATGGACGGCAGCTGAGGGTGGGCTGGGTGAATGTTGGCTGCTCTCTCTTGTTGATCTAGTGGCACAGGAGCAGGCACTGGTAGTCACTGAGTGGATAGAGGGGCAGGTGTAGTGGGTGTGGTGGGAGACAGGGTGGGAGGGAAGTGTCTGACAGGCAGGTGCACACATTGACGTGGTTCACAGCCACTCACCAGGTCAGGTGGCGTGAGTGGTCAGCGTGCACGTGTGGCTGCTTGGTCATCGCTGCTCACCACGTCTGGTGAGGTGAGGGCGGGTAGCAAGCAGGTGCACATGCATTCATGTGGTCACCTGTGCTCACCAGGTGGGCGGGTGTGAGTGGCAGGTGGCTGCACACAAAGGCACGTGATTACTGTCACTCGCTGGTTCAGGAAAGGGGTGGGGATGGTTGGTGGGCAAGTGCACTTGTAGTTGCTGCCACCCATTTGGTCCAGAGTAGGGGTTGGGCGGGACGTGGGGGATGGGTAGGCACACGCTTGGTTGCACAGTCGCTGCTTCTTGCTGGTTTCAGGGAAACAGGGGGGTGTGCCCATTTGGTTGCCACCGCCCCGCAAGTCAGAAGTGGGGGGTGAGGGGCAGGGATGGGTGCACACACAGCCCCATGGTTACCACCATTCACCAGCTTGGGGATGTAAGGGAGTGGGTTGCAAGTGGGCATGTGTAGTTATGCAGTGACTATCACTTGCCAGTTCAGGGAGGAGGGCTACGGACAGCAAGCGGCACACACACGGTTGTGCAGTGAGCACCACTTGCCAGTTTGGGGAGGGGAGGAGTGGGTGCCAGGTGGGTGGGTGCGTAGTCACGTGGTCATTGCCACTTGCTGAGTCAGAGCAGGTGTGCGAGAGAGGCGGGTAGGTGGGTGTATGGGATCCCATTTACTACCACTCTTCGGGTAGATGAGGGTACAGCAGACGGGGCTGCATTGGGGGCAGGGGGAGCTTGTATTATGGTCACCGTTCAGGCAGGAGAGCTGGGGTATTGAATCCTCCGCCGTTTCTGATCAGGAGGTTGGGGAAGGGGGAGTGTGCCCCTCTGGCTAGGAGATGTGGGTAACTGGGCACTTCCCGTCCACGGCAGCCAGCAGTCAGGACCTGTCCCTGACCAAGTGTGAGGAATAGGGGCCAGCAGCTGGTTGGGTGGAGGACCGCCTAACTGATTCACTGCTTCATGCATGGGACCACCACTCATAAGTACACCTGACTCTGGATCCTGGCTTCCTTCCTGCTCTGTGGATTACAGGGTCCCTGGAATTCTCACTCTCCTTTCTGTGTTTTTTTTTCCTTAGATTCTGATCGTGATCCTCTCCGCTTGTTTCTCTCCAGGTGTGTTTATTCAGTTTCTCTGTCTCTTATGGGAACGCTGTGAGGTTGCCTTCCTGTGCTCCTCACCTGGGGTCACTGCTGGCTTTGTGTCAAGGTGGCCACATGGAGCCACAATGGCTGGCAGAGCCCCTCCACTTGGTTTAACTTCCTCTTTCATTGCATTCAATTTTTAATTCCAGTCAATTCAATTCTTTATCCTTCCTTTTTGATGTTCAGGGTTCCAAGATTGTTATCTGTATCTATTTCACTTGGTTTCTCGGATTTTTGCTGTAGAGGGTATGGTGCATCTGACTAGTCTGCCATCTTGGCTCCTCCCCTGGACCAAATTTTGTGAGAGTAGAGAAGATTTAAACAGAAAAAAAAAAAAAAAGGATATATAACTACTCATGCTTTAAACAAATTCCACTTTTGGGAATAAAACAGGAAAATAGGCATAAGGAGGAATCAGGTGGGCTATTTGGAGCACCCAGGGTGTCAGCCACCAAGATGTCTCTATGGTACACATGACAGAATAGTTGTTTTTTAAAAATTGTACAAAGTAAATACTGAAAGTTTTTAAAATCTGCATGTCATTTCTGTCTGTCACTCATGTGTCAAAACTTAGCTTTCCCATAATAAAAATTTGCTCATTCAAATTTCTCAAGAATATTTCGTTTTATTTGCATTGACTACTGTAGCTCCTTCTCGCTTGACACAGGCAACTCTGTTCTTTCAATACTCCGATCTCAGGTTTGGGCATGTACAGGACTTGAAGTGCTCTTTGAAATTACCTGTCGTGGACTGAATTGTGTCCCCTGAAAATATGTACCAACTTGGTTGGGCTGTGATTCCCAGTATTGTGTGGTTGTCCTCCATTTTGTGATAGTAATTTTATGTTAAAGATGATTAGGGTGGGATGTAACACCCTTACTAAGGTCACATCCCTGATCCAATGTAAAGGGAGTTTCCCTGGGCTGTGGCCTGCACCACCTTTTATCTTACAAGAGATAAAAGGAAAGGGAAGCAAGCAGAGAGCTGGGGACCTCATACCACCAAGAAAGAAACACCGGGAACAGAGTGCATCCTTTGGACCCAGGATTCCTGTGTGGAGAAGCTCCTAGTCCAGGGGAAGATTGATGACAAGGAACTTCCTCCAGAGCCAACACAGAGAGAAAGCCTTTCCCTGGAGCTGATGCCCTGAATTTGGATTCTAGCCTACTAACTGTGAGAAAATAAATTTCTCTTTGTTAAAGCCATCCACTTGTGGTATTTCTGTTACAGCAGCACTAGGTGACTAAGACAGACCCTATGCTCAGCAACACTTTGGGAAACTTTAGTTCTAGGGATACAGATGTTGTGGTTGTTAGCTGCCACCAAGTCAGCCCCCAACTCATGACAACCCCATGCACAACAGGATCGGACCCATTGTGATCCATAGGGTTTCCACTGGCTGATTTTTAGAAGTAGATCATCACACCTTTCCTCCCAGTCTGTCTTTATCTGGAAGCTCTGCTGAAACCTGTTCAGCATCCCAGCAATATGTAAGCCCCCACTGACAGATGGGTGGCTGCTTCACACATAGAGGGTCTTTATAAAGAAAACTGAACTCAAACACAATAAATGCGACAATTTAAGAAAGGGGATGTGGATCACAAAAGCTTTGGGGGAGTAGAAAGTACTTCATGAGATATACATGCACAGTTCTATTTTTCTCTGTTTCTGATGTCAGTGCATAAACCTACAAAGGTGTGTAAAGTAAGATCAGTGTGTTTAAGCATGCACTCAACAATCCCTTACTAAATACTACCCTACAATATCAATTCATCCCCTACGGGAGGCCTTAAAAACTCTCCCAATGAACTAGGCTTTATATTGCAAAAGTCGATTTTAATTTTAATTATGTTAAATTATCTTGGATACTAACAGCACCCATAAAAACCTGGCAGTCAGGAAATTCACAGAAATTAAGAGTATTTCCTCAGTAAATGAACTAAAGCAAATTCATTCAGTTCAAACGCTGTAAAACCCAGAATTGTTATCATATTTTTGCAGCACGGAACTTTGTGATGATCATTGTCACTAAAAATAGTCCAGAAAAATTAAGAGTATATATCAGATACAAGAAAAATGACAACTTTATCCAAAGTAGCAAAAAGCCCATTGACATCATTCACTTCTCGGTGAATTATTTTCATAATAGGAAACAGAATCTATTTTTTTTTTTTTCCATTCGTCCAAAACTGTACGTCCCCTCCCATGTGCCCTCTGGGAAAATCTTGTTCATAAACAAATAACTCCCAGATAACTAACTTCTTTGCCGACTGTTTCCACACAGCCGGACAATCACAGCGCGGCTCCCTGGCTTGCCGCTGCTTCTTCTTCCTGTGGCTTCATCAGTGATGTAATGGAAAGACATTGACATGCTGTTATTATTGCCGAGCTAAAGACTGTGAAGTAAATCATGCTGTTTCTAGGTTTTAATTTTCCATGAAAAATATAGCCACTTTGACAGTGAAAAAGAAAAATAATTCAATTAGGAAACAGCCATAATTAGATTTTTTAAGCTACACTCTTTCGAAACAAAAGTTACTTCACAGCACAGCTTCATTTGATTTCACAATTTGTTTTCATCAGATCATTCCAGGGCAAGTTAAGGTGCTGGATAACAACAGAAGGGAGGAAGAAAATAAAAGGAATTCAAACCACTAAACATAAGTTACATATTCAAATGAGCTTTTAAATGTGATGGGAAGAGGAGGTGGAGAGTCTTGAGAGGTTGAGATGGGAAGAACTACAGGTAATGAACTGAGGGGGAAGAGACACCCCTTTTGTGATTACCTTTCACCACCCAGGAAGTAGAGAAAGACAGCCACACACACCCCACAGCCAAGAGACAGTGATGACGATGATGATGAGAATACAATGATGACCATAAAAAAGAAAAAGAAGGAATAGCAGGAATGGAATAAAAAGGAAAGAGGACTAACTGTTCAGCATAGAATTAACCTAACCCAGAAAACCCACAGAATTAACCTAGTGAGAGTAAAATGTGATAAACATTTTAAATATACTTCTGGGATTTCTTCTGTGGTCTATCTGTGTGTGTGTGTGTGTGTGTGCGTGTGTTCATGTATGTGTGTATCTGTGGATCAGAAATTGAACCTAAAAAGTCTGATGCCAGAACCTTAAAGCTTTGTTCACTTGTCACCACCTCAGAAGTCAAGGCATAATTCAGAGCTAAGCCTTGGAACTTTACAAACGTATCTCAAAAAATTAGGTGGTAAGAAAAAAGTGATTGGAAGTTAGCTGGTGGTGCTTGCTTAATTGCTCGGCTATCTGGAAGGTCGGTGGTTTAAACCCACTAGCTCTTCCATAAGAGAAAGACGTGGCAGTCATTTCCATAAAGATCACAGCTTTGGAAATCCTATGGGGCAGTTCTACCCTGTCCTATAGGGTGGCTATGAGTTGGAATCTGGCTCAATGGCTTTTTTTTAAAAAAAATACGTGTGATTCATATTAAGATAATACACTTATTTTTAAAATTCCACCAGAAATAGGAAGAACTTTACCAACAGTCTTAGAGATATTTTAAAATTCCAAATATCAAACCCTAACAGCATCTGTTAAAGACACTTTTAAAAATTCATCCTATACATAAAACAGGTTAATTTTATCCAGTAAACTGACATAGCCAAGACTCCTTTTTAGTTCAATATCTTGGCAATAGGTCAAGAGAAATGTTAAGGAATCACTAAATGGAGAAAAACATGAGGCCTTGATAATATCTTTACCAAGCTCCTGAGACGTGGCAAAGTAGCCTGAGAAAGAGACTTGGAATTCAGACTAAGTCCTATCAAGAATTCTTCATAAGAATAAATCACATGAAGGCTGAAATTTACCAGCAGAATCTTCTCAGCTCTCTTAAGAGAAACTCCTATATGGAAACATAGCCTGAGACCGTGGTCATGTTACTACACAAGAAGGTGTTGTTATAGAGACAGCTTTGAAGGCTCTCAGGCAATTCCAGTGAGTAATTAATGCTTTTTTTTTTTTTTTTTTTTTTTAATTAATGCTAGCAATCACAGAACAGCCAGCAGGGTGGTCTCCATGGAAACCACCAAACATACATTTTCACATTCACAGCAACTGTTCTAAATCAATGACTCTTTATGACGGTTTAAAAACATTGTGAATGGTGTATCAATTGCCTCTTTTGTTAGATAATGTCTGATTAAACATGCTGTGAGAGACCTTGTTCCCATGCATGCTGAATTCTGAGCAGTTTCCATCTCTAAGTTCACAAATGGTAAATTCAGACCCAGGAAATCACTGGTAATTTAGGGACAGAATTAAACCAGTGGAATGACAGAGCCAAGGAGCACTTGCTAACTACTGGCAGTCACTCTAATCTAGGGCTGTATATATTAGGAGTCCCTGGGTAGAACAAAAGGTTAAGAGTGAAGCTACTAACTAAAAGGTTGGGGTTTGAATCCACCCAGAGATGCCTTGAAATAAAGGCCTGGCGATTACTTCTGAAAGATCACAGCCATTGAAAATCATATGGAGCAGTTTTATTCTAAAACAGATGGCGTTGCCATGAGTCAGAACCGACTAGTCAGCAACTGGTGGTGGTGGCAGATATAGTATTTAATCGTCTTAGTAAGGTAGACATGATACCTGTTTACAGATGAGACCGTGGCACACACCTAGAAAGTGATACACATGGCATTCAAATCCAGGTCAAAACTAAGTCTTGGTCTAGGTCCACATGACTACAGACTGTTCTATGTTTGTATAACACTTTGCATTCCCCAGCTATTTTCACACATGGTATCTCATATAAGGAGCCCTGGTGCCACAGTTGTTAAGGCAGTCGGCTGCTAACCAAAAAGATGGCAGTTCAAATCCACCAGGGAAGGGCTCTGTGGGAGGAAGAATGTAGTCTGCTTCGGTAGAGATTTATAGCCTCGGAAGCTCTATAGGGTCACTGAGTCAGAATCGACAAGATAGCAGAGGGTTATCTCATATACTCTTATCTTGAAACAAATAGAAATCTGTGTTCTAGCATTTTCTAATTTTGCTATCTTTCCCGCTTGGTCCTTGTCTGCTTGCCCTACCACACACTCCAGGTTTGAAGACTCACATGGAACCAAGTCTAAGAAGGCTTTTATCCTCTTCCACCTGGGCTATGTGAGTAGCATTTTACCTCCAACAACAATGGAATAGGAAATTCCATTCCAGAAGCATGAATTTTGACCGTCCAAACTCTAAGTAAAAACAAGGACAAACATTCCAATTAACCGCATGTAGCATTTACATCATCTTTCACAAGAGAAGGTGGAATTTAGTCACAGGGATGGAAGATCAGATTGCTAAGCAGGTTTGTACTTCATTCTGATCAATTCTATTAAATAATTAAAATTTAAATCTAGCAAGTGCTTTATTAAGCAGGCACTGATAATTAATGATATGGTACGATTCCTAGCAGATCATCACTATATAATGCTCCTAGTTAATGAAAATGCCATCAGCATTTAGTCTTAAGTATCATAGGTCAACACTGTCAGAGCTCATTAGAATCGTAGCATTTTTGAGCTATCTTTAGACATTTTCCAGTCCAGTCTCTTTGTTTATGGATGAAACAATTCAGGACTAGAGGAATGAATGCCCTTTCCTTTCCTTTCCTTGTCTTTTGTGCCCCCCTGGAATCGCAGTCCCTTGTCCACTTCTCATGGAGAAGACTGGAGCTCCTTTCTTCCACTGCCCTTCTAAAGTTTAGGAAAAAGGTTTCCATTTTCTCTAAACTAGTCCTCTACTCCTTCCACCTCCTTTATGAAGCTCATTCCCCTGATTTCCCCTCATTCTCTAGCATCTTTAAATCTCTGTGTATGGGTTTCTTCTTCTCTAGTTTCAAGCACGCCCAAGTCTTTCTTTTCCTAGAAGAGACGTCATCTTCCCTAGATCTGACTATCCCTTTGCCTACCACCAACCACAACATTTTGCCCACTTCTTCATTGAGTATTTATGATCCATCTTCAGCCCCACTCCCATCTCAACTCTTTTACTAAAACTGCTTCCTCAAAGGCTAGCAACGCCCTTGCTCGGGTCTTATCACAATCTGGATCTCTTGGTGGCATTTTGTATTACTCCTTAAAATCTTTTCTTAGATTGCCCCACAATGGATTTTCTTGGTTCCCCCTTCTACCTTTTGGCTACTACTTCTCTCTCCTGGTCATTACTGGTCCCTAGTATCGAAGTGTCTCCCAAGCTACATTCTAGGCCTCTGCTCTTCTCTCCCCACATCCTTTCTCAGTAAACTCATCTATTTGCTTGATTACAACTCCATCTCTCTGTAGCTGAAGCCTCAAATAGACATGCAAAGCCCTGAGCTCACACCTACATTTCACCCCATGTTTCCAACTGCCCACAAAACAGCAACACTTAGATCTTTTGTCTAAAATACATTTCACCAACTTTCTTCCCTAAAGACATTCTTTCTCAGCCATCACCATTTCTGTCTGTAATGCCATGGATTTGCAGTGTCTCTAGCTACAAAGCTTGGAGTGATTTGTGATTCTTCTCTCTCCATCATTCCCTGTGTCCAAACTGTCATTAGTCCCGATGTCCGATCTGTTTTAAAATCATGTGAGTCCTTATCATTGAATTCTTTTATCATGTCACACATCAATGATATAAGTTAAATGATTAAAGTTCATTTTCCTTCCCATTTTCAGTCAAGTCTGACCTTTCATCTTTATTTTTGCTGTCATTACCTTGATTAACCTCCCTTCTAAATGTATGAAACGTATCTCCAATCTGTTTTAAGGACCATGGCCATATCAACCTGCTCGAAACTCCATTTGCCTTTAGTCAGTCTGACTCAGAGGTGCACAGGGGTTCCTGTGGTGTGGTTGTTAAAGCTCTCTACAGCCTGACTCTTCTGCACCCAATTTCCTCCTGTCCCTCCACACTCTCCTCCTCTTCTAGTCAAATTTATTTCCTTATGGCTCCCCACCTGCTCATTCCTGGAAGGCCCTCATTTCATTCTTCCCCTGGCCCGGGCAGTCCTTCCCCTGCCTCCTCCTGCTCACAGAGCTTGCCCTTCTCCAAAAGGCTGCAGTCAGTACCACACAGCTCAGCACTGTTCTCCATAGGCTCACACTTGCTACTTTGATCTTCTCCTCTGGATTCTAAGCTGACCTAAGCAGGCGCTACACATGGCCATACATTCCTTCCCACCCCACAATATTCAGACACTACAAAGGCTTCCCTAGATCGATGATGGATTGGGAGAATCATGCCAAAAAAGCAGGCTATTCAAAAGGAGAACATACACCTTGATACAACCAAAAACCAAAACCAAACCCCTTGCGGCTGAGTTGATTCCGACTCATAGCGACCTTATAGGACAGAGTAGAACTGCCCATAGGGTTCCCAAGGGCTGTAATCTTTCAGAAGCAGACTGTCACATCTTTCTCCCACACAGCAGCTGGTGGGTTCGAACCACTTACCTTCTGGTTAGCAGCTGAGTGCTTAACCACTGCACCACCAGAGCTCCTCTACCTTGATATAAGACACTTCTAATATCAAAACTGTAAAAATCTGTCGTGGTTTTATGCCATCAAGTTGATTCCAACTTATATCAACCCTATATGACAGAGTAGAACTGTCCCATAGGGTTTCCTAGGCTATAATTGTTATGGAAGCAGATCGTCAGGTCTTTTCTCCCACAGAGCTGAGGCAGGTTCAGACCACAGATCTTTCATTTAGCAGCCAAGTGTTTATTCCATGGAAGTGACAGCTGCTTGTGGGAGGTAGTAAATTATGATGCAGTGTCAAGACCAAGACGAGTGAGGCAAGCAAGAACACAAGACTGATGCACTGAAACTGTGGTGCTGGCAAAGAATATTGAATATACCATAGACTGCCAAAAGAATGAGCAAATCAGTCTTAGAAGAAATACAACCAGCATGTTCCTTAGAAGCAAGGATGGTGAGACTTTGAGTTGCTTACTTTGGACATGTCATCAGGACATCATGTATGGTAAAGCAGAGGGCCAATAAAAAGACAGAAATCTCCAGTGAGATGGACTGACACAATAGCCACAACAATGGACTCAAACACACCAACAATCATAAAGGTGGAACAGGAGCAGGCAACGTTTCGTTCTGTTATACATAAGGTTGCCGTGAGCAGGAGCCAACTCGACGACAACTAACAACAACAACTCTCAAGTGCCAACCCTGCACTTGTATGACTTGGAGAGTGAGTGCCATGGGAAGTTTTATAACCTAGGGGCCTTCCTAGCTTCACTCTAGTCCCTAGTCCCTGCCCTGTAACAATAAAAAAAACAAATAACACCAAATCCAGAAATGCACAAGCATCAGAAAAAATATTTCCCTGGGCCATATCCCTGGTCTATCACTTCCTCAAGGACACAAAAAAGGTGGCGGCAGCTCTGGCATTAACTTAAAAAAAGGAAGTGGTGTTATGGAGCTTTGAAATGGGAAGCAAACTTTGGATCTTCAAGACTTCCTCGAGTGCTGTGCTGCTGTCTGGGGGTACCGGTACTCTCCTGGCTCATCCTCAACATAACCCCTCTCTGATCTAAGCTGCTTAGTTCCAATGGATGCTGAGAATACTGTAAAGCTCAAGTGAACAAGGACGAGACCAGGCACTACTCAATCCAGAAAGAACTCTCATGTGAGAACTTAAATCTGCTGGACAAGCCCAGTAGGGGAAAAATATACACTCATACCACACCTTCTTTATAATCTACACATTTCATTATTTTTCTCCTAAATCCATTCATGTTTTCCCACACCAACAATTTATATTACAGGTGTGAGGGGATCTCAAGATTTTATGAAGATGTAATTAGATTTCACATGCCTGAATTTACCAAAATGAAGGGATGACTATATACTGCTATGTATTCTGGTATTTTTAGCTTCTTAGAATCTCTCTCAAAATCCCCAGAAAGAAAAACAATAATCATAATGACAAGAATATAAAATTACTTACAAGGCACTCTTCAGACCCAAGGAAAAGATACAGAGAAAGCCGAGGATCAGAGAGAAGTTTCGCTACTTGGAAGTGATGAAATTGATGTGACAACATCTTGGAAAACTAAAGAGAATGGATCATTTTGGAGCAAGGAAGAAAGAGCCCTCATCCTTCTGAATGACCTTCCAGCCTGTGCATCTTTGGTCTTTCACAGAATCCACATTTTCCTCTGGCACCAATGGATTATTCCTCTAAGTCACTTTCCTAATATGCTGGCATCCAGTAGAGTCACAATGACATCATGGTGAAATGCTGTATTGTTGTTGTTAGGTGTCATCAAGGTAGTTCTGACTCATAGTGACCTTATGTACAACAGAACAAAACATTGCCTGGTCCTGCACCATCCTCACAATCTTTGTTATGTTTGAGTCCACTGCTGCAGCCACTGTGTCAATTCATCTTGTTCTGGGTCTTCCTCTTTTTTTGCCAACCCTCTACCAAGTACGATGTCCTTCTCCAGGGACTGATCCCTCCTGATTTAACATGCCCAAAATATGTAAGAGGAGGTGTCACCACCATCCATTCTAGGTAGCATTCTGGCAATACTTCTTCTGAGACAGAATTGTTTATTCTTCTGGCAGTCCATGGTATATTCAATACTTTTCGCCAACACCATAATTAAAAGGCATTCATTCTTCTTCAGTCTTCCTTATCCATTGTCCAGCTTTTGCACACATATGAGGTGACTGAAAATAGCATGGATTGGGTCAGGCGTACCTTAGTCCTCAAAGTGACATCTTTGCTTTTGAATACTTTAAAGAGGTCTTTTGCAGCATATTTGCTCAATGCAATATGTTGTTTGATTTCTTGACTGCTGCTTCCATGGGCACTGATTGTAGATCCAAGTAAAACAAAATCCTTTACAACTTCAATATTTCCCTCTTTATCATGATGTTGCTTATTGGTCCAGTTGTAAAGACTTCTGTTTTATGTTGAGGGTAATCCATACTGAAGGCTATAGTCTTTGATCTTCATCAGTAAATGCTTCAAGTCCTCTTCACTTTCACCAAGCAAGACTGTGTCATCTGCATATCACAGGTTGTTAATGAGTCTTCTTCCTCCATTCCTGATGCCCTATTCTTCACATAGTTCAGCTTCTCAGATTTACAGCATACAGGCTGAATAAGTATGGTGAAAGGTTACAACCCTGACACACACCTTGCCTGATTTTAAACCACATAGTATTCCCTTGTTCTGTTTGAACAACTGCCTCTTGGTCTATATACAGGTTCTGCATGAGCACAATTAAGTGTTCTGGAATTCCTATTCTTTGCAATGTTATCCACAATTTGTCATGATCCATACAGTTGAATGCCTTTGCATAGTCAATAAAACACAGGTAAACATCTTTCAGCCAAGATCCATATGATATCAGCAATGATAGCCCTCATTCCACATCCTCTTCTGAATCCAGCTTGAATTTCTGGCAGTGCCCTGTAGATGTACTCCTGCAGCCATTTTTGAATGATCTTCAGCAAAATTTGGAGCTCTAGTGGCATACTAGTTAAGAATTTTGCTACTAACCAAAAGGTTAGCAGTTTGAATCCACCATCCACAACTTGGAAACTCTATGGAGTAGTTCTACTCTGTCCTATGGGGTCACCACGATCAGAATCAACTTGATGGCAATGGGTTTGGTTTTGTGGGCTTTGCTTTTTTTAAAGTGATATTAACGATATTGTCTGATAATTTCTGCATTCTGTTGGGATCACCTTTCTTTGGAATGGGCATAAATATGGATCTCTTCTAGTATATTGGCCAGGTAGCTGTCTTCCAAATTTCTTGGCACAGATGAATGAGCACCTCTACAACTGTATCCACTTGGTGCTGAAACACCTCAATTGGTATTCTGTCCATTCCTGGAGCCATGTTTTTTGCCAATGCCTTCAGTGCACTGAAGTACCCTGTACTTCAAATGTCAACACATTATGATGTGTGCGTGCCCCAAAGAATGGGTACATACTCTGTACCAAGGGTCACAGAGTTTTTTTCAAAGAAAAAAGAAGTAGGTGCAGAGAGGAGGGAGAGAAAGATTGAGATTGATTTACCAAGTACTAAGGGTGGAAGAAACTTTAGTGGCTCAACTAATCTAATCCCCTACATTTAAGGAGGATTAACATTTAGCCCCCACAGTCAGTTTAGAACCCTTCCCATTTCAGAAAAGTGTGGTGTAGAACTCAAATTCACATAAAAAGACCAGACTTAATGGTCTGAATGAGAGTAGAGGAACCCCAGAAGACATGGTCCCCGGACTCTCTGTTAACCCAGAACCATTCCAAAGTCAACTCTTCAGACAAAGATTAGAATGTGCTAAACCAAAACCAATGCCGTCGAGTCGATTCCGACTCATAGCAACCCTATAGAATGTACTATAAAACATAAAATAATACTCATGAAGCGTGTGTGCCTTAGTTCAAGTAGATACGTGAAATTAAATGGGCAGCTCCTTTGTGGTGCTGTAATGAGAAGGTGCAGAAACGGATAGGAACTAGTTGAATGGACACAGAAAACTCAGGGTGGAAAGGGGGAGTGCGAGTGCACTGTCCCATTCTAGGGATTGCAACTAGGGTCACATAACAATATATGTATAAATTTTTGAGTGAGAAATTAACTTGAGCTATAAACTTTCACCTAATCTAACCTTTTGCAGTCAATTCCGACTCACAGCGGCCCTATAGAACAGACTAGAACTGCCCCATAGAGTTTCCAAGGAGCACCTGGTGGATTTGAACTGACTTTTGGATAGTAACCATAGCATTTAACCACTACGCCACCAGGGTTTTCTTTCACCTAAAGCACAATTTAAAAAAAAAAAAAGGAAAAAGGAAGGCAGGTCTTTCACTGACATTATTTGTTCAGAAAATAAAATTATTTAGTACCTATCAAAAAAAAAAATCCTTCCTATTTTAAATTAACAATAAAGTTAGAAATTATAAGCCTCCCTGTTACGGACTGAGTTGTGTTCCCAGAAACATGTATTGAAGTCCTGGTCCCTTACTTATTAAAAAAAAAAAAAAAAAATTTTTTTTTTTTTTTTTTTTACTTATTAGAAGTATATTATTTATATGTGTTTCCAAATAAATGATGTTTTCCTAGATTTTTTTTTGTTGAAAATTTCTAATTTACTTTTGTTATGGCCAGAGAATGTACTTTACATGATTTAAATCTTTTTAAATTTATTGAGACTTGTTTTGTGACCCAACATATAGACTAACCTGGAGAACATTCTATGTGTGCTTGGAAAGACAGAGTGGACTGTCGCATAAATTTGTTACATCAAGTTGGTTGACAGTGTTGTTCAAGTCTTCTAAAATTTTTCTATCTAGCCATTCTATCTAGCTGTACCTATCTATCTAGTTGTTTGTATCTAGTTGAGAGTGCAGTATTGAAATCTCTATTAGTGTTGAGTTGTCTATTTCTCCTTCCAATTCTGTCAGTTTTTGCTTCATATATTTTGGGGTGCTTATTGTTATTGTTAGATGTGTATACAGTTATTATTTATTTATTATTACTGTTAAATCTTCCTAATATATTCATATTTTTATAATTATTAAATATTCGTGTTTATCTCTAGTAATATTTTCTGCTTTAAAGTCTATTTTGTCTAATAGTATAACTACTGCAGTTAGCATTCTGATAGTTACTGTTTTGCATGGTATATCTTTTCTATCCTTTAACTTCCAACCTATTTGTGTCTTTGAATCTAAGATGTATCTCTTGAAGCCAGCATATAGTTGGGTGTTAGTTTTTTTTAATTCAATCTGAAAATCTCTGCCTTTTGAGTAGGGCATTTAATCCACTCACATAGAATGTAATTGTTGATATAGTTGCTAGCAACAAATCTCTGTCTTTATCTCAGAATGTCGTTATTTCTCCTTCATTTTTAAAGGATAGTTTTGTTGTATATAGAATTCTTGGTTGACACTTTTTTTAGCATGTCTAAAGTGTCAACCCACTGCCTCCTGGCCTCCATTATTTTTGATGAGAAGTCAGCTATTACTCGTATTACTGTTTCCCTTTATATGATGCATCATTTCTCTCTTGCTACTTTCAAGATTTTCTCTTTGTCTTTTGACAATTCAATTATAATGTGTCTAAGTGTAAAAGCCCCTATTTGAAGTTCATTGAGGCTCTTAGATCAGTAAATTAATATTTTTCATCAAGTTTAGGAAGTTTTCAGCCATTATTTCTTCAAATATTTTTTCTACCCCTCTCTTTTCTCTTTCAGGAATTCTTATTATACATATGTTGATACACTTGATGTTGTATCACAGGTCTCTGAAGCTCTGTTCATATTTCTTTAGTTTTTAAAATCTTTTTTTGCTCAGATTGGATAATTTCTATTGCTCTACCTTCCAGTTCACTTATTCTTTCTTCTGGTATCTCAAATCTACTGCTGAGTTCCTCTAGAAATTTTTTATTTCAGTTACTGTACTTTTTTTTTTTTTTTTTTTAGTTTTTGCACTTTATTTGAGCTTCCCTCCCCAATCATTTTAAAATATTTATTGTAATTTTTTTGTTCAACTTTTTTTAATAGTATTTTATTGTGTTTTCAGTGAAAGTTTACACAGCAAATTAGATTCCCATTTGACAAGTTCTACACAAAGTATTCAGTGACATTAGTTATGTTTTTCACAATGTGTCAACATTCTCTTTAATTGCATTATGGTTGTTCTGTTTCCAGTACTCTAGTTTCCATGCCCCTTATCTTCGCATCTTTGCTTTAGGGTAATTGTTGACCTTTTGGTCTCAAACAGATGGCTCTTTAATGGGACACTGTATTCACAGATAATATCCTTTATTTTGTGTACCAATGTGTTATATCACTAAAAAGCGAGCTCAGGGGATAGTTTCAGTTCAGGATTTAAAAAGTATCTCAGAGCAACAGTCTCAGGGAGTCCTCTAGTCCCAACTGGTCCAGTTAAGCCTGAAATTTTTAAGAATCTGAGTTCTGTTCCATGTTTTTCTCCCATTCTAAAATGGCCCACCTATTGTGGCCCTGATCAGAACAGGCAGTAGTGGTAGGCAGGCACCATCTAGTTCTGGTCTCAGGGTAGATGAGCCATGGCTCGTGTAGGATATTAGCTGTATAGAGTAGTTTCTTCTCTGAGACACTGGTTTCCTTCTTTCTCTTTTGCTCCTGATGAGTAGAGACCAACAGACGTATCTTACATGGGTAATCGCAAGCTTTTAAGACCTCAGATGCTACTCACCCCACTAGGATACAGCATGAACTTGATGAGCTATATTATGCCAATTGACTTAGTTGTCCCATTAGACTAATGCCCTAAGCCTTCAAATCAGGAAAAAGTGTTTGGTTATGTCTGAGAAGCATCTGTAACTGTCTTGTCTCTGCATGCACACACATATCTGTACATACATGTACATATAGATACTTCTATCTGTGCATACACATGTACTCACCTGTGCCTACCAATACACATACATGCCTATATGCCTACATATATGACTCATTTTTTGGTTATTATTGGTGTTGTTGCCAAGTTATATACATGATATTCTTTAGCACAAACATCCTTCTCTCTTGTGCACATCTTAGCGGCATCATTTACTTTGGTCAAGCTGTGCTTACACCCACATTCTGTGCTACTTTTCCCATCACCAAAAATAACTAGTATCTATGATCTAAAGAGTGATGCCCCCCCCATCCCTGGTAACCACCAATGAACATTGGTCTCTGTACATATATCTGTCCTTGTCTTCTTATAAAAGTGGGATCATACAGTATTTGTTCTTATGTGATTGACTTATTTCAGTTAGCATTATGTCCTCCAGAACTATCCCATGTTATGTTTCCCAGACTTGTCATTTTTTATGGTTACATAGTGTTACGTTGTACTATGTACCACATTTTACTTATTCACTCATCCATTGAAGGGCACTTAAGCTGTTTCTATTTTTTTGGTATTGTGATTAATGCTGCAATGAATGTAGGTGTGCACATGTCTATTCATGTTACTATTAGGTCTTTAGGGTATATATGTATGAGTGGGATTGCTGGATTGTAAGGTAGTTCTATTTCTAGTTTTTTGAGGAAGCATGATACCATTTTCCTTAGTAGTTGTACCATTTTACAGTCCCACCAGCAATGGATAAGGGTTCCAATCTCCCCACATCCTTGCCAACATTCGTTGTTACCTATTTTTTTGTTTGTTTGGTTGGTTTTTTATCAGAGCCATCTTAGTCAGGGTGACATGGTATCTCACTGTAGTTTTGATTTGCATCTCTCTAATGGCTTGACCTTGAGCATCTTTTCATGTGTTTGTTGGCTGCTTGACTTCTCTGGTGAAGTGTCTGTTCATGTCCTTTGCCCATTTTTTAATTGGGTTGTTTGTTTTTTTGTTGTTGAGTTGAAGTTTTCTCTATATTTTAGAGATTAGACCCTTATCAGATATGTTGTTTCCAAAGAGTTTTTCCTTGTCTGTAGGTTGTCTTTTGACTCTTTTGATGAAGTCTTTTGATAAGCGTGTTTAATTTGTATGTGGTTCCAATTACCTAATTTGTCTTCTATTGGTGTGTTTGTAGTTATGTTTGTTAGCCTATTTTTTTAAAGATTAGGCCCCATAGTTTTCTCCTTATGTTTTCTTCCAGGAGTTTTATAGTTTTAGGTTTAACATTTAGGTCTTTGATGCACTTTGAGTTAGTTTTTGTGTATGGTGTGAGGCATGAGTCCTACTCCATTTCTCTGCAAGTAGATATCCAGTTTTGCCAGCACCATTTATTAAAGAGATTGTTTCTTTCCCATTGAAAATCAGCTGTCCATAAATGGACAGATTTAGGTCTGGGTTCTCAATTTCATTCCTCTGGTTTATGTGTCTATCACTGAACCAATACCAGGCTGTTTTGATTACAGTGGTGTATAGAATGTTTTGATATCGGGGAATATGTGGCCCCCTACTTTGTTCTTCTTTTTCAACAGTGTGTTGGCTATTCGGGGCTTCTTAGTTACCATACTTTTTAACTTCAAAATTTCCATTTGGTTATTTTTTATAATTTCTATCTCTTCAATGAGATTCTGTATTCATTGATTCTTTCCTTGAATTCCTTAAACACGGTTCCCTTTAGATCTCTAAACATAACATAATAGCTGCTTTAATATCTTTTTTCTGCCGAGTCCAACATCTGAGAACAGACACTCACAGTTTCTATTGACTGCTTTTTTCCTGAGTGTGGACCACACTTTCTTGTTTCTTTGTCTCTGATTACTACAAATTTTAGATAATATGTGATGGCAACTCTGACTCTTCCCCCAGAAAGAGTTGTTTTGTTTGTTTAGTAATTTGGATTAAGTCTGTGAAATCTGTTTCCCATGCAAGGTATAGTTACTGATGTCTTTATTCAATTTTTCTCTTGTTTTTATTTTTAATCCTGGCTTCCTAGGGATCTTTCCTATGTTTGCATAGCTTTGATGGTCTGGTAAAAATTGGTCAGAGGTTGTACTCAAACACCTCAAGGCAGTAAAGCTTCTACTTTCTGATTCTGTGTGTGGGCTGGAGAGCACATTCAAACTTCAGGCTGTTTTCATGTCTTCCCTGGCCTTCCCTTTCTGCCAGGCTCCCTCGCATCTCCTCTATGTGTGCACACGGGCACCACTGGCAGTGATACGTGGGTGGCCTGGGGCTGCTCCATCTCTGCTGCTCATGTACACGGGTTAGGGTCAATCTGGGATATAAGGAGAACTATCAAGCCCCCCGTGGTGCCTCATCTCCAAGAACTACCTATTAAATCCCAGGCTGGTCTACTGGTCCATTGCTCGCCCCAAACAGGACTGTAAACTCATGCTAGTGGACCATTGGCCCTGCCTGTTTGTTGACAATACTCCAAATAGAGTGAACCTCCTCTGTCTCCGTAGCCTGCCCTGCTCTGGTTGAGCTATCACACTGTCAGAGCTGGGGAGTTAATGAGAGCAACCTTAGGCAAGAATGCCACAAACTCAAACCCAAAGCTTAGCTGTTTTCATAAATAAGTGCTTTTCAGTGTGTTGTGTGCCTTTGTTCAATTTTTAGGGAGCTGAAATGGCTACTTTGACAGCTATGTCCAGCTTTGTAGTTGCTTCTGGGTAAACGAATTTGTCAACCTCCTCACTCCATCAGGCTGGAAGTTAGTATCTCAATCATTCTTTACATTCTGCTGGGACTGGAATGATTAACACTATTAAAAAGTAAACCATACGGGTGAAAAAATCACTATAAAGTCTGGTTTTCAAAGAAAAAAAATTTTTTTTTCTAGGAAAAAAAATCAACCAAAAAGCATAGATAGCTAAAGGCACAATTTCAGTAGATTAACTGATTAAGAAATCTCACTCCTTGGGAGCAGAGCCCAGGGCCTCACAACTTGACTCCTTCACAGACATTACAGAAATTAAATAATAAACTAGAGAGAGTTAGTTCCAAAGCATTTCAGTTAAGACCGTGAATTCCACAGCTGTTTTTCCATTCCTCCTCTTTCTTCTTCGTTTTCTCACCTCTCTATTTCACGCTTCCAAAATGGACACTCAGATGCACAATGGGCAATTCTATAATAATTCCATTTTGAAGGCTGTATCAAAGTCTCCCAACCTGATCATTTTTCTCCTTTCCTTTCTCGATCACCTCTGATAGACTGAGTCCTCTTGGACAAGCCACTTGAGCTCTGGACACCCTCAGGGCCCACAGGAAAGGAAAATAAGAACTTTCTCTTCCATCTAAAGTTGGAGAAGCCTTAAAGATTTTCAGATGGCGAAATTAAGGCTCAGGTACGCTAAAGGGTTTACCCACAATCACCTTCCAGAAGTGCTACAAAGATTGAACAGGTAATGCTGATAAAACAGATGGAAGGCCTCAGAAATTATTGCCCGAATTAGTGAAGGATTCGGCTAAGGGCCAGTGGCTAGAAATGATTTCATAAGTCGGAAGCTTCCACTGAACAGGCTCTGAGAATACCGGACACAGAGGCTTGTAGAGAGATTTCCCCACCCCTCCCCTCCCCTCTCTTACCTTAGCAAAAAAAATCCAGGCTGCACACTGCCCTGGGGCCGTAGTGCTTTGTAGCTTCACTGTGCTCAGCATAAGAAAGAATCCTAAAAATCCACTGGAAGGAAAAAATATTCTTTAGTTAGTGAGGCTTGTCTTCTTTTAGCCGATAGCTAAATATTTTCTGCTACATTTACCAGTCAATTTTTAATTATTACAAATTTTAGTTATTATATAATTACGTAATTAAACTCATCTGTTTTCTACCGATCTCTAGATAAAAACAAAAGCAAAATTAAAATAAGCTCTACTTTTCCAAGGAGCTATGGTGACAACAAGGAGCTCTGGTGATGCAATAGTTAAGGGCTCTGCTGCTAACTGAAAGGTTGACAGTTCAAACCCACCTAGCCACTCAGCAGGAGAAAGACCTAATGATCTTCTCCCATAAAGATTACAGCCAAGAAAACCTTGTGAGGCTATTCTACTCTGCCACATGGGGTCGCTATAAGTTGAAATCAATGGAACCTAACAAAATAACACGGTTAGAGCATTTCATTGGAAGTGGGGAAAGGCTATAGGAAGTTGGGAGGTCTCTGGTAAAATCATGAAAGAAAGTATTGTGGAGGACAGTGCCTTATGCTCCCTCTCTGATCACTTGGGGAGCTTGGTGCTTGCCAAGGTAGAGCTTCAATCTTTTCCAAGCTCTACCAGGAAGCTCGAACTGCCAGGAAAAGACCTCCAAAGGGAAACTCACCCTATGAGAAGAGGGACCTGGACTGGCTCCTGAGATCAAGGTAATGTTCTGAAGGGGAGGGTGGGTTACAGGAACACGTGGGACAACTCCCCAAACCAGGCAGACCTATCTGGATACTTTGCTTTATGGATGACGTCTCAGCACGTGTATGTTAAGTAAAAGAGCCCAAACCATGGGAGCCTGAGGCTGGGGCAGCATCCTGGGCTATTCAGAGGTCTGGACCTGCAAGGGCACTGGCACAGCAGTGGACAGGGAGGCTGTGGTGTGTGCTGGAACCGTTTTCTGTAGTGTCACTGTGTGGTCAAGGCCAAAGCAAAGGGAGCTCCAAACAGAATGGTCACTCTTACTGACATTTAGAGGCAGGACAACTGGGGCAGAGGGTGTGGTGGAGCAGCCTCAACAGAAAGAGGCTGACTTTCTACAAATAAGTGCAAGTGGAGCTTTGAGTATGAATTTGATTTGAAATTGGAAAGTGAAAAGCAAGAGACAAGACTGTAGTTGTACCCCCAAGCAGAGGGGCAGGTCATATGAGTTACATTTCACTTGTGCCCGCAAAGCCTCTAGCGCCTCACCATTATCCGACCTTTATTAGTCATTGGAGCCCAGTTGTACAGTGGTTAAGCACTTGCTTAACCAAAAGGTCGGGTTCCAACCCACCAGCCGCTCTACGGGAGAAAGATGTGACAGTCTGCTTCCGTAAAGATTTACAGCCTTAGAACCGCTATGGGACAGTTCTACTCTGTCCTATAGGGTTGCTATGAGTTGGAGCTGACTCAACAGCAATGATTTTGGTTTTGGGTTTTTTTCTTGTTATAGTCATTGGTGCCTAAGCTCAGAGGCAAGAGCCCAACTACTCGCCTTCCCTGTGATTCCCCGCAGAGCCTATTTAACACAGTGCCTTCAGCAGAGTAGGTATTAAAGAAATGCTTGTCAAGTTGAAGAAAGGTTAAGTGAGATTAAACACACCTAAGGCTGAATTTCACAGAAATTTGTACCTTCATCTCATTAGATTAGATGAGCGCACAGCCACGTTCTTGGGGCAGGACTATGCATACTTCAGCATGTTGGGCCCTGGTGCCTTACATAGTTTGTTCACATTTGTATCTGCAGTTATGGGCGACTGGACAGCTATGGATTGAGACATCAAGTCATTCACACCCAATAGAGAGAAGCCTTTGCGGGTAAGTAGTAGGCTGGAAATCAAGTGACCTGGACTTAGCTGTGCTCACTGACCCTCGTAACCTTAACCAAATACCCCCTTTTTTCTTGTCTCAGGTTCTATGCTCTTAAAATAGGTATAAACGTAGTGGTCCTCATCCTACCTTATGCAAATCAGAGCCTTTCAGAACAGAAAGATGACCTAGCCCCCAAATCTCACTTTATTAACAAGGAAACGGAGGCAAGACACAGTAAGAATCCAGGTTTCCTGCCTCTTCAAATAGCTGTATTTCCACCTCACCGTGGGAATAGTAACTAGGTGGACACAGGTGAGACACTCCATGAGCCCTTGGCCTTGAGGAGATGTGGACTGGAGAGACGAAGAGGGAAGATATAGAGAGTGAAGAGATGCGGAAGAGACCGGGAGCGGTGGGAGGGGAGGAAAAAGCCACAGCAGTTGGTGCTCCAGGGCTCCCCTGGTGGCTCTCAAGTCACCCTGCACCCCAATGCCTGTTCAACCTCCCTACCTCCTTCCCCTTGGTCTCCTCTTCTCCTCTCCACCTCCAGCCACAAGAAGAGCTTGATTCCTCTGGGCTCAGGCTTTGTGTGAGGACTAAGCTATTCCCAGTTTCTGAACGACATGCAGATGAGAGTGTCTATGAGTATTCCCGTCACTTGAATGTGTGTGAATCATTTCTAAATTTTGCATGCAGGGATATTTATCTTTCTCCTTCCACTTCCAGCTCTTTCTGCCCCTGGCTATGTAGGCAGGTCATAAAAGCAGCGGAAGAATCCCAGAAGTGAAGGAGCCTGGGGCTCCCTATTAATGGGTCTGCAGATCACGGCCATCATTGTCCCCTCAGGTCCCTGTGACCCCTTCTTAGTTCACCTAGGACTTCCTGAGGGTGACAATTCTCATTCTGAGACGTGGTCATGGAGGAGCCAGAAATGACTTGGGGAAAACCTACGCATTCTCAAAACAGGTTACAGTTTTGTGCTGAAGTCAGGGAGTATAACGTAACCCAGTAAAATTATTCCAAATAAAGATTTCGAAAATTTTAAAGCAGAAACCTGATTTTTCATGTTGAGCTATAAGAAAGCTGCACGTTAAAAGGTGCAGAAATAGAGCCAAATGCCCTCACCCCATAAAGCCAACACCAATGGGCTGTGAACTGGGTTGCTCTGTTCCAAATAACAGCACATTGTTGACCTCCCCTCCCCACCCAGTATACCCTGCAGCCAATAACCAGACTCTCACTGTAGGGTTAAGAGTTATTTTACCTCAAGCAGTTTAGCCTTTGTCCCTGGCCTCTGTGAAATAACCCTTAGAGTAGTTGGGCTACATTGGCCACACCTGAGGGTTTGTATTACTAAGTGGGAGCCAGTCTGGGAACCTACCTGTAACCAATAAGGAGTGTGTGAGCTGGCCCATAAAAGCCTGCAACACTGAGACTCAGAGAAGCTTCCCAAGGGAGAGAATCCTGAAAGGAGAGCTTCCTGGGAGAGACGTGCCCTCCACTTCGGGTACCTTTCCAAACCTCGCCCAGGTACCTCTTCATGTTGCTACTGAGCTACTTGTGAGTTGTATCCTGTTATTCCCGCTTGTTCAAATCCTGAGTTATTCATGAGTTATATCTTTTACCCTAATAAACCACATAACCATAAGTATAGTCTCTGAGTTCTGTGTGATGTTGTGGTGAACTAGCAACCTCAGCAGAGAAACAGAATGCTGTGAAGAAGGGAATTGGTGGTGTCACAGACAATGGAGAAATTGAAAAGCTATACCTGACTTCTGCCTCCTAGGAACCAGCTTCATGTTGATTCTTATTCCCGAAATTACTGGTTCACACAGGAACCCAAGTCCGCACGGACTGCACAGGACTGAAACTACGCTGTGCAACCCCAGCTCACGGTCCAGTGAAACGCACCTCACCTGATGGGAACTGGGAAGATGAATTCTGTCGATGTTCTCCTGAGACTTTTCTGAGCGGGATAAATCATTCTGAGGCTCAAATGCAAAAACAAACTCGATAAAATTGTTTGTTTGTTTTTGCCCCAATATACCTGAGAGAAACGACTCATTCCCATCAAAAACAGTATCTAACCATATATCAGCAATTTAGCTATCTGGATGGAATCACTGTTTTACAAGGTGCCGTTTTATATGTGTGGTATGATTTTTATGTAGCAATTGCTCATGATGTGTTAACATTTTACTTATAGCTGACCTGAGCAGATAATGGTCCTCATTTATTTGGCCAGGCACAATGCTTAGGGCCTCGAATATCTTACTTAATACGCACAATAACCCTGCCTTGGTATTGTTTTTTCCTTTTACAGATGAGAAAACTAAGGCTTGGGAGAACTTGGATAACCTGTCCAAGGGCCACACCATCAGCAAGTGGCAGTGCTGAGATTCAACCCACGTCCAGCTGGTCTCTCCATCGTGTCAGAGCACATGTTTTGACACGGTCCCCAGAAGCCTCCTCAGCATAATAAAGACAAACTAAGTGGGGATCACTGAAGGAAAGGGGGTACAGGGTGGATATGAGCTTCTGGGTATCTAAATGTATCCTTCTAATGGGCCTACATCACTGTGTACTTCCCAAGGTCAAACATTAACTATCATCATGTGGTCTAGACACCTCCTAGTCACTGGTTTCCAATCTGTTTCTCAGAGTCTTAGGGCTCAGTGGAGGTTTTTTAGAGTTGCCTTCAGGAGGAAAAGGGAGGCCAAGATGGAAGCAGAAAGGGTAGAATTCTGGATCCAAATATTGAAGCTCTTGTGTAAGATCTGCTACGGAGACAAAAAGTGGGAGGAGTCTAGCTCTTCAGCAAATTTTAAAATCACTGTCCTTGTTGAGGAGCCTCTGCAGGACAAGGGTCTTCACAGGATCCAGCATAGCAGCACTGACACCTCAAGGTGCTCGGAAAACAACGTGCTGACCAACGAGTGGGCTACTTCCTCCCCATACCCACCCCCACTCACTGCTGCAGTGACACAAACCTACTGAGACTAAAACACAGCTGAGAGGACAGAAAACACACAAATTAACAGAGCAATGGGCCCTATAGCTAAAGATTACCTGGCACAGCAGCTGCTGTGGAATCTGTAGAAATACAGGAACGGAAACTCCAGGACACTGGAGAGATCACCTGAAGGGAAGAACACGGGTCAGACAATGGCTACACACCCCTCTATCCCCCATGGTTTCCAGAATGGAAGGACAGTCCTCTGAGTGTTGAGATTCTAGCATTTAACTAAGCCTGGCATGCCCAGGGTTTCTCCTGGTAATGACACTGTCTTATAATAATGATAAAACCCATTGCCAACAAGTTGGTCACAACTCATAGCAACCTTATAGGACAGAGTAGAACTGCCCCATAGGGTTTCCAAGGAGCTGCTGGTGGATTCAAACTGCCGACCTTTTTTTTGGTTAGCAAGGGTAGCTCTTAAGGATTGCACCACCAGGGCTCCATAATAATGACAGTATGATCAAAATAATGACCATTTAGTGAGAGCCTACAACTACCTGAGTGGTGCAAACAGTTAAGTGCTCAGCAGCTAGCCAAAAGATTGGCAGTTTGAGTCCACCCAGAGGCACCTTGGAAGAAAGGCCTGGTGATCTACTTCCGAAAGGATACAGCCATCCAAAATGCTATGGAGCAGTTCTACCCGGACACACATGGGGTTGCCATGAATCAGAATCAACTCAAAGGTTCGTTTGGTTTGGGTTTTAGCAAGAGCCTGCCCTGTACCAAAAGCTTTATATACACTACCTCTGTCAATCCTCATAATAACTCTGAGGTTTTATGATCCCCGTTTTTACTGTTGCTCAGAGAAGTTAAGAGACCTAATATTGCACACTTACCCACTGCTAGTGGAGCCCTGGTTGGTGCAGTGGTTAAAAACTTGGTTGCTAAGCAAAAGGTCAGCAGTTCAAATTCCCCAGCCACTCCTTGGAAACCCTATGGGGGCAGTTCTACTCTGTCCTATAGGGTCGCTATGAGCCAGAATTGACTCAACAACAACAGGTTTGGTTTGGTTTTGGTTTTTACCTATTGGTGGTGGGAATGTGAAATGGTACAGCTGTTGTGGAAAACAGTGTGGTGGTTCCTCAAAAAACTAAAAATAGAACTACCATATGACCCAGCAATTCCATTCCTGGGCATATAACCAAAAGACTTGAAAGCAGAGACTTAAACAGTCTTGCATATCAAGGTTCACTGCAGCACTTTTCACAACAGTCAAAAGGTGGAAACAACCTAAATGCCCATCAACAGATGAACGGATAAACAAAATACATAAAACAGGATACTATTAAGCCAGTAGGAAAAATGAAGTTTGATACATGCAATAATATGGATGGAGCTGAAAGACAGTATGCTGAGTGAAATAAGTCAATCACGAAAGGACAAATGTTGCATGACCTCACTTATATAAAAAGACAAATGCATAGAGAACAAAGTTTATTAGTGCTTACCAGGGGCGGGAGGAAGAAGAAAAGGGAGGGGTTAACAGTGATGGAAATATCACATTCATTAAGGGTCAGGTTGCACAGCTGATTATTGTAATTGCTGTTTGTCAATAAGTTTACACCTGTAAAAAGCTGAATTGGCAAAAGCTGTGTGATATATTTACAACAACAACAAGGAAAAGTAGCTGCTGAGGCTGACTACGTACAACCAAAAATCTCATGGAATTTGGTTCCTTGATTTGGAGGTTTAGGGTGACGGTTTCATGGGCATCCCAGATAACTGGCATAATAACCCGTTTAGTGCCTCTGTTCTACCTTCTAGTTCGACACGTAGTGCCTGTGGTCTTAAAAGCTTTCAAGCAGCCATCCAAAGCACAACAATTGGTCTCTATTCACCTAGGGCAACAGAGGAAGGAGGAGAGTCAGGAACAGGAGGAGGAAATGGAATCGCCTCCTTTGCCATGCGAATAGAACTGGATGGTGCCTGGCTACCATTATTGAACATTTTGATCAAAGATTCCACAGAAAAATCCTGATCAAAAGGGGAAACATGCATAACAGAATTTCAAACTCTACTGGAGCCACGAAGGTTGGATGAACCCCAGAAACTGTCGCCCTGAGATAATCTTTAAGCCTTAAACCAAAAATATCCCCTGAAGTCTTCTTAAAACCAAACAAGAGCTTAACTTAACTTGTTAAAAAAAAAAAAGCCTGCCTTGAGCATTAGCTCCTTCTAAGAACTATCTACATGGGATCAAATCGGCAACAGCAACTCGAAATATTAAATAGGAACATTGGGGGCAGCTACTTTATGCTAATGGGGGAGGAACAACTCAGAAAAGGAAGGTGAGAATGGTTACACAACTTGAAGAATGTAATCAGTGTCACCAAATGGTACATGTAGAAACTGTCAAATTGGTGTATGTTTTGCTGTATATATTCTCAACAACGACAACAAAATAAATTATTTTAAAAAAAGAGAGAGAAAGATCTAAGATTGCACGACTCTTGAGCCGTGGAGCCAGAGTGTGATCCCCAGTCAAGCCAGATCCTGGGATATTTCCTCTCCATCAGGCAGCCTTCCCTGCAGAAGGGAGCATGCAGGAAAAAGATTCTTTTTAAAGATTCTTTTCTTTTTCTGCCTCGTGTCTAAAAAAAGACTGTGAATACATTCCCCTGACATCTTTTTTCATTTTTGTGTTTAATTACTGCACAGAAGGCGCAGGAACCAGACTGACCATGCATGTTCATTTTATTTTAAGGTCCAAAGGGTACATTTATTTCTAGTGAAGTAAGTTCATTCTTTTAGTTCCACTTAGTGTAAGAGGAAATAATCACACATATTGGCTGCTTCCCCCTCTGGAATTTGAACTTGGTCACAAACAAAAAAACAGGAGATTAAAAAAACAGAAAGCCTTCCAAAAATGTCCAGAGAAAAGGAATTACGGTAAGCATTTCCACGGCAGATAGCCTAAGCTTTCAAATCCTTCCAAATCTGGAATTTTTGAGACTCTGGAGGAACCTGGCCTTCCAGACCCAGGTCTTTGGTCTGTCTCTCAGGTCTGGATGGTCTGGTGGGAAAAGCACTGACTTTCCTAAGTACTGACAGGGTATTCAGTGTGCAGTGGGACACACAGACGGTATTTCTTTCACGACTACACTTATTAATCAAGAGCTTCAGAACAAAGACACAATGGGTTTCTACACTTCCTCAGAGACCTAAATGATTTCAAATGATTCAAAACCATCTATTGGGACACTGTTATGAATTGGATTCTGTGCCCCCAAACTATCTATCAGTTTAGATAGGCCATGATTCCCAGTATTGTGTGATTGTCCAATCTGGTGTGATTTTCCTATGTGTTGTAAATCCTATCTTATCACGTTAATGAGGTGGGATTAGTGGCAGTTATGTTAATGGGGCAGGACTCAATCTACAAGATTAGGTTGCATTTTAAGCCAATCTCTTTTGAGATATAAAAGAGAAGTGAGCAGAGAGACATGGTGACCTCATACCACTAAGAAAGTAGTGCCAGGAGCAGAGTGCATTCTTTAGACCCTGGGTCCCTGGGATGAGAAGCTCCTAGTCCAGGGGAAGATTGATAAGGCCCTTTCTCCAGAGCCAACAGAGAGAAAGTCTCTTCCTGGAGCTGATGCCCTGAATTTGAATTTCTAATTATGAGTCAGAATCGACTCAATGGCACTGGGTTTTCAGACTGTGAAAGAATAAAATTCTATTTGTTGAAGCCATCCACTTGTGGTATTTCTGTTATAGCAGCACCAGATAACTAAGATGGAAAGTTCTGCATGTTGTTTCTCTGAAGGGTCAGTATGTTTTATCATCATTGTTATTTTGTTTCATCTCATTTGTGCATATATATGCGTGTTTAACTAAAAGGAGGGGCTTTTCTTTGGGGTCTGGCTTTTGAGCAGCCAAACCAAGAGCTTAAGAGTTCTTGTTCTCTCTTAGTCACAATTCCACTCAATATATCTCCCGCCTAACTGAGACCTAGGTTGGTGGAGGGACTTCATCAACTAAAACATCAGGTTTGGACCTCTACCATGAAGAATATGATTTATTCTGAAGTCCCTTTCCCTACAGAAACAAAAGCTGAGGTAACCATTGGCACCCCAGTCCCAGAGAGTGGACAGAGCCCCTCATTCAGCAGGTGGAGGAAGACGTCTTGGAGAATTTGCTCTCTGTCTCTGCGGCAGCTGTGACTTTGGTTTGGGGGCCTTTCCCAATTTCCCTCTCAGTGTGAAAGAAACTGCAGTACACTCAGTGTGATAAGGAGAACCAGGCAGAGACAGAGATAAGTTAAAGCCCCTCAGCTCTACCTCCTCTTAATACCCAGTCTTTCGTCAGAAATGCTCCTGAGTGGTGAAATGGACTCATAGTGTGTCAGCTCCTTTTATGCCCAGCCAGGCTTTGGGGAATCTAAAGAGCAGGTAAGTGGTCAGAGGTAGACTGGAGTTTATAGAGAACAGAAGTGATCAGAGGTAGACCACAATAAAAAATTCTAGACCTGAGAAATTTACAAATTAGATTAAATAATCCCACCCAAAACCTGAAAATGGATCCTATAAATTATTGAGAGCAAGATCGAGGAAGAGAGGGGGAAGAAACAGAAAGAGAATAGCTCACTTTTATCTTTGGCCCTTCCTAAAACCTCAACACATATCTCATAGGGCATTTAGTTGACTTCATGTCTGTCTCTCTTCCTAGAACTATAAAGTCCTTAAGAGCAGAGACTATCTTACTCATCATTTGTATCCACTGTACTTAGCACCATGCCTGACACTGAACAACACTGTTGAAGTGAGTATGCGAAAGTCTGAAACACTTCTCATTCTCCCTGGAGAGAATGTTCCAAAGGGTTTCCAATGGGCTGTGTTGGTTGACCTTCAACCTTCCTACTCTTTCCCTAAGGTGGAGCTCTTAAACAGAGAGGGTGGCATCAACCTCTACAGACTAATGCCTCTAGGCTATAAATACCCCTGGAGATGTTGTTGCAGGGTGTCTCACGAAACCAAATCCAGGAGCCTTAAAAGTTTGTAAAGATATTCAAAAGCCAACACTCCTGAGGTATTTTGTGAAGAACTGTACCATTTAAGCACAAATAAGTGGTTAAAAGATGTGTAAACATGTTTAGTGGCATCAACATGCACCTTATAAATAAAGTCCGAGTTGAGCTTTCACTCCTGTTTTCCATAGTTACAATTCTGCTGACTCTCTGAGTGAGGGAGTGAGTTCCATTTCTCTGAAGATTACAGAGTATGAAATTGCCGTGATGAAAAGTGTGGTACAGTCTTAGCACATTCAAGACTAACTGGTATTTTAACATCAAGAAAATTTCCTCTCACCACATGTACCCCTCACAACTGGCAGAAAAATGGAAGGGTCAGTTCCAAGGAATAATGAGTGCTGCTTGCTTTATCCACACACCAGCAACAGACAAACCAGGTAACAAGGTCATTTCTGCATCAGACTCCTGTGGGTCTCCCTGCTCTTCTAGTTCCTTGAAATTCTTTCTCTTGAACACAGTGGTGGATTATCCAACAGGCAAGGTAAAGATCATAGATGTGTGAAACCCATGTGAAATTGTTCACTAGATTAGTAAGTTAGCACAAAGTAAGCCCATGCTTACTTTGTTTACTGGGTCATCCGCCCATCAGAGATTATAAATTTGAAATGCTGCTTTGATTCTGTAGGAAGGTGCTTTGGGGTTGGGAGAGAGATAGATGCTAGTCATACGCAGAAGCAGAGTCTTTGATGTAATGAAAAAATGTGAAATTGTTCACTACAGATGATCTGTTAAGCAAAGTAAGCACCACGCTTACCTTGCTATTGGATAATCCACCCCTGCTTGAACATCACAGCTGAAAACAAATACCAAATACACATAAAAATGCAAACTTTCAAACAAAGGAAAAATTTCTCTTCGCCACTAGGGCTTAAACAGTAGAGGGGAGGGGTGGTACTCTTCTCAAGCAAGGTTCCAAGATGCCTGGAGTCTCTGCATGAATCATAAAGGTGAAAAACTAGAGAGGAAGGAGGATTCCACTCACCAAAAAGCAAACTCAGTGTCTGAAGGGGACAAAGTGGCAGGGCCCATGCCTAAGATATGGAAAACTGTCTACCTGATACCCTATCACTATTGCCCACCACACTCCAAGGGTTATGACCCAAAGCTACATTATCTGCATCTACAAGGAAGCTAATCTTTCTAATCACTCATGGGTGAATGAGACAGGCAGCTTGGTCAAAAGCACTATGGAGACCATTACACACCCACTAGAACAGCTAAAGTAAGACAACACCAAATGTTGGTGAGGATGTGGAGCAACTGGAACTCTCATATACTGCTGGGTAGGAGTATAGAACAGCTCAACCACTTTGGAAAACTAGCAGTTTCTTAAAAAGCTACATATACATGTATTCTAAGACCCAGCAATTCTACTCCTAAGTATTTATTCAAGAGACATGAAATCTAAGTCCACAAAAAGTACTGTATAAGAATGTTCACAGTAGCTTTATTCCTAATAGACCAAAACTAGAAACAGCTTAGGTGAGCATTAACAGGTGAACAGACAAACAAAATGCTGTATATACATATAACCGAATATTATTCAGCTATAAAGAAAAATGAAATTCCAATACAAGCTACAACATGGACAAACCTTAAAAACATTATGCCGAGTGAAATAAGCTAGACACAAAAGAACAAATATTAAAGCAGGCCTGTATCTTCACTGTGAATCATCAAGATGTTTGATAAAATGGACACATCTGTGTAAGCACTACCCAAGCAAGGAACACGGTATGACGAGTTCTGTTAAAGACCAATGCCCTCTAGGTCACGGCTGACATTCTACCAAGGTGATCTTCTCACGACTTCCAACACCATAGGGAGTTTTACCCATTTGTGAACTTTATTTAAATTGAACATTTTTGTGTGTCCAGCTCTTTTCACTCACTGTTGTGCTTGTGAGATTCATCCCTGTTGTATTCAGCAGTATTTTGTCTATTTTTTCATTACTGTATAGTAATCCATTAAATAAATATACTGTGATTTGTTTATCCATTAAAAACAAACAAACAAAAAACTAGGTCTGAGGCTACCCACTTTAGCAACATACTCTTAAAAAGATAAGCACTTTATTACACCAAAGTGCTTTCTGAAGCAGTGGGCTGCTCCTCACAGCTGGGCAGGTTGTACCCCACATAACTTCAAAGGGCACGACGCTGTTTATATAACACTATCGCATGTGGCAGTCCCAAGACTTTATAAAAGCTAAAGTTGATAAAAACGTGGACAGTCTCTTCTAGTTGGATTTTATAAGCCGCTTCACTACTCTACCCAAGATTTTTCTGCTACTCAACAGTCCTCATCCAGTCAGGCACTGGAGGACAAACGTTGTCTGTCAAGAGTTTAAGTCAATGGCCATCGATAGGAGGTGAAAGGAAAAAAAGACACACACATCTTTAAAGCATCTTGACACACAATTTTTTAAAGTTCTAAGAAAGCAACAAATGTGGTCTTGCTGATCACACACAGAACACCGTTACAAAAAGAGCGCTTTTACTTTACTGAAGGAAGGAGTCCTGGTGGCTTGACGAGCTTGGCTGCAGTTCGAACCCACTACGCGACTCTGAAGGAGAACAACCTGATGATCTGCTTCCATGAAGATTACAGCCAAGAAAACCCTGTGGGGGAGTTCTACTCTGTCATATAGAGTTGCTATGAGTCAGAACATACTTGACAGCACACAACACATTACTTAATACACATAGAGTAAAACTGCTCCATAAGGTTTTCAACGAGCAGCTGGTAGACTCGAACTGCTGAACTTCTGAAAAGCAGCTACAGCACACCACAGCTCTCAACCACTGTGCCACCAAGGCCCCAAAATAGGAGGCCTTTAAAGGAAGCGTGCCAAATCTCTCCGCTTGAATCCCACTAGCTGTATAGCTCCCTGAGCTGCCTTGCACACACCTATCCTCAGACACTCCCTATGCGATGGACTGAAGCCTGCAGGAGAAGAAAGAGAGGTGAGCATCTCATGTCTACTTTTTCAAACTTAAAATATAATCTGAAGGAAAGTTAATCCTTATAAATATCCTCTTCTGGCACAGCTGAGCTTCAATCAGGCTCTCAAAGCAGAGAGATTTCTTTTTTCCTCCTTGTAAATTTTTTTTATTGAGATATAATTCACCTACCATAAAATTCAAGCTTTTAAAGTATACAATTGAGTCATTATAGTATATCCAAAGAGCTATGCAACCATCACCGCTACCTAATTCCTAAGCATTTTTATCATCCCAAAAAGAAACAGCAACCTATTTTTTAATTCTTCTTCTGCCCGGGCCATTCTACAGCCTTAGGCTGCTGACCACTTTGGGTTCCCAGAGTGAACTACATGCCTAAGGCATTCTTGGACTGACCTAAAAGTTTAGCAAAAACTCAAGGTAAGATGCAGGACTTGGTCAAAATGCATAAACTATGACCAGCAGCCACCGTGCTTGGAAACTGGTGGACAAAATGCCTTCCAAACCGAGAAGCTCCAGGAAGAAATTTAGAAACACTGTACAACAAAGTCTTTACTTGATCAGGGAACTTATAACAAAAGTGTAGGATCATTAGAAAAAAAGGAAGCATTAAAAAAAAAAAAAAAAACTGGAAAGGAAGCCAGGACATAAGCTCCTGATTCCCTCTGCTACCTGCCTACCCAGCATCAGCTTGGTCTCATCACTTAACTCCTGGGCTTCCATGTCCTTGTCCACAAAATTTAGTGGTCATTTGGATAATCACTAAAAATCATAATAATAATCGCTAATAATCATAAGTGTAACAAATGAGCAAGCATAACCTCTTAGTTGAAAAGTAAAGTAATTTCTTTAGGCAAAAATTATCCAACCAAATTGACTAGAAACCATTCAGGAAGTAAAGGAATGTAAACCAAGGAGAGCCAGTGAGCACAATTTCCCAAAGGCCTTTGACAGAGCACATCTCACAGGGGGAGGATATGTATTAGGTGCTTCAACACCTGTAGGATGGCAGCCGTAGGGCTGCATGAGGGTAGAGGCAGACGCCAGCAGCCAGGGTCAGCAGATACAGTTCAGGGTTAACAGCGTGGTTTGGTGTCAGTTATTATTTTACAAAGAACAGGCTTTCAACAAATGAGAGTGGCCAGGGCGCTCAGCAGGAAGCCTCATAGTTCTGAGATGACACTGGCCATGGGAGCCGGCAGGAAGCAGCAGGTGCACTTCAGCGTGGACAAGCATAGAGTCATACCTTAAGTAATGCATTAAGAAAAAAGTCACTGCAATTCTCCGGATAAGACATGGTTCTGATAGGTCATACACAATTTGGAAACGTTACCCACGAGTCACTACTGACATCTCTCTGAGGACACTAGCTCAAACAGGCTGAAGCACCTACGAACACCAACAGAGCTGTCATTGTTTGGAGCATGAAGTGACAGCAGACGGGGTTTAGAAATAATCTAGTCCACCTTTCTCATTTTACAGGTGAGAAAACTGAGGCCCAGAGGGCTTGGGCAATTCCCGCGGGAAACTACCTCATTGTGCCTTCAGCATAGCAAGTGATCAATAAACATTGGCTAAAAGAAAAAAGATCTTACAGCCCATTAGCGAGGGAGCCAAGTTCCCACCCTGCTCTCTCCAGGGCACTCCACTATGCCACAAGGAGCGCCACCACCAGAACGTGTACTTCCAGCCAGACCACACACAGGCACTATTGTTCTACCTTTGGCATCGACTTCAAAGCCTTTCAAAGCAAACAACAGCAGAAGATAGTATTATAGGCAATTCCTGAATCTGAAAAGCAACTACAGAGTAACCAAGACAGCAATAGCACGATAAGTTTTAAAAATTGACTTTAATCTGAAATTAAGGAAATCAGATGGTAAAACATGAAAAAAATTTATAAAGTGATGTCAGTGAAAATTGGGTGAAAATGAACTTTTTCACCAAATCCTTTAGCACTAGAATTGATGAGTTATTCCCAGTGCCTGAAGGAGGAATTTTAAAAGTGGGCAAAGCAAAGCACTACTTTACCCGGTAGGTAATAAACCTATCTGTACAACTAGGATGGCACCATGTGAAAACAAGGAAAACAAAATTCATGTTCTTGGTCAACAAATCCATAATGGGTTATCAAGAACAGTTGCAAGTATATGGGCCATTCCTAACCTCTGGGTTTGCTATCCTTGAAGACAACGACAATGCTCTCTTATAAAACGTACCTTAGAAATGTAACCAAGGTCAGTGCTCTGGGTGAATGGGCAATGCAAACAAAATAACAAATAACACTGCAGTGAAGCTTACCTGTGGGGTGGGATGCAAATGCCAGCAGCACCACGCTGAAAAAAGACCAAAAGTGGTCAGAAAACGCTCCCTGGCACTAAAACCACCCCATAAATTTCCACCCATTCTACTTGGAAATAGGAGTTAGCTGCCGTGGAGTCAGCCCGACTCACAGCAGCCCCATGCACAATGGAACAAAACATTGCCAGGTCCTATAACGTCCGCATGATCGGTTGTGGATCAGGCTGTTGTGATCCACAGGGTTTCCACTGGCTGATTTTCAGAATTAGATCACTAGGCCTTTCTTCCTAGTCTGTCTCAGTCTGGAAGCTCCGCTGAAACCAGCTCAGCATCATACCAACATGCAAGCCTCCGCTAACAGACAGGTGGTGGCTGTGCATGAGGCGCGCTGGCCAGGAATCGAAATACTTACAATTTGCCAAAAAGCAAATTATTTGCACTGAATGAATTACATCATTTTGCTTAACTCTAACCCCTCAGTGAAAGGGTGAGACTCACTCGAAAGGCCCCATATTTTGGCAAAAGGATCGATTCCACCCTTGTGACAGATTAAGGGTCCTACATCCCACTCTGTAGGTCCGCAGGTCACTTCTCTTGGCCCCAATTTACCTCACTATTATCATATTCATATAATTCACAAAGACTTTAAGCTAAACAAAGCAAGTTACACTCCAAAAGCTCACTGCTGAGGGTGAGCAAAATATACTTCTGACACAAGATTAACCACAAAGAAGATATTAAATTCCTAAGCAGGTAGCCCACAAAACGATCCATCCCGTCCACCATGTGGTTGAAAACTACTTGGATTGGTTTTCAATAGATGCTGAAAGGGTAAAAGGATAAAAAGGAGAATAAGGATGTCCATCTAATGCTGGCCATATTTGACCGTGGCACCTCCCATCTTCTTTTCTGGAAGCCTCTAGAAGCCTCTCCCATCTTCCAGGGCCTCTCTCACAGTGCCTTCATGTTGCCATAAGCCCACCACAGTGTGCCAAATCTCCTACCTTCTGCATCCTCCACAATTACCCATCTTCTCTCCCATCAGAACTCTCCTTCCTAATGTGTTTAGTGCTTCTGTTCTACCTCCTAGTTTGCTGTGTATTGCCTGGGGTCTTAAAAGCTTGCTAGCGGCCATCCAAGGCACACTAATTGGTCTCTATTCACCTGAAGCAACAAAGGAGGAGGGTCAGGAATACAGGGAGGAAATGGAATGTGTGGGTAATTGCCTCCATGAACAACTGCCTTCTTTGCCATGAGACCAGAAGAACTGGATGGTGCCTGGCTACCACTAGAAGAATCCTGATCAAAAGGGGAAACGTGTAGAAGAGAAATTCAAATTCTTTGAACTCCAGAGAGCTATGAAGGGTAAATGAACCCCTGAAACTATCGCCGTGAGACAATCTTTAAACCTTAAACCAAAAATATCCCCTGAGGTCATCTTAAAACTGAGCAATAGTTTAGCTTAACTAGTAATAAAAGGTCTGCCTTGAGCATTATGCTCTTTTAAGAACTATCTATGTGGGATCAAATGGACAACAGCAACTCGAAAGATTAAACAGGAATATTAGGGGGCAGTGAGTTTGTGTTAATGGGGGAGGAACAACTCAGAAAAGGAGGGTAAGAATGGTTGCACAGTTGGAAGAATATAATCAATGTCATTAAATTATACATGAAGAAACTGCTGAACTGGTTTATGCTTTGTTGTGTATATTCTCAACAATGACAACAAAACAAATAAAATTTAGAAAAAATGCAACAAAAAACTCTCCTTCCATCCAGACAGCTGATTCAGTTAGAGGTTAGGAATAACACTTTTGTATGCCAGTATGGAGGAAATCAACCCTTCCAGTTAATTAAAAAAAAAAAAAAAGCACTAGATGGTCTACTTTGTGGTTCTTAACACTGGCTGCGCATTAGAATTGCCCATCGTCCAAGCTTAAATTAGGATCATGAGGGCGTGGTTCTGGCATCAGTTATTATTTTTTTAAGGCCCCAGTGGTTCTAAGGCACACAGGGTTTGAAAACCACCACAAAGAATCAATCTTTAGTTGGTAGCATTATAGGCAGTATGGGGGAAGACAGTATCAAGCAGTGAAACCACTCTTAGTTAGCCCTTCTGCACATGGGGGCTATCTTTCTGAGCCATTTCTGTTATTCTCAGGCCCTTTGCTCTGCCTCTGAAGCACAGGTTCCCTAATGGCTCCCAGAGTGACAACATCATGGAAAGATGCAGGAGAAGAGGAGGCTTAGGAAAAGGGCAATGGAGAACAGCCACATGTCGGGGTAATTCTGAGTTGTAGGTTTCTAAGGCAGAGCATACATGTAGCTGTAAAAACTACACACACTCCAAGGGAGCCATAGAGGCTTGCCAGTGATCAGTCCTTGGGACAGCTCTGTCTTTACTTGCCATCTCTACTTTCTTGAAAAACCCTGCACCCATTCCTGATTTTTTTTTTCACTGTATCTCCTTTTGGTTATAATTTCAGGAGCAGAAGCTATTGCTTAAATGGCAATGTATGAGGGGCCCTTTTTGAACCCAAAATATCTCCCAAGACTTGCCAGGGTACCAAAAATCCCATCACTGTCATCACCCGAAAGAGTGTCCCTAAAATAAAATATTAAGGGATTAAAAAGAAGAATTAAACAAAACAGTTTGTTCCCTATTTGAATTCTTCAAATACAGTGTTAAAACACTCCCAGTTCCTACACTGTGACCCTCTTGAGGGCCCATTCTAAATTCATCTTTGGGTGCCAAGAATCCAGCAGTACCAGGCACCTAGCAGGTGCTCAATGTTTTCTGAATCACAATTCATCACCTCTAGACGTATTTGTGGTGGGAATATCTTTGAAGAAAAATACAACTGAAGCTCCCTAAAGTTCTAAAGTTATACATTACATGTAAGCTTTAACAAGGAAATTATACTAATATAAAAGGCATATCACACCTGACGAATAGCAGACTTTTTTTAAATTAATTTTTATTACGCTTTAAGTGAAAGTTTACAAATCAAGTCAGTCTCTCATACAAAAAATTATACACACCTTGCTATACACTCCTAATTGCTCTTCCCCTCATGAGACAGCACTCTCCTTCCCTCCACTCTCTCTCCTCGGGTACATTCAGGCAGCTTCTGGACCCCTCTGCCCTCTCATCTCCGCTCCAGACAGGAGATACCAACATAGTCTCATGTGACCACTTGATCCAAGAAGCTTGTTCTGCACCAGTATCATTTTCCAATCCCATATTACAATCCAATCCCTCTCTGAAGAGTTGGCCCCAGGAATGGTTCCTGTCTTGGGCTTAAAGAAGGTCTGGGGACCAAGACTTCCAGGGTCCTCCTAGTCCCAGTCTGACCATTAAGTCTGGTCTTTTTACGAGAATTTGGGGTCTGCATTCCACTGCTCTCCTGCTCTCTCAGGGGTTCTCTGCTGTGTTCAGCGTCAGGGCAGTCATCGGTTATAGCCGGGCACCATCTAGTTCTGGAGACCATGGCTTCAGGGGACATCTAAGACATTTGGCATAATAAAATCTATTAAGAAAACATTCTGCATCCCACTTTGAAGAGCGGTGTCTGGTGTCTCCAAACCCCCGCCGCTGCTTTGTTGACCTTCAAAGCGTTCAGTTTATTCAGGAAACTGCTTTGCTTTTGGTTTAGTCCAGTTGTGCTGACCTCTCCTGTATTGTGTGTTGTCTTTCCCTTCACCTAAAATAAAAACTTATCTACTATCTAATTAGTGAAAAGCCCTCTCCCTCCCCCCTCTCATAACCATCAAAGAATATTTTCTTCTCTGTTAAAACTATTTCTCCAGTTCTTATAATAGTGGTCTTATACGATATTTGTTCTTTTGCAGCTGACTAATTTCACTCAGCATAATGCCTTCCAGGTTCCTCCATGTTATGAAATGTTTCACGGATTCATCATTGTTCTTTATCGATGCATAGTATTCCATTGTGTAAATATACCATTATTTATTTATCCATTCATCCATTGATGGGCACCTTGGTTGCTTCCAACTTTTTGCTACTGTAAACAGTGCTGCGATGAACACGGGTGTGTATATATCTGTTCGTGTAAAGGCTCTTATTTCTCTAGGATATATTCCAAGGAGTGGGATTGCTGGATACTATGGTAGTTCTATTTCTAGCCTTTTAAGGAAGTGCCAAATCAATTTCCTAAGTGGTTGTGCCATTTTACATTCCCACCAGCAGTGTATAAGTGTTGCAGTCTCTCCACAACCTCTCCAACATTTATTATTTTGTGTATTTTGGATTAATTCCAGCCTTGTTGGACTGAGATGGAATTTCATTGTAGCTCTGATTTGCATTTCTCTAATGGCTAATGATCATGAGCTTTTCCTCATGTATTTGTTAGCAGCCTGGATGTCTATTTTAGTAAAGTGCCTGTTCATACCCTTTGCCCATTTTTTAATTGGGTTGTCTTTTTGTAGTTTGAGTTTTTGCAATATCACGTAGATTTTTGAGATCAGGCGCTGATCAGAAATGTCATAGCTAAAAACTTTTTCCCAGTCTGTAGGTAGTCTTTTTATTCTTTTGGTGAAGTCTCTGGATGAGCATAGGTGTTTGATTTTTAGGAGCTCCCAGTTATCTGGTTTATCTTTTGCATTTTTTGTAATATTTTGTATACCATTTATGCCATGTATTAGGGCTCTGAGCATTGTCCCTATTTTTTCTTCCATGATCTTTAGCATTTCAGATTTTATATTTAGGTCTTTGATCCATTTTGAGTTAGTTTTTGAGCATGCTGTGAGGTAGGGGTCTTGTTTCATTTTTTGCAGATGGATATCCAGTTATGCCAGCACCATTTGTTAAAGAGACTGCCTTTTCCCTACTTAACTGACGTTGGGCCTTTGTCAAATATTAGCTGCTCGTATGTGGGTGGATTTATGTCTAGATTGTCAATTCTGTTCCATTGGTCTATGTATCTGTTGTTGTACCAGTACCAGGCTGTTTTGACTACTGTGGTGATGTAATAGGTTCTAAAATCAGGTAGCGTGAGGCCTCCCACTTTGTTCTTCTTTTTCAGTAATGCTTTATTTATCTGGAGTCTCCTGCCCTTCCATATGAAGTTGGTGATTTGTTTCTCCATCTCATTAAAAAAAGTCATTTTTTTTATGACTTCCTATCCATGAGCAAGGTAAGTTTTTCCACTTATGTAGGTCTCTTTTGGTTTCTTGCAGTAGTGTCTTGTAGTTTTCTTTGTATAGGTCTTTTACATCTCTGGTAAGATTCATTCCTGAGTATTTTATATTCTTGGGGGCTACTGTAAATGGTATTGATTTGATGATTTCCTCTTCGATGTTCTTTTTGTTGGTATAGAGGAATCCAACTGATTTTTTATATTCTGCTGAACTCTTCTATTAGTTTCAGTAGCTTCCTTGAGGATTCTTTAGGGTTTTCTGTGTATAAGATCATGTCATCTGCAAAGAGAGATTCTTTTACTTCTTCCTGATCAATCTGGATGCCCTTTATCTCTTTATCTAGCCTAACTGCTCTGGCTAGGACCTCCAGTACAATGTTGAATAAGAGTGGTGATAAAAGGCATCTTTGTCTGGTTCCCGATCTCAAGGGGAATACTTCCAGAATCTCTCCATTTACGATGATGTTGGCTGTTGGCTGTTGGCTTTGTATAAATGCCCTTTAGTATGCTGAGGAATTTTCCTTCTATTCCTATTTTGCTGAGAGTTTTTATCATGAATGGGTGTTGAACTTTGTCAAATGCCTTTTCTACAGAGATTGATAAAATCATGTGGTTCTTCTCTTTTGTTTTATTTATACAATGGATTACATTAATTGTTTTACTAATGTTGAACCATCTCTGCTTACCTGGTATGAATCCCACTTGGTCATGGTGTTGTTTTTTTGATGTGTTGTTGAATTCTACTGGCTAGAATTTTGTTGAGGATTCTTGCATCTAAGTTCATGGGGATATAGGACTGCAGTTTTCTTTTTTTATGGTGTCTTTACCTGGTTTTGGTATCAGGGATATGGTGGCTTCATACAATGAATTTGGTAGTATTCCATCCTTTTCTATGCTCTGAAATACCTTTAGTAGTAGTGGTGTTAACTCTTCTCTGAAAGTTTGGTAGAACTCTGAGGTGAAGCCGCCAGGGCCAGGGTTTTTTTTTTGTTGGGAGTTTTTTTGATTACCTTTTCAATCTCTTCTTTTGTTACGGGTCTATTTCGTTGTTGTACCTCTGCGTTAGTTTAGGTAGATAGTGTGTTTCTAGGAATTCGCCCATTTCTTCTAGGTTTTCAAATTTGTTGGAGTACAATTTTTTCATACTAATCTGAAATGATTCTCTTAATTTCAGTCGGGTCTGTTGTGATATGGCCCATCGCATTTCTTATTTGGGTTATTTGCTTCCTATCCTGTTTTTCTTCTGTCAGTCTGGCCAATAGTTTATCAATTTTGTTAATTTTTTCAAAGAACCAGCTTTTGGTCTTGTTAACTCTTTCAATTGTTTTCCTGTTTTCTAATTCATTTAATTCTGCTCTAATTTTTATTATTTGCTTTCTTCTGGTGCCTGAGGGTTTCTTTTGTTGCTCTCTTCCTATTTGTTCAAGTTGTGGGGATAGTTCCTTGATTTTGGCCCTTTCTTCTTTTGTACGTGTGCATTTATTGATATAAATTGACCTCTGAGCACTGCTTTCGCTGTGTCCCAAATGTTCTGATAATGAAGTGTTTTCATTCTCATTGGATTTTATGAATTTCTTTATTCCATCCTCAATGTCCTCTATATCCCAGTCTTTTCTGAGCAGGGTATTGATCAGTTTCCAAGTATGTGATTTCTTTTCCCTGCTTTTTCTGTTATTGATTTCTACTTTTATGGCCTTATGGTCAGAGAAGATGCTTTGTAATATTTTGATGTTTTGGATTCTGCTAAGGCTTGCTTTATGACCTATTATGTGCTCTGTTCTAGAGAATGTTCCATGTGCACTAGAAAAGAAAGTATACTTGGTTGCTGTTGGGTGGAGTGTTCTGTATATGCCTATGAGGTCAAGTTGGTTGACTGTGGCATTTAGATCTTCCGTGTCTTTATTGAGTTTCTTACTGGATGACCTGTCCTTCACCAAAAGTAGTATGTTGAAGTCTCCTAATATAACTGTGGAGCTGTCTATCTCACCTTTCAGTGCTGTTAAGAGTTTGTTTTATGGATATGGTTATATCCTCCTGGTAAATAGTCCCTTTAATCATTACATAGTGTGCTTCCTATCCTTTGTGGTGGATTTAACTTTAAAGTCTATTTTGTCAGAAATTAATATTGCCACTCCTGCTGTTTTTTGATTCTTGTTTGCTTGATATATTTTTTTCCGTCCTTTGAGTTTTAGTCTGTTTTTGTCTCTAAGTCTAAGGTGTGTCTCTTGTAGGTAGCATATAGTTGGATCATGTTTTTTTATCCATTCTGCAACTCTCTGTCTATTGGTGCACTTAGTCCATTTACATTCAGTGTAATTACGGATAGGTATGAGTTTAGTGCTGTCATTTTGATGCCTTTTTTGTGTGTGTTGTTGACAGTTTCATTTTTCCACTTACTTTTTTTGTGCTGAGAAGTTTTTCTTTGTAAATTGTGTGCTCCTCTTTTTCACTGTAGATGAATCTGTTTTTGCTGAGTCTTTATGTTTATCTTGGTTTTTATTTTGAAGTGTTGGATTGTTAGTCTCCTTTGTGGTTACCTTCATATCGACCCCTATTTTTCTAAGTATAAACCTAACTTGTATCTCCCTGTATTGCCTTGATCTTCTCTCCACATGGAAGATTAATGCTTGCTTTATTTAGTCCCTCTTTATTGATTATTGTCATCTTTTACATGATGACATCACTGATTCCCTGTTTTTAGCATTTTTTATCGTATTTTATTTTTATAATTTCCCTGTCTGAGGTGATATCTGGATGCTCTGTTCTGTGTCCTAGTGTTGTGTTGATATCTGATATTATTGATATTCTAACCAGAGAATTCCCTTTAGCATTTCTTGCAGTTTTGGTTTGGTTTTTGCAAATTCCCTAAGCTTGTGTTTATCTATATATGACTTAATTTCACCTTCATATTTGAGAGATGGTTTTGCTGGATATATGATTCTTGGCTGGCAATTTTTCTCCTTCAGTGCTCTATACATGTCATCTCATTGCCTTCTTGGCTGCATGGTTTCTGCCGAGTAGTCCGAACTTATTCGTATTGATTCTCCTTTGTAGGTGACTTTTCACTTATCCCTGGCTGTTCTTAAAATTTTCTCTCTATCTTTGGTTTTGCAAGTTTGATGATAGTATGTCTTGGTGACTTTCTTTTGGGATCTCCCTTGTTTGGGGTTCGATGAGCATCTTGGATAGATATCCTTTCATCTTTCATGATGTTGGAGAAGTTTTTTGCCAGCAAGTCTTCAACTATTCTCTCTGTATTTCTATTATCCCTCCCTGTTCAGGTATTCCAATCACTCACAAGTTATCCTTCTTGATGGAGTCCCACATAATTCTTAGGGTTGCTTCATTTTTTTTAATTCTTTTATCTGATTTTTCTTCAAATATATTGGTGCACAGTGCTTTATCCTCCATCTTCCAAATTCTGCATTCCAGTTCCTCAATTCTGCTCCTCTGACTTCCCACTGAGTTGCCTAATTCTGTAATTTTATTGTTAATGTTTTGAATTTCTGAATGCTGTCTGTCTATGGATTCTTGCAGCTTATTAAATTTTATATTATGTTCTTGAATAATCTTTTTAATTTCTTCAACTGCATTATCTGTGTGTTCTCTGGCTTTTTCTGTATATTGCCTGATCTCGTTCCTGATGTCTTGAAGCATTTTGTATATTAATTTTTTTGTATTCTGCATCTGGCAATTCCAGGAATACATCTTCATCCAGGAGAGTCCTTGATTCTCTGTTTTGGGAGTTTTTTGAAGCAATCATCGTCCAGCAGACTTTTTAAAATTCATTCATTTAACAAATATTTATTGAGTGCCTAGCACATGCTGTATCTTGAGATACAGCAGTGAACAAGATAGATTACATCCCTACTCTTGTGGGAAATAAAATAAGAAAATATGATGAAAATATAATCTCCATATGCTACATTCCAATACGTTTTTCTTTTTTTACAAAGCCATACCCTGGACAAATGGTCTGCCTACTTCTTTTTGACACACACAAAAATCTCATCTGCAGATGAGGGAGGTGGAGCTTGAATAGGTGACATCCTGGTAATTTCCTACTTAATGGACTAGGAGAGACTACTGTCTGGCTCAGGTTAAAAAGAAACGAAGCTAGGAATGCCTCCTATAACATTTATTCCAGGGGGAAAAAATCATGGAGTGGGTGCAGGTAACGCGTTTTTTTAAGAAAGATGGCGAGTATGAAATTATATCCATTTTTAGAAGTTTCACTTATTTTCGGCCTCATATACAAACTTCCCCTTCATTCTTTCCTTCGCTTTTCCCCCTCTACCTTGTGCCTTATACCTCTCGTCTCTGTGAGAAACAGGAGTCCCTGGGTGGTGCATGCAGTTAAGTACTCAACTACTAGCCAAAAGGTTAGCAGTTCAAACTACCAGAGGCAGCTTGAAAGACAGGCCTGGCCATCTGCTTCTGAAAGGTCACAGCCTTGAATACCCTATGGAGCTGTTCTACTCTGTACACATGGGGTCACCATGAGTCAGAGTTGACTTGACAGCAACCAATAAGAACATATGAGAAATACATGAAAAAGGCTCCAGTGCAGGTCAGGGAGCAAATACATCCTTAAAAAAACAACAAAAAAAACAGAGGTGTGTGCCAAAGGTAGAAAACTATCCAACTATTTGCTTCAAAAAATTGAGAGAGCAAACCAAATCTGTGCCCTGGCAGACAGTGCTCTGGGCTAGCACAGCCAACGTAAATCTGAGCAGGCTGGAAATCTCTGGCTACCTCAGTGTGTGGTGCCAGTGGGTAAGCGAACTGTGGCCCTTGTTCTGACTTACACATCTTCATCACTTGTACTGAAAGCAAAGACTTGGACATAGAAGCTTGGCTGTAGAGGGGCGTGCTGCAGCCTTAGCCAGGAAATCACAGGCATCAGGCTCACAGGCAATAAATTTCCTCACACCAGAAGAAAGAAGTCAGAGGGAGGGAGAAGAGGGCAGGAAAATTAGTTATGAGTCATAACGGCTCATTTTTCCATATCCCTTATGTGATGGTTAAGGCTGTGTGTCAGCTTGGCTAGGCCATGATTCCCAGTGGTTTAGCAGTTATATAATGATATAGTTTGGCAGTTATGAATGATGTAATCATAGTCTATGATGTCATCTGAACTCATGAGCAATCAGTTGTAAACAGAGTTCCCTCGGGGTATGGCCTGTATCTAACACATATATATGGATGGTCTGGCAAAGCTTGCTAGCTTGCTCTGGATCCTGCATCTGGTTGGTCGTCATCTGGCCTCTGGTTCTTGGAATTCATCAGCCTCCACAGCCTGTGAGCCAGCAGCCTGCCATCTTATCTGCCAATCTTGAGATTCATCAGCCCCTGCAGCTACGTGAGTCAAGAGAAACCTCCAGCCTAATGTCTGGCCCGCGGACTTGGGACTTGCCAGTCTCTACAACTGCATATATATACATATACATGCACTTCAGTGGTTTTGCTTCTCTAGAGAATCCAGCCTAAGAGACCTTATTCCTTTGCTGCTTAATTTGGCTAAGCTGTTGTTGTTGTTAAGTACCAACAAGTCAGTTCCAACTCAGAGTCACCCTATGCACAACTGAAAGAAACACTGCCTGGGCCTGCACCATCCTCACAATCATGGTTGTTTGAGTCCATTATTGCAGCCACTGTGTCAATTCATCTCATTAAGGGTCTTTTGCTTTTTCGTTGACCTTACCAAGCATGATGTTCTTCTCCAGGGTCTGGTCCCTCCTGGTAACATGTCCAAAATACAGGAGAAAAAGTCACGCCATCCTTGCTTCCAATAAGCATTCTGACTGTTCTTCTTCCAAGACAGATTGTTCATTGTTTGGCAGTTCATGGTATACTCAATACGCTTTACAGCACCATAATGCAAAGATATCAATTCTTCTTCAGTCTTCCTTATTCACTGCCCAGCTTTCGCATGCACACGAAGTGACTGAAAATACCATGGCTTGGGTCAGGCACACCTTAGTCTTCAAAGCTACATCTTTGCTTTTCAACACTTTAAAGAGGACTTTTGCAGCACATTTACCCAATGCAATACGTTGTTTTATTTCCTGACCGCTGCTTCCTAGGGCATTGATTGTGGCTCCAAGTAAAATGAAATCCTTGAAAACTTCAATCTGTTTATCATGATGTTGCTTATTGGTCCAGTTGTGGGGATTTTTGTTTTCTTTATGTTGAGGTGTAATCCATAGTGAAGACTGTGGTCTTTGGTCTTCATCAGTAAGTGCTTCAAGTCCTCTTCACTTTCAGCAAGCAAGATTGTGTCATCTGCATATCACAGGTTTTTAATGAGTCTTCCTCCAATCCTGATGCCAAGTTCTTCTTTATACAGTCCAGCTTCTCAGGTTATTTGCCCGTCATACAGACTGAATAAGTATGGTAAAAGGATACAGCCCTGACACACACTTTGCCTGATTTTAAACCATGTAGTATTTTTTTTTAGTATTTCCTTATTCTGTCTGAACGACTGCTTCTTGGTCTATGTACAAGTTCTGCATAAGCACAATTAAGAGTTCTGGAATTCCTATTCTTTGCAATGTTATCCATAATCTCTTATGATCCACACAGTCATATGCCTTTGCATAGTCAATGAAACAAAGGTAAATATCTTTTTGGTATTCTCAGCTTTAAGCCATGATCCACCAGATAGCAGCAATGATATCCCTGGTTTCACATCCTCTTCTGAATCTGGCTTGACTTTCTGGAAGTTCCCTGTTGATAAACTGCTGTAGCCATCTTTTAATTACTTCAGCTAAATTTTACTTGTGTGTGATATCAATGATACTGTTCGATAATTTCTGCATTTTGTTAGATCATCTTTTTTTGGAATGGGCAGAAATATGGACCGCTTCTAGTCGGTTGGCCAGGTAAGCTGTCTTCCAAATTTCTTGGCATAGAGAAATGAGCATTTCCAGAGCTGCACCAGTTTGTTGAAACATCTCAACTGGTATTCCATCAATTCCTGGAGCCTTGTTTTTCAACGCTTTCATTGCAGCTTGGACTTCTTCCTTCCATACCACCAGTTCTTGATCATGTGCTACCTCCTGAAATGGCAGAACATCGACCAATTCTTTTCGGTACAGTAACTCTGTGTATTCCTTCCATCTTCTTTTGATGCTTCCTGTGTTGTTCAATATTTTGCTCATAGAATTCTTCAAAATTGCAAATTGAAGGCTGAATTTTTTCTTCTGTTCTTTCGGCTTGAGAGATGCTGAGCATGTTCTTCCCTTTTGGTTTTCTAACTCCAGGTCTTTGAACATGTCATCATAATACCGTGGGTGACCCTGCTGGTGGCATAGCTTCCAACATCATAGCAACATGGAAGCCACCATAGTACAACAAACTGACAGACATGTGGTGGTTTTTTTGCTGGGAGGCTGTAACACTGGGTTGGGGGAGGGGAGAGCCCCACCAGGGAAGGGTCCTCCCCCACGCCATGGGAGGCATGGGCCAAGGGGGGATGCTGAGCCACCTTCTGTGGTCCAATGTTATGGAAACATGTTAAAAACCAAGAGGCTTCTGCATTCTTCAAAAAGTCTGAAAAGGCAGCTGGTGGGTCTGAGCAGAGTGGAGCTAGTGATTGTTTTTAGCTGAGTACAATAGAGGATCACAGCCATGCTTGGGAGGCAGGGGAGACCTGCTTTCAAAAAGGCATTTTAATAAATACCAAGATATTTATGAGCTTTATTTATGAGACTACAGCTCTAGTTGAATGTTTTAAGCAGAGAATCTTGCTCCGGAAACACACACGACCAAATGCTGAAAGGCACATCTCCAGTCCTGGTCCTCTTCATGTGATGACACTGCATTAAGTAAACTTGGGTTTCCAACAGCAGATTTCTCTCTTTTTCGGCTAGGTCCTTGCAGTGCGTGGTCAACTTAGCTGGCCGGCTCCTATCCTTGGCTGGGTTTGGGCCAGAGTACCACATGTCCAAACATTTAACAGTTATAAATCAAACCTAAAACTTCACCCTACCTTACTTAACAAATGTACCTTCAAAAGAGCCTGGAAGGCCAGATTAAAATGTAGAACTCTCAGAGTTCTTGGAGCCTCATGTCAGAATATGGCAGCTTGGGAAGACCAGCCCCTGGCTCCCTGCTCCAGTGCGCCCCTCTCATTTCACACCAGGCTCTATCCTGTATGGACACCTCAGCCTGCAAGTCCACACTCCATGGAAACCCCTTCCCACCACAGCCTCCCTTTGGACACCCTTGGGCCTAGGAATGAGTTAGAAAGACAAACCCAAGGAGGCCTGACATTGAGCTCCGGACCACTTGGGCAGAAAATTCCAGGGCACGTTCTAGAAGGAACAGTTTGGGCCCAGAGATAAAATTTCCCCTTAGCTACAGACTCCACATCCCATAGAGTGGGTCACTAGTGACAGTGCCAGGCAGAAGCCCCACTTGTCTGCTCTAAGGGCAGGACAGCTACTTGGTTTCCTTAACTTCTAGTCACCTCACAAAATTACTTAAGTTGCCTTCCCGGCAGGCACATGGGTTGAGAAGTCTCTAACTAAAATATTAGAATTAGAATCAAAATCTAGAATGATACAAGTTGTTCTCTGACGATGTAAATTATACTTTACCTGAATATATAGTTTAAGTACTGCTGGTCAATCTCACTAAGGAATGAGGGGGGGAAGAAAAAAAGATAAAGCATATGAAATAATGGAAGTGTTTTATGTACAAAAGACAGTCATTATCCTCTATTAATAAATTATATCATGTAGAAGTCATACATTTGTAAATTATCAATAAAGACTATAAAGAACACTTTATATTCAAAATCAGCTCCAGGTTCATTTTTTAAAAATATTCCCTAGTTCACAACAATCAAACACATTTTCCCCTGTGGCCGATTACTTCCTCTGTGTGTGTTTGACACTTTAAAAGGAATGTCAACTATCTCAGGCCAATGAACTGGCTTTTAGGGTTGTCATATTTAACAAAAAAAAAAAAAAAATACAAGGTGCTCAAATAAATTTGAATTTCATATAAACATTAATGTTTAAGTATGTTCCAAATATTGGATGTGACATACCAGTTAACAGTTGCTGTTGAGTTAATTCTGACTCATGGCAACCCCACGTGTGTCAGGGTAAAACTATGCTCCATAGGGTTTTCAAATGGCTGGTTTTTCAGAGGTAGCTTGTCAGGCCTTTCTTCCAAGGTGCCTCTGGGTGGACTTGAATCTCTAAGCTCTCTGTTAGCAGCCAAGTATGCTGTTTGTACTACCCAGGGACTCTGGATGGCACATGCTTTAACTAAAAGTAAAAAATTATTCACTGCTGAGCTGAAATTCAAATTTAAGTGAGCGTGGTGTATTTTATCTGACAACTTTACTGGCTTCTTGCTGCAAAAACACTTTATTAAAAGAACAAAAGGTGCTCTAGGGACTGAAAGTCACACATTTTCAGTGTATAACCTTCTCCCAGCAGTCATTCCCTTCAGACCTGCCCCCTCTGGGCCTTCAGGCAGGCCAGCCCCCCTGGAAACCCAGCAGCAAGCTAGCCATAGCAGAGTGGTCCTTGCAGCTCCATCTCACCTGAGGCCTGAGTCCTCTTTTTGCTTGTACATTCACCGAGGCCACTTGATTGCAACAAAGGCCTCATTTTATCCAAGGAACAGAGCTAGTGACTGAGGAGATTCAGGGTCTGAAGTGAACCAAGTCAGGAGAGGGCAGGGAAACAAGAAACAAGAGTTGTGCCTCTGAGCTGGAGCTGATCAATTCAGGCCCAACGCAGCTGGTCACATAAATTTCACACTAATGTCACCTAATTGCTGCCCCTAAAGAGACTGATACTCCCATGCCTCCTCAGCAATCACTGAAGGCAGACACACGTTAGGTCTGGGCCCAGCCTCGGGAGCTGAGTGGGCAGCCCTCACTGCTGTCAGGTGTCACACCACCATGGTTCTTACTCCTCTCCTTTAACCAGCGACAACTCACCCGACTTAGAAAGTTTACCTTAGCACACTGGGCTTCTGGGACTTCTGTCGTATCTTATAAGCTCCTGAAAATGAAGTGACATGTGTCACTGGCACTTGGCATTCTTTGTAATAAGCTAACTGCATTTCCATGTCAAACATGAAGTCCATGTGGCAGAGGGTCCCCGCACATGCAGCTGCTAGTCCCCCCTCTTTAGCAGGGTCACACATGTCCCAAGGGAGATTTTCAAAAATGAGAATTCGAATCTTCCATGATTATGCATCTCCAAGCTAAAGGGGCCCAAAGAGAGCACGGGGCAAGAAAAGCTTAGTGATCAACAGAGGGATACAATTAACAGGAGGGTTTTTATTTCCTTTAAAAATGCACGTGAAAATGAGAAAAACCCTTGGATTTCTGAACTGTGTCTAACAAAGTGAGGGTACTATATTTCTCCTTAAGGGTATAAACAGGAAACATTAAACACGTGACTTGAAATAAAGTCAGATGGCCCTTTTATTTAGCCCAATTAAAACTGTTTTGATATATGGCTGAAAGAAACCAGCATCCATAAACTGGGCTGAGGAAGCAAACCCCAAGCATGGGAAGTTAACCAATGTTTGTCACAAAATAGAGGGAACTATATTGGAAACAGAAATGTTTGAGGAAAATGGAAAAATCAAACCAGAAAACACCCATTTAATTGTAACCCTGATACCTTGGATTTAATTCTATTGTCTAGAGTCATTGAAAAACGGATATAGTCTAAGGTCTAATGAATAACCCTCAATTATATAGCAAACGTTCTTTTAAAACTTACCTACACAGAAGAAGTGAATTATAGCCCAAAAATATCCATCTGGATCAAACTGTAACACATGATAAAAAAGTGAACGACTATAAGCACAGACACACAAAGAGCAAGCACAGTGATCAGAAACCTAAATAGTCAATGTGCCAAGCAAGTGCAATGCAAGAGGCCAAAACAGGATCCTCTGGGCCTTGGGCCGGTGCTTAATCCTTTCTTGCCCAGATGCCCATAACACAGATTCCTGATGGGACTCTGCCTCTGTCGCCACCATCCCCAACCCTACACTGCCACCAGACTGTGTCTCTATAGCAAAAGGCAAATCCGGTGGTGTCATCTGTTGCTTAGAATCACCAACAGCTCCCTAGTGACTTCAGGATAAAATCCCAGTGACCAGCCCCATGAACCCCTCCAGTCACATCTGCCCTCCCCCCAGGAGAAAGAGAACTGCTTGCATTCCCCCCACCAACTCAGCAGAGGGGCACTCCCTCCTCTTCTTCCTTTCCTTCTTTTTCTGTGTAGGATCTAATATCCTCCGACACACTGTATATTTTACTTAATCTTCATTTATCTGTCTCTATCCACCCCCCACCCTACCCCTGCTACATACATGCAGATTGTAAGTTCCAGGAGGGTGGGAATTAGAACAGGGTAGACACAGAGTAGGTGCTCAATAAAGTGGAACCATGAAGTACTCGTGACACCTCCAGAACTCTACCCGGGCCTGCTTTCTTCTAGCAAACCCCTCCTCATTCTTCAAGATTTAGGTCTAGTAAGTAGAGTCTGGAAAGACACCTGGTGGCACAATGGTTAAGCACTCAGCCGCTATCTGAAAGGTTAGTGGTTCAAATCCACCCAGCAGCTCCATGGGAGAAAGGTCTGGTGATCTGCTCGCATAAAGATTAAGCCCAGAAACCCCTATGGGGCAGTTTCTACTCTGTCACATGGGGTCTCTATGAGTCAAAATCAATTCCACAGCACCCAGCAAGAAGCAGAGTCTGACTTGTTGCCGTCCAGTCATTTCAACTTATGGCGACCCCATGAGTATTAGAATAGAACTGTGCTACACAGAGTTTTCAATATTTGATTGTTTTTTCCTAAAGTAGATTGCCAGGCCTTTCTTCCAAGGTACTTCTGAGTAGACTCGAACCATCAGCCTTTTGAGTAGCAGCCAAGCACGTTAACCATTTGCACCACCCAGAGACAAAATCAGAATGATCTAGGTTAAATTCTAAAATTATTTGTTAGCTGGCAACCCTTGGACTTCATTATTCTTCAGCTATGAAACGGAAATAATAACAGTGCCCACCCTTTTGGAATTATTGTGAGACTTTAAGATAAGGCAGTAAGCACTGGCACAGTGCCTGGCACACAGCTGGCTCCGTATAATTGTGAGCTCTCCCTACTCCCAAGTCTTCTTAGGTGCCCCCCATAGCATCTCATACCTCCCTGGGGTACAGCCCTGGCCTCACTGCATTATCATTATCTGCTGACTCATCTGTTCCCCCGATCCTTGATTCTAAGTAGACTCTGACTTCTATTCTGCCCAGATAAGGACTATTCTTCTCTGTGTCTCCAGTGCCTGGCTCAGTGCCTGACACTTGGTGGGGGCTTAAGAAATGTTGGGGGAGAAAAGAAAAGAAACCTATCAACTAGATGACTCCTGGGGGTTGGGGGTGGGTCCTCAGCCCTAATAAAAAAAAAAACTTGACTCCAGCTCGGGATAACAAGGAAAGTGAAAATCACCCCACAGACAAGGCCCTTGGATGAGAGGGAAAACAACTTTGCCTCCATGCTTGTGGCTTGGGCAGCCTACACGCTGGCTTGCAGGTTTACCAAACACGTACAGAGAGAAGAGTTCACACAACCAGCACCCACGAAGGCAAGAGTTAGGTGGCCGCACTGCCTCCGCCTTGGGGAGAAGGCAAAGGCTGGGGAAAGGTGAGCCTGGGAGTCTTCCCATAGGCCAGGGTTATTCTGACTCTGAAAGGAAGGGCTGGGAAATTTTGCTCATACACATAGGCTGCAGAGAATAAAAGACACTTTGAAGGCAAAATGAGTTTATCTGAACTTACCTGGGAGTCGTTGAAGGGAAGGCATCCCGCAGCAGCCAGGAGCAAGAAGGCACTGTGGAGAGGAGATAAAACACCTGGGCTTTACCTTTCAACATCAAAGGGCTCACAGAGAAAGTGCAGGCTGAAATGCATTGAGTGGTGTCTAGAGGCGGCAAAGATCCTGTAAGACCAAGCCCAGTTCATCCTCTGAGAACCCAGCTGCCTGTGTAGCTGTCAATTGTGTACAATCCCGAGAACCACATGTTTCCTTCCCTGGTGCCCCACTAGCCATTTTCCCCAGGAGGCACTTGCAGGACATCTGCAAAGTCCAAACTGGCTCACTCATACGTGCCTGTTAAACAGTTAAGAAAAGGAAGCTTGTTGTTTTTCTTAACTATACACCCTGAAAAGTACAACTGGTGGAAAACTGAGCAAATAAGACCATAATTGTGCCAGTTCCAAAAAGAAAACACCATGGAAAGAGCACTAAAATCTTTTGTATACCACCTTAACCAAATGGTCATACTCAACAGCTCCAATAATGGAGCAGATCTACATATGCCTCCTGATATGATGCCCCCAGGATACAGCATCACTTATGCAGTATTCCTGACAAATATGCAGACCCTGAACCAAATCATGAGGAACACCGAGACAAACCCAAATTTAGGGACAGTCACAAAACAATGGGCATATCCACACCCAGCCTATAGTCTTCAAAAATGTTAGTGCAACGAAAGGCTGAGGAACTGTTCCAGGTTAAAGGATATGAAACAGACATGGCATCTTTGGGGGTAAAAAACTGCTATAAGAGACAACATTTGGATAATTGGAAAAATTTGAACATGAACTTTGTACTAGATAATATTATATCAGATGTTACATTTTCTAAATTGGATAACTGTGCTGTCATTATTTAAGAAATTGCCCTTGTTTTAGGGGTAAAGGGTCATGATCTCTGAAATGTATTCTCAAATAATTTAGGAAAGTCAGATAAAAAATAAGAGTAAGAATAATAATGTATATATTCTTATATATTCTTTGTATATTACATATATCTATATATATGTAGCTATAAGTCACATTTGACTCATACACACACACACACACACACACACACACACACAGAGAAACCAGATGCAAAAAATATTATCAATGGATGAATCCAAGTGAAGTGTATATGGGAGTTCATTGTAATATTCTTGCAACTTTTCTGTAGGTTTAAATCTTTTTTCTCCAATAAAAAGTTTTATTAGGAAAATCTTTTATACATACTGAAATATTTGCAGATGAAATGCTATCATGCCTGGGATTTACTTCAGAATAATACTGAACTGAGGAAATAGGTGGGACCATGAGCTGATAATTGTTGAAACTGGGTCATATGTATATGGTAGGTTTCATTACACTATTCTGTCTACTTTTATATATGTTAATAAATTTCCATAATAATTTTTTTCAATTCTTATACCAAAAAGCAACATTGCTAATCACAGATATTTCAGAAAGCTATTCTCATTCATTAGAAAGTCAATTTGAGCTATCTGTTGGTTCAGTCATCATTGGTTTTATTTCTTCTGGGATTCATATATCAAAATATTTTGTCCTCTAACTTTCTCTAATCATTATCTCCTCCTAAAAGAAGGCACCAGAAGCATAAAACCCAAACTATCACATATTGTCCCCTTGTTCCATTTTATCAATACACCAACACGTACAGCGTTTGGCCCCTTCACTACTGACCGTCCCATTAGGCAGCAAAGGGCAAAGGATTAAAGGCCTGAGAGAAAGCAATGACCACAGTGTTTTCACTTTTAGGGGGTGTTTTCACTTTTAGGGGGTGTTTTCATATGACATCTGATACCAATATATGTCCTATATGCATATAAAATTCTATATTATATATATAGACTATATATCATATATATCACACATACGTAACATACAATATTCTGATACTTATAACCTGAGTAGTCACTGGAAAGACTGCTGCTAATGAATTCTGCCGACATTCCACCCCACTGTTGCAATCACCTGTAGTTACACACCCAACAGACTTCCTGTGACTGGTACAGAGGAGGCTCCAGCACTGGGATCCTTGGCCTTGGGAAGCCAGCACAACATAGGACATTCTGAGGCCCAGGGTGCAGCCCACCCTACTCCAGTGGCCTCTCCAATGCACAAGGCACCTACACCCACGCACGCACACACACACACGCACACACACACTCTCACACACACACACACACGGCCAAAAGGAGAATCCAAGGCCCTGGACGGTGAGGGACTCAAAGGCAAGGGAAGAGAGAAATAAGTGAAGGGGAGTTTGTCAGGGAGAGTGTATGGGGCTGAAGAGGAATGGGCAGTTTTCAGGTGGGAGGGAGGAGAATCCTAGTGGGTGTCTACCTACGGTGGACCCCATGCACAGGGAAGGATCATCAGAGACCCCCTCAAAAGACAATCCTGGGGGCTGGGGAGAGGGGGAGGACACCAAGGTGTGAGGCAGCTTCCTAGTCTCCACCAAACTTGTGCCCTGAGCAATATCTGATTATATCAGGTATTAGCGGTCTTTAATGCTTTTCTTTAACACCTGCTAATCCCCTTTTAAAGATAAGAATGAGTCCAGAGGATTTGTTTCTCAAGTAGCAGCCTGTAATAAAGGCAAAAAAAGGATTGGATGAAAGCCCAGAAATATTTTAAACAAAAAGTCCTAAATCCACGTACCAAAGTATCTCTTTTGGTTTTCTATTTAAAGGACTGAGCTTCTTAGCTACTAAGTGTAGAGGAAGTAGGCAGCAAGCTGAGAACAAGGCTTCAGGTTAGAATCTGAATTCTGGAGCCAGAGGGATCTGAAAGAGAATCCAGCCAGGCTCATGTTTCAGCTGAGGAAACTGAGGTGCAGGGAGCTATGAACCCTGACCATGATCCTTTGCTGTGGCCCAATGTTAACTCAGATGCCCGACTCACAGCCCAGTGCTTTCTCCACCATGGAAAATATTAAAAACCCAATAAAGCTCAAAAATTATCTTTAAAAGTTTAAGTCATTTCCTGGACAAATTTCTAGAAACACACTACCTACCCAAACTAATGCAAAATGATGTTGAAAATATGAGCAGAGCCATAACAAGAGAAGAGATTGAACAGGTAATAAAAAAAACTCCCAACAAAAAAAAAAAAACCCTGGCCTAGATGGCTTCACTGGAGAATTATACTAAACATTCAGAGAAGAACTTACACCAATATCACTCAAACTATTTCAGAACATAAAAAGGAAGCAATACTTCCGAATTCATTCTATGAAGCCAGTATAACTCTGATACCAAAACCAGGGAAAGACACCACAAAAAAAGAAAATTACAGACCAATATCTCTCATGAATATAGATGCAAAAAATTTCCACAAAATTCTAGCTAAGAGAATTCAGCATCACATCAAAAAAATAATATACTACAACCATGTACGATTCATACCAGGTATGCAAGGATGTTCAACATTAGAAAATCAATCAATGTAATCTACTACATAAACAAAAGGAAAGAAAAGAATTACATGATCATCTCAATTGATGCAGAAAAGGCATTCGACAAAGTCCAACACCCATTCCTGACAAAAACTCTCAATAAAATAGTTATTGAAGGGAAATTTCTTAACCTAATAAATGTCAACTATACAAAACCAACAGCCAACACCATTCTTAATGGAGAGGGGCTGAAAACATTCCCCTTGAGAACAGGAACAAGAAAAAGATGCCTTTTATCACCACTCCTATTTAACATTGTGCTGGAAGTTCTAGCTAAAGCAATAAGGCAAGAAAAAGAAATAAGGGGCATCCAAATTGGTTAGGAAGAAGTAAAACTGTCCCTATTTGTGAATGATATGATACTATACATAGAAAACCCAAAAGACTCCATGAAAAAACTACTGAAACTAATAGAAAGATTCAAAAAAAATAACTGGATACAAGATAAACATACGAAAATCAGTTCAATTCTTACACACCAATAAAGAGAATGATGAAAAGCAAATCAAGAAAACAATACCATTTATAATAGCTCCAAAAAAGTAAAATACTTAGGAATAAATCTAACCAGGGATGTAAAAGACCTATACAAAGAAAACTACAAAAAACTATTGTAAGAAACCAAAAGAGATCTACTTAAATGGGAAAACATACCATACTCATGGATAGGTAGACTCAACATTGTGAAAATGACAATTCTACCCAAAGGAATTTACAAAAAGAGTGCCATCCCAATCCAACTACCAACAACATTCTTTAAAGAGATGGAAAAACTAATCATTAACTTTATATGGAAAGGGAAGAAACCCTGGATAAATAAAGCACTATTAAAAAAGAAGAATAAAGAAGGAGGACTTGCACTACCTGACCTCAGAACCTACTATACAGCTATAGTAGTTAAACAGCCTGGTACTGGTACAACGATAGATATATTGACCAATGGAAAAGAACTGAGAATCCAAGATGTAAATCCATCCACCTATGGTCACCTGATCTTCAACAAGGGCCCAAAGTCCATCAAATGGGAAAAAGATAGCCTTTTTAACAAATGGTGCTGGCAAAATTGGATACCCATCAGCAAAAAAAAAAAAGAAACAAGACCCATACCTCACACCATACACAAAAACTAATTAAAACGGATCAAAGACTTAAACATAAAGCCAAAAACTATAAAGTTCATAGAAGAAAAAATAGAATCAATGCTAAAGGCCCTAATAGAGGGCATTAACAGGATACAAACCATAACCGACAACATACAAACTCCAGGAGATAAGCTAGATAACTGGGATCTTCTAAAAATAAAACACTTAGGCTCATCAAAAGACCTCACCAAAAAAGTAAAAAGAGAACCTCTAGACTGGGAAAAATTTTTTGGCTGTTACAAATCAAACAAAGGTCTAATCTCTAAAATCTACAGGAAAATCCAACACCTCTACAACAAAAAGACAAATAATCTGATTAAAAAATGGGCAAAGGAAATGAACAGACATTTCACCAAAAAAGACATTCAAGTGGCCAACAGACACATAAAGAAATGCTCATGATCACTAGCCATTAGAGAAATGCAAATCAAAACCACAATCAGATACCATCTCACCCCAGCATTACGGGCACAAACCAAAAAAACAGGAAATGACAAATGTTGGAGAGGCTGTGGGGAGATCGGAGCTCTTATGTACGGCTGGTGGGAATGCAAAATGATACAACCATTTTGGAAAACGATACAGCACTTCCTTAGAAAGCTAGAAATAGAAATACTATATGATCCAGCAACCCACTCCTAGGAATACATTCTAGAGAAATAAGAGTCATCACACAAACAGACATATACACACCCATGTTCATTGCATTGTCACGATAGCAAAAAGATGGAAACAACCTAGATGCCCATCAACAGATGAATGGATAAAGAAACTATGGTGCATATACACAATGGAGTATTATGCAAAGATAAAGAACAATGATGAATCTGTGAAGCATCTCATAACACGGATGAATCTGTAGGGCATTACGCTGAGTGAAATAAGTCAATCACAAAGGGACAAATATTGTATGAGACGACTACTGTGAAAACTCATGAAAAGTTTACACACAAAAACAAACAATTTTTAATGGTTATGAGGGAGGTGAGGGGACAATAGATAAGTGGTAACTTTGGTAAAGGGTGAGACAATACACAATACTGGGGAAGCCAGCACAACTTGTACAAGGAAGGTCATGGAAGCTCCATCCAAAAACCAAAACCAAACCCGTTGCCATCAAGTCAATTCCGACTCATAGCAACCCCATAGGACAGAGTAGAATTGCCCCATACAGTTTCCAAGGAGCGCCTGGTGGATTCAAACTACCAACCTTCTGGTTAGCAGCCGTAGCACTTAACCACTACGCCACCAGGGTTTCTGGAAGCTCCATAGACACATCCAAACTCCCTGAGGGACGGAATTGCTGGGCTGAGGGCTGCAGGGACCATGGTCTCGCGGAACATCTAGCTCAATTGGCATAATATAGTTTATAAAGAAAACATTCTACATTCTACTTTGGTGTATAGCGTCTGGGGTCTTAAAAACCTGTGAGTAGCTACCTAAGATACTCCACTGGTCTCACCTCTTCAGGAGCAAGGAAGAATGAAGAAAACTAACATACAAGTGAAAGATTAGTCCAAAGGACTAATGGACCACATCTACCGTGACCTCCACGAGACTGAGTCCACTACAGCTAGATGGTGCCCTGCTACCACCACTGACAGGGATCACAACAGAGGGTCCTAGACAGAGTTGGAAAAAAATGTAGAACAAAATTCTAACTCATAAAAAAAGTCCAGACTTACTGGCCTGACAGAGACTGGAGAAACCCCTAGAGTATGGCCCCCAGACACCCTTTTAGCTCAGTAATGGAGTCATTCCCGAGGTTCACCCTTCAGCCAAAGATTAGACAGGCCCATAAAAAACGAGACTAAAGGGGCACAAAAGCCCAGGGGCAAGGACTAGAAGGCAAGAGGGGACAGGAAAGCTGGTAATAGGGAACCCAAGGTCAAGAAGGGAGAGTGTTGACATGTCACGGGGTTGTTAACCAATGTCATAAAACAATACGCGTACTAACTATTTAATGAGAAAATAGTTTGTTCTGTGAGCCTTCATATAAACTACAATAAAAAAAATTTTTTTTAAGTCATTTCCATGTTTTTATTTTCATTCTCCATCATTATTGCACAACTATTTGTTAGTGAAGCTTTGGGCATCAATAGCTGAAATCTGGCATGAGTTTGTTAATAAAATATTTCAGAAAAAAAAAGAATAAATCTCTAAATAAGATATAAAATAGGGATATATGATTGTTGCAGTGCAGTGAATTACTTAATATAGCCCTTCTAGCTATAGTCCTTGTGGCTTCCACTCAACCATTTGGTGGGACTATGCAAATAAGGTGCTTGTGGCCCACCAAGAGGATTGGGCAGCTTGCTACTAATGCAAATAAGGAGCACAGCACCCTTGTGGGGGTGGGACCATGCAAATAAGGTGTATGGAACCCTATCGAGGGGATTGATTAGTTTTGCCATCCCACTAGGCTTAAAAGAGCCATCCCAGAGGTAGAAAGAGAGGGCCTCACCACCACCAAGAAAGAAGAGCTAGGAGCGGAGTATGCCCTTTGGACACGGGATCGTTGCACTGAGAACCTCCTAGACCCAGGAGACAGAGAGACATGTAACACCAGAGATTGTGAGAAGCAGCAGCAGAGAAACAGCGGCAGCAGAGGACAGAGAACCAGGAGACAGCATGGTGCACTTCCTGGCCCACGGAGTAAGAAAGCTAAGTGCCTTCCAGCAAGAGGCTTACTGGTGGAATGGGATGCCTCTGGGCACGTATTGGTGGAGCTCTTTAGCCTTCCCAAGCAGGGCAGAGGCAAGGCCAAGAGCTGAAGGCCAGAGTGAGACCTGCCTGTGGGCACAGCTGAGAAGCTGTACTGATTGAAGAACTGCATCTTGAGTCGTTTCTGATCCTGAATTCTAACCTGTCACTTCCCCAGCAGAGAAGGAAAGAGTGCCATGGGAGGGATATCTAGTGTCAGAACTGGTAGAAAGGTTGGAAAGTGGAGGTATGTCTGACCTCCGCCTCATAGGAATCAGCGTTGGGCTGCTGTTGATGCTGACGCTTCTCCCCACTTATGAAGTCAGACGCCCCGGCGCACCATTTTTACAGTGTTTATAATAAATTTCTCCACCAGCAACTAGCAGACAAACCTCCAACAAACGGTTTATCATCGGAGTTAAAAATCAGGTTAAATCTTTCACTTTAGGGGTTGGTTTTTCTTAAAACTTACCTACAGGTCTTGGCAGGAGAAGTTTTCTGCATAAAAGTAAAGACATTTACAATTAGTTTTTACAAACTCTTTTTTATCCCCATTAAAAGAAAGCATTTAGACCAGAAGGCAGATAAATTATGAGTAAGTATATTAGGGGGCTTAACAGCTGTTGCACTTTCACATTTACTGAGGCTTTTTGTTACGTGGACCAAATGAGGATGACTCAGAGCTCCAGCGTTGAGTCACTTCAGCAAAGCATTCTGGGTGTGCAGAGCTGACCCGCCCACCAAGCCCTTCTCACAGCACCATCGGAACCATGTTTACCCGGGAAAAGCAAACGGATGTGGGAGCCAAACCTGAAAACGTAATACACAGAGAAAAGGGGAGAGGGGAGAAGAAGAGAGATGGAGCCTGTGTAAGAGAAGTCAATACGCTTTTGTTCAACTTCTATTGCAGCTCTGTTTTTGTAAATCTTCTTTTCATTAAGCCAGCTCTGACTCTGAGTGGTGCTATAAATTATCTCTTATGATGTTTAAATTAAGAAACAGAAAAAGCAGAAGGGCCAGTTTACTCCAATCCTAGAGAGAAGAAAAAAGGCTCCTTTTTTAAAGGACTGATTGCAGGAATCTAAATTTGGTATTTAAAGCTCCCTGAAACAAAGGAATCCTAATTCAGATTCTACCCTTACCAATTCCTTTTAATTTGTCAGTTTTGGGGAACTAGTCCTTTGCACTCAGGAAGAAAAGGTTTAATTTAGCAGGTAGTAGCATGGAGTTTTTAAAAATATATTTGATCTTAGCATGGAGTTTTTAAAAAAAATATTTGATAGGGAAAGCAGATAGGACAACAGATTAATTCTAAACATTTCAGAAGGGTTATTTTGCTAGTTGAGGACAAACTACAATTTTTGACACCAAGTTCAGATAAGTGTGAAGTATATCGCTAAAAAGTGAAGAGTTCATCTGAGAGGCAGATGTGGTCTGCTATGAAGGTTACCAAGTTTTCACGTGTTACTAAATAACCAGGTTTCCACTGTTTTAATAAACAGATCCTATTTGTATACAAAGGTATGCTTTGAATCCAGAATTTTTAATCTCTTAACTTTGTCAAAGTGTCTCAGTGGCCACCAAGCAAAGCCAACCTTGACTCTACTGCCACCTGGTGGGAACAAATCAATTATCCCTTAAGTACAGAAATAATAGCACAGGCAAAGGTAATCTGGCTGATAATACCTGGGTAATTGCTCTCATTACAGTAAACTGTGTTACCAAAAGATTCCAGCTAAATATAACTGAACTCTCTCAACAGTCTGGTGGAAGAGAAGGTATGGAGAGGATAGAGACAAAAGGGATATTCGAACTCCATGAATAACATGTTCACCCATTAACTATTTCAGGGCTTTCATTACTGGGTAAGAAATCTTTTTTTTTTTTTAATTCCTTCTAAGGAGCCATGGTGGCACAGTGGTTAAGAACTCAGCTGCTAACCAAAAGGTTGGCAGTTCAAATTCACTGGGTGCTCCTTGGAAACCCTATGGGGGCAGTTCTACTCTGTCCTGTAGGGTTGCTATATGTTGGAATCGACTTGACGGCAATGGTTTTGGTTTGGTTTGGTTTCTGACTAAAGAAGCCCGGACCTGAAGTATGAAGAGTAAAAATAAACAATATGTTCATTACTGAACTCCACCACTACCCCTCCACCAGTGCTCCAAAAACAAAAGAGGTGCTGGAGAGGGGGTATTTACCTTTTCAGGCCCTTGAGTCTAAAAACAACCTAGTGGTAAGTCCCCATAATGTCTTAGGGTTCTGAATGATTCAGTATGCTCCTCAAAAAGTCATACTGGCAAAAATAACAATAAACAGCTAATATTACTTTGGCTTAACTAATGTATACTGAGGGCTACTTAGCAGACACTATTCTAAAGTGCTTTACATGTATTATCTCACTGAATTATGACAATCATGGGTGGTGATGATATCCTCTATTTTACAGATAAGGAAACTTGAGGCACTGAGAAATTAGGTAAGTTACCCAAAATCACAGGGTTTGGGCCCAGGCAATCTGGGTCTAGAACCTGACCCATAATGACGCTATTCTGCCACAGTCTGCCTGCCAGTCCTGCAGTAACACACCACCGGCTTCTGGGGTAACACACCATGGGCTCCTGCGGTAACACACCACGGGCTCCTGGGGTAACACACCACCGGCTCCTGCGGTAACACCACGGGCTCCTGCGGTAACACACCACCAGCTCCTGGGGTAACACACCACAGGCTCCCGCGGTAACACACCACTGGCTCCTGGGGTAACACACCACGGGCTCCTGCAGGCTGAAAGACTTCATTTGCCATGTCCTTTGCCTGGAGTGCCACCTAGAACATTCCTACTCATCCCGTGTGACCTGGCTCAAATCTAGCTCCTGGGGAACCTTCCGGCCCTTCTAACCTCCCTGCTCTACCCACACCTCTATTCAGGGCCCTCTGATATTTCAACTCCTAGTTTTGTGAGGGGAATAATTGTGTCTTCTACATTTCTGTAGCTTTAGCCCGAACAAAATGTTTGATATATAGTATAAAAAAAATTTTTTTTACAGTATACACTTTAATAAACATTGAATGTTGAATATACTAATATTAAACTATGATATATATATCTGCAAAGTAGTAGGACTAATTCCACAAGGCACACGTTCTCTTATAGTTGAATTGTGTGTGTATGCATGTGTGTGTGTGCGTGTATGTGTGTATGCAAAGAAGCAGTTATGGATGGTGAAAATAAACTGGAGACTCTAAATAGTCTATCCTCACAATCTGGGGACAAGACCGTGAGAAGATTACTCTCCAAAGCTGACTCTAATAAAACCAGACACATAATGGACAAAAATAGAACTCGTTGGAAGCAGCAGAGAGATGGCGTGTAACTGTGCTCCCCGTGATATCCAGTTACTTCACCAAGACTCCAGGCTGTATGATCAGGAATGTAAGTCATACCAAAAACATATCATAGTTGCAGAGCAGATTTTAATGTTAAACCACTAGAAACCATCTAAAAGTCTATAAACAAGTACAGGCCAACCAATTTTGTCCCACCTACAGTGGAACGCTATTGACAATGATCTGAGTAAGGATCCCTAATAAATTGTTCAGCAGAAAAACCGGATGGATCATACCATTTGTGTAAATGTCTATATGTTCACAGAAAAAAAGTCTGAGAGAATAGAGTGGTTACCTCTGGGAAGTAGGATCACAGCTGATTTCTGGGTTCCCTTCTCCTTCTGCATTTTCTATAACTTATTACATTATATTACATTCATAAAGGAAGAAAAGATTGTTTTAATAACTAAAAAGATCTGTTACCTACTCAACTGTTTCTAATTTTCCCTCACAAGAAATGATGCTGTCTTGTGTTAATGATGAAGTGGAGTTGAAGATCAAAATATTTTAGTGTTTGTCCAATTATTTTCAAGGAAAGGTCCTCCCACCCTGGAAGTCTGGTCCTTGGTCTCTAGGGTGAGGAGGGTCCCTGCTTGGTAGAAATATCTGTTGAGGACTCACCAAATCTGTATCCTACACTCACCCTAGTCTATCTGCTCCACAATGTGGTTTCCTGTCTAGACTTGCCCATCAGCAAGGAATACTCTGTGGAGATGCGTGGATCTTGTCTCTGCTGTTTTCTTAGGTGTTATCCAGTCAGTTCTGACTTACAGTGAACCTATGTACAATAGAACAAAACACTGCCCAGTGTTGAGCCATCCTCATGATCACTGTTTGCTTAGACCACTGTTGCAGCCACTGTGTCAATTCACCTCGTTGAGGGTCTTCTTTTTCTCTGACCATCTACTTTACCAAGCATGACGTCCTTCTCCAGGGACTGATCCTTCCTGTTAACCTGTCAAAATAAGTGAGACAAAGTCTCGCCATCCTTGCTTCCAAGGGGCATTCTGCCTGTACTTCTTCCAAAAGAGATTTGTTCTTCTTCTGGCAGTCCATTCCCTCAGTATATTCAATACTTTTCACCAACACCATAATTCAAAGGTGTCAGTTCTTCTTTGGTCTTCCTTATTCATGGTCTAGCTTTTGTATGCATATGAGGCAATTGAAAACACCATGGCTTAAGTCAGGCACAACTTAGTCCTTAAAGTGACATCTTTGCTTTTTAACACCTTAAAGAGGTCTTTTTGCAGCATATTTGCCCAATGCAAGGTGTCATTTGATTTCCTGACTGCTGCTTCCATGAGTGTTGATTGTGGATCCAAGCAAAATGAAATCCTTGACAACTTCAGTATTTTCTCCATCTATCATGATGTTGCTTATTGGTCCAGTTGTGAGGAGTTTTGTTTTCTTTATGTTGAGGTGTAATCCATACTGAAGGCTGTGGTCTTTGATCTTCATCAGTAAGCGCTTCAAGTCTTCTTCACTTTCAGCAAGCAAGGTTGTGTCAGTTGCATAACGCAGGTTGCTAATGAGCCTTCCTCCAATCCTGATGCCCCCTTCTTCTTCATATAGTCCAGCTTCCAGACTATTTGCTCAGCATACAGATTAAATAGGTATTGTGAAAGGATACAACCCTGACACACATCTTTCCTGACTTTAAGCCACACAGTATCCCCTTGTTCTGTTCGAACAACTGCCTCTTGATCTATGTACAAGTTCCTCATGAGCACAATTAGTGTTCTGAAATTCCCATTCTTCACAATGTTATCCACAATTTGTTATGATCCACACAGTCGAATCCCCTTGCATAGTCAAAAAATCACACAAGTAAACATCTTTCTGGTATTCTCTGCTTTCAACCAGGATCCAACTGACATCGGCAATAATAATTTCTGGTAGTTCCTTGTCAATGTACTGCTTGTCTCTATGCCAGGCAAATCTGTATTTTTCAATTCATAACTCATATAAATTTCATAAATAAAAAGGCTTCTTGGAACCTGAGTGGCATGAGTCAGTATCTCTAAGCCTGCAAACCTCAGCTACTAGCTAATGAACACCCAGCTCCGTACCAGTTCTGGGGGCTGGTCCCTGAGGCTACACAGGGAACTAGCACATGATCCTGCCATCAGAGGGCTTAGAGGAAGCAGCCAGGGAGACACAGGGAAACAGTACCATATTTCATCAAGCCTAAAAAAAAATTTTTTTTTTTTAAGCTATAGGGTCGCTATGAGTCAGAATTGACTCAGTGGCACTGGGTTCTGGGTTTTTTTAAGATGCCACTGATTGTTTCAGATTTCCTGTTATTTTATGTACTATTAAGGAATAAAAATAATTAAACCAGGACACACCATGGACACAGCATCCTGACTTCAGGTTAAAATGAGGGAAAAAAAGAAGCACATGTTAGAGGTAATGAAATATGGAAACTGCAAGATGGTATGATGAGCTAAATGTCAGAGAAAGGTGGCCATTTAAGTGGTGGCAGAAAGAAAAGCAAGGCTAGCTTCCCTCCAGCCCCACCTGGATCTGGCCTAAAGTCTGAGGGGACCTCACTGGGTCACCACAGGCTCTTTTCACCCTCCTGCAGTCTTCTCTCCTCCACAGACAGCTAGATGAGCTCGTGAATCCGGTAAATCTCACTGAGGCTTAAAACCCGATTGTGGCCTCCCACTGCACTCAGCATAAATGCCAAATTCCGTAGCTCAGCCTCAAAGGCCTCATACGACCAGCCCATGCCCCTGTCTCCAGTAGCATCCTAAGCCCCTCTCTCCCTCTTATTAAGCTCCAGCCACATCAGCCCAAAGTGATTTCTGTCAAGTCCCTTCCGACCTCTGGTTATTTGCATGTGTTACCCACCCTTCCTGGGACACCTTCCCCTACCTGCTCACCCTTCGGGGCTGTATTTAAATCTCACTTCCTCAACTGCCTTCTCTGGCCCCACAACCCAGTGTGTGGGTAGGACTATTTGTTTAATGTCTGTATCCTTTTCCAGGCTGCATACTCTACAAGAGCCACAACTGTGCTTCTCCTTCACTACTGCAGACCCACTGCTCTGCACAGTGTGGCAACATCGAGGTACTTAAGAAATATCCACCGAATGGCTGAGAGGTGTTTGAAGAGATCTTCCAAGAGATAAGAGGAAAGAAACATCAAGACACTGTCTAGAAACCCTCATCCATTGCTGGTGGTACAGTTGCTATGGAAGACAGTTTGAAGTTTCCTCAAAAAGTTAAACACAGAATTACCACACGACTCAGCAATTTCTCTCTTAGGTATATACCCAAGAGACTTGAAAGCAGCAATGCAAACAAACACATGTTCACCAATGTTCACTGAGGCACTTTTCACAATAGTCAAAAGGTAGAAACAACCAAAACGTCCATCAATAGATAAACGGATAAACAAAGTGTGGTCCATCCATACAATGGAATATTACTCTGCCATAAAGAGAAATGAAGTCCTGATACATGCCACAACATGGATGAACCTCGAAACATTATGCCCAGTGAAGCAAGTCAATCACGAAAGGGCAAATATTGACATGATCCCACTTATATGAAATTGGCAAATGTATAAAGACCAAAGTTTATTAGTGCTTACCAAAGGACAGAGGGAGTGAGGAAGAGGGGTCACTGCTTAGGAGGCACTGACTTTCCATTAATGGTGGTGGGATAATTTGGAAAAAGACAGCATGATGGTTGTACAACATGAACGTAATCAATGTCACTGAATTATACCTGTAAAAATTGTTGAATTGGCAAATGTTTTGTTATATATTTTTTTTACCACACACACACACAAAAAAAGATGTGGTCTAGGAAAAGTGAGAAGTTTACTGTGACTGGAATTTACAAAGCTGGAGAAGTTGATGGGGCCCAGATGATGATGGTTTTGCATGCCTCCAAGGGGTTCACCTTTCGTCCAGTAGGTCTTAGACAATCCCTGGAAGGAGGAAGGCGGTTTGCAGGGGAGTGATATGATTCTATCCGTGCAGCAGGGAGGAAGGGTGAGCGTGGAGAGGGCGGAGTGGGAAACCAGTTAGGACATTGCTGCACCTCTGTCAGGTAGCTTCCTGCCCAGCCTTTACCAGGTGACAGCACACAGGAAAGGATGACTGTTGAAGCCCTAGGTCTGCTCACACCAGGCCCTCCCTGGCTGCCCAAGGGCTAAGGAGATCCAGATTTCCCTCTCGGCCCCTAAGTGGGCAGCTCTGAGGAAGAGAAGAGAGGAGGGGCCTGGTAACAGGGGTGTTAGGGAGCAAGAATCAAGCAGATTTGGTAACAGAGTGGCTGTGGGATCAGGTGTGCCGAGAAGCCAAAAGAGGCTCCCTAGGGTTCTGCCCTGGGTGATGATCAATGACCAGGACAGTGATTACCAAACAAGAAGCATGTATACGGAAACAAATCATTCCCTCTTGGCCATTTTGCATTTCAGATGCCCAGTGAACAGTCAGGTAGAGACCCAGAGTAAGCAGGCATGGGGCTCTACTAGGGTCCCCCACGCAGGACAGACTCTGCGCTAAAGATGGGGACTTGGGAGTCATCAATGAACAGAAGGCAGCTGAGCCGCAGGCAGGGGTGAGATGGCCCAGAAAGCATGTGGCATGAGGACAGAGCCGTAGAAGACCCTGAGGGGAGACAAGGGAATGAGGACAGGAGGCTGGGCAAGAAGAGTCAGAGATGCGGGAAGAGAACCAGCAGGTGTGGGGTCAAGCCAAGGGGGCAAAGAGATTCAGAAAAGGTGTGGGGTGATTAGCGGTGCATACTGTCAACAGAGGGGCACAGAGATGAAGTCGTCAGTAGTTCTAGCCAGAGCAACTGCAGGGAAAGATGGGGAGAAGCAGGGAGCAGGTAAAAGATGAGAGGGACGAGGACGTGGACAATGCCAAGCCCAACCCTTTCTGAGGCACTATGGCAGGAAGAGAAAGGATGAGATAAGGCAAGAGAAGGAAGGAAGGGTAAGCAGAAGGAGCTTATTGATTGTTCTGGTTGTTTCAGTGTTTGCTTTACAAATATACCTTTCCAGAGTTGGGCTAATATGAATCAATCTCCCAGAGCCTGGTCCATCCTGGTGAGCTGACAACACTGAGCATGTTTATGGACCAGCCTGGAGGAAGAAGTTAAAAATGCAGGGAAGAGGCGCGATAACTGATGAAGCACTGCCTCCGGGAAGGCAGGTGGGGTGACACACGGAGAACAGGTGTGGGGAGTGGCCTCGGCCACCAGGAAAGACACCTCTGTGACTTCTGTCTCCTGAATACCTGAAAGATCCTGCCTAAAGTGCCAACCAGCCTCACTAGAACTTAAAAGTTCCGAAAATTTTGGTATGAAACTATTTCAGGTGGGCAGGTATTAGAAAAACAGAAACTCCTGAAAAAGAGACCTAATTGAAACCACCAAAAATAACACTAATAATAAGAGCTAGTGTTTGTAGAGCACCAACAATGTGGCCAAAACAGTTCAGAAGCACTTAACATGGATGCCTCACTGAGCCTTCCCAATAAGTCTATGAGTTGGGTACCACTGTGATCCTGTTTCATAGATGGAGGCACAGAAGGTGAAGGAACTTGCTCTAGCCGTTATGAGGTAGATCTGGGGTTGGAAACAAAAGCAAATTTCCCCAGAACAGACAAATGCCCCCAGGACCCTGTGTAAACCTCTCAGGGCTTCCAACTGGTTCCTAATGGTTCAGTTATACCCAACGGAAACGAGGCTGGGCTTCTAACCGGTTCAAAGTGGTTCACCCATGGCCAATGGAAACAAGGGCACTGTATGTGTCGCACAGCAACCAAATCTGTTGGACCTCAGCTTTTGACACAAGTAGTAAACAGGCGCGGTACCCCGCTCAAAGATGGCAGCCAAGGGCGCTGCTTTGAATATGTATCTCTCTCCCCAGTACAGCCAATAATTCAACCTCCTGCATCAAGAAACTTTCGGGAGTCAATAATCCAATCTCCCACATCAAGAAACTTTCAGGAGCCTAAAGTGGAGATTGGATTATTGCCAGGATTATGGAGAGTGACACACATTCAAAGCTGTATGGTCAGCCACCACCTTCGAGTGAGGCACCGCTGCCTGTTTCCTACTCAGGTCAAAAGCCACCTCACAAGAGACTTGGTTGCTATGCAATGCATCTGCTGCTCTTATTTCTGCAGGCCATGACTGAACTGCTTTGAACCGGTTCGAACCCCCGGAACCTTCTCCATAACATTCATGTGGTATTGAGATTAGCTGTTGGTGGGTATGCACCCCTCACCAGGCCCACAGCAAACTTACCTTTATCGGTGAGGCACTAGTGGTTTAGTGGTAGAATTCTCACCTTCCATGCGGGAAACCAGAGTCAATTCTCGGCCAGTATACCTCTGGCACTGTCTGTCACTGGAAGCTTGCGGGGTTTCAGGGGAGCTTCCAGACTAAGACAGAGCAGGAGTAAAGGCCTGGCAATCTAATTCTGAAAATCAGTCAATGAAAACCCCATGGATCATGATGGTCCAGTCCTGTTGTGCATGGGGTCGCCATTAATTAGGGGCCAGCTGACTCCTAGCAGCTAACAACAACAGCATCCTGAGGGTCTGGCTCAGCCTTGCCTGGAGTTGAGTTCTGCTCAGACCAAAAAACATTCCCATGTATGTTTGACAAACTGAAGGGATATTAAAGCCGTGACCCTTGAAATTAGTGATCACTGTCAGGCAGTCTTGAAATGGAAATTGGTGGCAGAAAAAGGTAGACACTAATTTGGGCCATAAAACAAGTCTTTCTTTGAAATTTAAAGCAATGGAGATAAATGTCCCATTTTGCAGCATCCTTTACCTCTTTCCGAAAACACTTCTGGTACCCATAGATGATAACTTCAGCTACATTATGCAAAGTGAGAAACACAGGGATGGTCTGAAAGAAAACAGAATAATTAGCATGAAAATATTTTCTTCAACCTCATAATTACATAATCCTTGGTTTTAGCTTAAAAATAAAGATCTGTAGGAACTCTTGGCACTCTCTTATATAACCCTCTCCAGCAAGGCTGTTACGTGGATTCCCGTTCTTTGTTGCAGTATTATTCTTAGTAGGTTAGAGAGGCTCGCTTCCTATGGGTATTCTCATCCACAAATATTAGGCACCTGCTGTGTGTCAGGCACTGTGCTAGGTGGGGACACATCTTGTGAACAAGGGGAACACCTGACAGATATTTTAAGTGCTCTGACAGGGGCACACAGAAACGGCACCTGACCCCACAAGGGGAGTGAAGCTTTCTTGGAGGAAATGAAGCCCAAAGTCTAAATGAGAACTGAATGATGAACTAGAGTCAGCCAAACCCAAGGACAGGAGGCAAGAAAGTCACAGGCAGAGGGGCACACAAAGGCCCAGAGATGAGCGTGAATTTGACTCCTCCAAGGAACTGGAGAAGTTGAATGCTGCTGGCACTAACATGAAAGGGAAAAGTCGGAGAGAGGAAGATGGGAAGAGAATCACGAGTCATATCAGGGAATTAGGACCTTTTCCTGAGGCCCACTAGGAGCCCCTGAGAGTTTTAAGGCAGCCAGTGATATAATCTGATCTGCTGTTTAAAGGCGCCGTGCTATGGCATAGAGGACAGGTGGTAGAGAGGGCTGGAAAAATCTAGGAGCGTGACAGGCTGAAAAATGGTCCCCAAAGATATTCACATCCTAATCCCTGGAAACCGAGGTGTTACTTTAATATGGCAAGACAGGGGTCTTTGCAGATGTGAGGATCTTGAGGATCTTGAAATGAGGAGATTGATCCAGGTTATCTGGGTGGGCCCTAAATGTAATCAAAAGTCTCCTCATAAGAAGGAAGCAGAAGAAGATTTGACCCATATGGACGAGGTGATGTGAAGATGAAGCAGAGAGAGATTTGAAGATGCTGGCCTGGAAGGCTGGAGTGATGTGGCCACAGGCTAAGGAATGCTGGTAGCTACCAGAACCTGGATTCTCCCCTAGAGCTTCCGGAGAGAACACAGCCCTGCCAATACCTTGATTTTGGCCCAGTGATAAAAATTCCAGGCTTTTGGCCTCCAGAACTACGAGAGAATACATTTTTTTAATTTCATTTTATTTGCTTTAAGTGAAAGTTTATAGCACAAATAGCTTCTCGTTCAAAAATTTACACACAAATTGTTTTATGACATTGGTTGCAGTCCCTGCAATGTGTCAGCACTCTCCCGCTTTCCACCTCGGGTTCCCCCGTGTCCATTCATCCAGTTTTCCTGTCCCTTCCTGCCTTGTCTTTGCCTTCCGGCAGCTGTTACCCATTTGGTCTCATATTCTTGATTGAACTAAGAAGTACATTCCTTATTTGAGTCATTGTTCGTTTTAAAGGCCTGCCTAATCTTTGGCTTAAAGGTGGGCTTTGGGAGTGGCTTTAGTTCTGAGTTAGCAGGGTTTCTCCAGTCTCTGTCAAATCAAATAAGTCTGGTCTTTCTCTGTGAGTCTGAGTTTTGTTCTACATTTTTCTCCCATTCTGTCCAGGACCCTCTATTGTGATCCCTGTCAGAGTGGACAGTGGTGGTAGCCAGGCACCATCTAGTTCTTCTGGGCTCAGGCTGGTGGAGGTTGTATTTCAGGTGATCCATTAGTTCTTTGGACTAATATTTTCCTTTTTTTTTTTTTCATTCTCCATTGCTCTGGACAGGATGGGACCAATAAATGTATCTTAGATGGCCATTTGCAAGCTTTTAAGACCCCAAATACTACTCACCAAAGTGGGATGTAGAACATTTTCTTTATGAAATATGTTATACCAATTGACATAGATGTCCCCTGAGACTATGGTCCCCAGCACTTAGCCCCAGTAAGTTGGTCCCTCGAGGTGTTTGGATGTGTCTAGTAAGCTTCTATGACTTTGCCTTGGTCAAGCTGTGCTGACTTTAAGTTAACACTTGTTCACTATCTAGTTAGTGATTTCCTCACCGCACCCTGCCTTCATAACCATCAGTTTTTTCCTGTGTGTAAACCTCCTCTTGTTTTTACAATAGTGATCTCATACAATAGGCCTTTTGCGATTGACTTATTTCACTCAGAATAATGCCCTCCAGATTCATCCATGTTATGAGATGTTTAGTGGATTCATCATGGTTCTTTATCATTACATAGTATTGCATCGTGTGTATGTACCACATTTTGTTTAACCATTCATCTACTGAGGGGCACTTAGGTTGTTTTCATCTTTTTGAAATTGTAAATAATGCTGTAGTGAACATGGGTATACATATGTCTATTCTTGTCACGGCTCTTATTTCTCTAGGATATATTCCTAAGAGTGGGATTGTTGGATCATATGGTATTTCTAGCTTTTTAAGGAAACACCATACCGATTTCCCTAAGTGGTTGTTCTGTTTTACATTTCCACCAGTAGTGTATAAAATTCTCAATCTCTCCACAACCTTGTCAGCATTTGTTTTTTGTTTTTGTTTTGATTAGTGCTAGTACTGTCAGGGTGAGATGGTGTATCACTGTAGTTTTGATTTGCATTTCTCTCATGGCTAATGATCGTGAGCATCTCTTCATGTGTTTATTAGTCATCTGAATGTCTTCTTTGATGAAGTGTCTGCTCGTGTCCTTCACCCATTTTTTAATTGAGTTGTTTGTCTTGTTGAGGTATTGAAATTTTCTATAAATTTTAGAGATTAGACCCTTGTTGGGTATGTCAGAGTTAAAGATTTTTTCCCAGTCTGTAGGTTCTCTATTTACTCTTTTGGAGAGGTCTTTTGATGAGCACAAACATTTAATTTTTAGGAGATCCCAGTTATCTCATGTTTGTGCATTGTTAGTTATGGTTTGTATTATATTTATGCCATGTATTAGGGCCTCTCACACTGTCCCTATTTTTTCTTTCACGATGTTTATCATTTCAGGTTTTATATTCAGGTCTTTGATCCATTCTCAGTTGGTTTTTGTGTACTGTGTGACGTATGGATCCCATTCCATTTTTTTTTACAGATGGTATCCAGTTTTGCCAGCACTAATTGTTAAAAAGACTGTCTCTTCCCCCATTTAACGGACTTTGGTCCTTTCTCAAAGATCAGCTCACCACAGGTGGATGGATTTACATCTGGGTTCTCAATTCTGTCCCATTGGACTATGTCTGTCATTGCACCAGTACCAGGCTATTCTGACTACGGTGTCTGCATCCTAGGTTCTGAGATCACATAGTGTGAGGCCTCCTACTTTGTTCTTTCTCTTCAATAATGTTTTGCTTATCCAGGGCCTCTTTCTTCCATGTAAAGTTGGTGATTAGTTTTTCTATCTCATTAAAGAATGCTGTAGGTATTTGGATTGAGATCACATTATATCTGTAGATTGCTGTGGGTAGAACTGACACTTTCACAATGTTGAGTCTTCCTATTCATGAACATAGTATGTTTTTCCATTTATAATGTCTCTTTTGGTTTCTTGCAGTACTGTCTTGTAGTTTTCCTTCTACAGGTCTTTTATGGAGAATAGATTTCTTTTCTTTTAATCCACCAAGTTTGTGGCAGCCATAGGAAGCCACAATACAGAATTTGGTACCAGGAAGTGGGGTGCTCCTGTAGCAAATATCTAAAAAATATGTAAGTGGCTTTGAATTGGATAATGGGTAGAGGATGGAAGAATTTTGAGAAGCATGCTAGAAAAAGCCTAGACTGCCTTAAACAGACCATTGTAGAAACACAGACATTAAAGACTTTGCTAGTGAGGGCTCAGAGGAAGTGAGAAGCACAGGAGAGAAAGTTTCTATCATCTTAGAGCATACATACATCATCATAATCAGAATGTTGGTAGAAATATGAACATTAAAGGCATTTCTGGTGAGGGCTCAGAAGGAAATGAGGAACATGCTATTGGAAACTGGGAGAAAAGTGATCATTGTGATATGGTGGCAGAGAGCTTAGCTGAATTATGTCCTACAGTTGTATGGAAAGCAAAACTTGTAAGCAATAAACTTGGGTATTTGGCTAAGGAGATTTCCAAGCACAATGTTGAAGGTACGGCCTGGTTTCTTCTTGCTGCTTATAGTTAAAAAAAAAAAAAAAAATTGAGAGAAGAAAATACAAAAATTTAATAAACACTCCAGTAAGTTATTAGATACAGAGAGTATCTACTGTTCATTTACTTTACTGGGCTGTTTGCTAAGAATGGTCCGTTGCCGTCAAGTTGATTCCAACTCATAATGAACCTATAGAACAGTGTAGAACTGCCCCATAGGGTTTCCAAGAAGCACCTGGTAGATTCAAACTTCCAACCTTTTGGTTAACAGCTGTAGCTCTTAACCTCTACACCACCAGGGTTTCTGCCTAAGAAAGGCAATCTTTCCTAATTTGATAGGCATCATGGATTGAATCCCCCACGTGTTTGTCAGTTTGTTGTACTGTGGGGGCTTGTGTGCTGCTGTGATGCTGGAAGATATGCCACCAGTATTCAAATACCAGCAAGGTAACCCATGACGGACAGGTTTCAGCTGAGCTTCTAGACTGAGATACACAAGGAAGAAGGACAGTCTACTTCTGAAAAGAATTATCCAGTGAAAACCTTATGAATAGCAACAGAACATTGACTGATATAGTGACGGAAGATGAGCCCCTGAGGGAACACAGTGGCTGCAACAATGGGCTCAAGCCTAACAATTGTGAGGATGGAGCAGGACAGGGCAGTGTTTCATTTTGTTGAACATAGGGACACTATGAGTTGGAACTGACTTGATTGCACCTAACAACAACGACATGAATTGCATAGTGTCCCCCCAAAATATCCGTCAACTTGGCTAGACCATGATTCCCAGTATTTTGTGGTTGTCCTCCATTTTGTGATCTGATGTAATTTTCCTATGTGTTATAAATCCTCTTCTCTGTCTGTGGTTAATGAGGCAAGATTAGGTTATGTTAAAGAGGATTAGGTGGGATGTAACACCCTTACTCAGGTCATAGCTCTGATCCCACATAAGGGGAGTTTCCCTGGGGTGTGGCCTTTTATCTTACAAGAGGTAAAAGGAGAGAGAAGCAAACAGAGAGAGAGGGAGGGACTACACGCCACCAAGAAAGAAGTGCCAGGAGCGGAACACATCCTTTGGACCTGGGGTCCCTGTGCTGAGAAGCTCCTAGACCAGGGGAAGATTGATGACAAGGACCTTCTCCCAAAACCGACAGAAAAAGAAAACATTCCCCAGGAGTTGGCGCCCTGAATTCGAACTTTTAGCCTCCTAGGCTGTAAGAGAATAAATTTTTGTTTGTTAAAGCCATCCATTTGTGGTATTTATGTCATAGCGACACTAGATAAAAAAATACTCAAGACAAAAGGCAATCATGGCAAGATGAGGGGGAAGAATGAAAGGGTATAAGATTTTGCTATTGTCTTTGTTATTGATGATGATAACGTCGTTTTCTGAAAGTCAGGAAAAGATCAAGAATAAGGACATGGGTATAGGCATCAGAGTGGGGTTCAGACTCCAGCTCTATCACCTACTAGTGGAGCTAGGTAGGCTTTTTACTTAACAAAACTTGTTTCCTTGACTATAGTATGGGGTTAACAATACCTACAACCTAGCACAGTTATGAGGGATGACTTAAATAACAACGTAGGTAAAGGCTCTGGCTCAGTGCCCAGGAGCACTGCACAAAAGACTGCTGACAACAGTAACTGGTAGTCCCACCTTCTGCAGCCTTTGCTGAGGACTCTGAACTGGGTAAGCTATCCCAGTTTAGAGGATCCACTTAGAGAGTATGTTGCTGGCCAACATTTCAGATGCATTTATCCTTTCCCTTTTTGGAGAATGTATTTTTACCTTCTTTTAAAAATCTTTACAACTTTATTGCTCTGCCTTGTTTTAGTATTTTGTTCTAATTTGCCTTGTTTTCTTTCTTTTTCAGTTCTTGCCTTATCATTTTTATCTTTTTAATGTTTTACATTTTTACTTTACCTTTCATTAAAAGTTCAGTCAAATTATTTATTCCTTTTAAAGTCATACTTTAATTCTTTTGTATTTTTCATTTATCTTTTATGTTTCTTTTTATTCCTCTTAAATTTTTATATTTTGAATTCTTTCTTCTGTGTCTTAAGATTACTAAGGAGATTACAGGAGCCCTGGTGGTGCAGTGTTAAGTGCTGGGCTGCTAACCAAAAAGTCAGCAGTGTGAACCTATCAGCTGCTCCGTGGGAGAAAGATGTGGCAGTCTGTTTCTGTAAAGATTTACAGCCTTAGAAACCCTATGGGGCAGTTCTACTCTGTCCTATAGAGTCTCCATTAGCCAAAATCAACTCAACAGCAACAGGTTTGGTTTTTTGGTTTAAGGAAAACATTTAATTTTTTAAGTGGGTTTATCTATCATGCCCATGTTTGGCAAACTTAGGCCCTGGTTTGAGCTCTTGGTTTGAGGAGGTAACAAGGAAAACCGTGGCCAGATTAATCACGTGACACATGAAATAAATATGAAAGGATGAACGACCAAACCAAATCCTCTCTTCCACTCCTACTTAACAAATTTTAAATCTGAGCTTCTTATGTCATTTTTCTACTGAGACGCTAGTAGGCTTTAGAGATAGTTATTCTGCAATTGATCAGTTACACTGTTTATCGGCCTCTGTCAAAAACAATATAAAAACAATATTGTCAAAAGCAAATATAACAAATGCATATATATAAATATAAGACCGCTTGCAACTTTAATTATTGATCTTTCCTTGGCCTCTAACCCTGTGAACAAGACCCAATCTAAACTATGCTACATTAGTTCAAGAGATCCCCTAGTGACTGATCCTTTGAGAAAACCTGCCCTTTATTATCTTTATAGATAATCAGGACTTACTTATGTTCAATCAGATAGGAGTTCTAAAAAACAGTAAGAGCAGTAACAATAGCTAAGATTTGCTAAATGTTTATTATGTGTCAGGCATGGTTCTAACTGCTTCTACATATTTAATCTTCATAATAACTCTATGAGTTAAATATTATTAGCATCCCCATTTTACAGATGACAAAACTGAGGGATGTCCAACACTCAAGGAATCGCCTCAAAAAATAAAGATCCTACTGTCTATCATCAGAAAAAATGGCTCAAGATCAACTACCATAAAGCCTAGATCATCATTTTTGAAACAAATTTGCTAAAATGTCATTGACCTTATCCAACTATACTGCAGACCAATTGGTTTAATTACTTAGGGGCATAATTTACAACTAATTCATTCTTAGGATCCATAAGCTTAATATTCAAATATCCATGTACCACTAAAATTTTTCTTTCTTTTTTTTTTTAACAGCTTTATTGAGGTATAATTCACATACAATTCACCCATTTAAAATGTACAATTCAGTGGTTTTTAGCACATTCACAGAGCTGTACAGCCATCAGCACAGTCAATTTTAGAACATTTTCACCACCCCCAAAAAGAAACCCCATACCCATTAACATTCATTCCTCATCTCCTCCACCCCTCCAGCCCTAGGCAACCACAACTTTTTGCTTATTCTGGACATTTCAAATATATGGACTCATGATATGTGGTCTTTGGTGACTGGCTTCTTTCACTCAGCATGAATTTTTTTAGTAACTTATTTTATTTTGTTATTGTTAAGAACACACATAGCAAAACGTACACCAATTCAACAGTTTCCCCATGTACAATCCAATGATGTTGTTGAAATTTTTCTATGGCTATGATGAAAATTTGGTAACTATTAGTCAGACGTTTTTCATTATTCCCATGCTTCCAGAGTGGAATTCTGAAGCTCTGGTTATTTGTTCAGGTGTTGGAACTGACTTAGAACAGTTTTCTCTGGAGAATCCTGGCCCCGCCCAGAGGCCCGTCTGGGGCTCACTCTGCAGAGTGTGGATGACGTCCTTTTTCAAGCATATGTCCCAAATAGGCTTCTTAATTTTTATAAAGGAATGTCATCGTACCTTATTTCTAGGTGATTTTTAAACAAGTAGACTTATCCTTAACCTACAGTATAGAATACCTGCACTCCAGACCCCTGCCAAAGAATGTGACCTTGAACTCCTTGCTGTCTAGTTTTTATCAAATTTGTGCATGCAAGAAATGCTGTTTCTCGCAGCGAGCCCGATCCGGGGTGAGCCAGGCCACAGAGAGCAGGTCTTTCTCCCCCAGGGGACTGCTCCTCCTCAACTGTACTATAGCATCATGCCTACAAAACGCACTAAGAAGCTGAGAAACTAACTTACTGCTTTGTTTACAAACAGGACATTATTGAAGACCCTGCTCCACTAAGGTGCCCGGTCTACTCTTTATGGGGACTCAGGAAAACTGTCTCTTAGACCCGAAATCAAAGAAGAGCTTTGCTTTTCCTGAGCAATAACTCTGTTTTTATCTGACAAACACTGAGAGTCTTGTAACATTTCTATTTGGCTGTAGAAAGCTGAGAGTTGAACTCAAGGCTCAACTTTAATAAATAAAGTTGTATAAGATATTACATCATAAATTTCTATGTGCTAACTCTTCTTGGGGTCTCATCTAGTTGTGCTGCTATTACCCTTTACCTAGATTTCTGCTAAAATTCTAATCACAAATATTTTTATCCTACTTTATTGTAGGTATTCTTATAAGTAGAGTTCCTGGGTGGGAAAAATAGTTAAGCACTCGGCTGCTAACAGGAGGTTGGAGGTTCAAAACCACCCAGAGGCACATTGGAAGAAAGGACTGGCAATCTACTTCCAAAAAATCAGACATGAAAACCCTAGGGAGCACAGTTTTACTCTGATACACACAGGGTCACCAGAAGTCAAAACTGACTCAAAGGCAACTTGGTTTGGTTTATTTGAATATGTATTTGTGTATACATCAGTGAACACATCCATACTGATTTACATGAAATAAATTTAAGTATTTATTTACATTAATTTTATTTTACTATCATTAGATGGCAGATACTTCCTGAAGCAGAGGACCAGACTCCCCTCTTCTCCGATGTATCTCCAGCACCAGGCTTTGAGGCCATCTTGGTCCTTCATTTGACCATCTGCTAAAGTAGCTGACTTGTCTTCAGGGGCCTTATTGTACGAAAAATACCAAACCAAATCAACCCGTTGCCACTGAGTCGATTCCAACTCAGAGCAGCCCTACAGGACAGAATAGAACTGCCTCATAGGGTTTCCAAGGAATGACTGGTGGATTTGAACTGCCAACCTTTTGGTTAGCAGTGGAGCTCTTAACCACTGAGCCACCAGGGCTCCATAAGAAAAATAGGTATCTTCAAATACCAGGAGCTCCTCCAGCTTGGCAAGATGCTAATAGAGTACCAAGAGACATGTGCATGGGAATAAGCAAGGCTAAGGAGGCACAGCCAGTCCTCGGCTCGCTTACTGGGGGCAGGAGGGCTCAGACCAGAACGGAGGAGGGGAGACTTGCCTGTTCTAGGTGAGTTGCTATTTTTCTCATATTTTCCCCCAAGTTGGTATAACAAAATTCAGTTAAGCTGATTATGCATATCACATAGCACCCGGAGCAGTTCTGAATGAGACAAGTGAGAAAAAACATTAGCAACCCCTTCTCCTCAAAGAATCTTTAAGAAAATATCCATGGAGCCCAGTGGTAGTTACCATTTTATAAGGGTTATAGAGAAGAACTTTAGATGGAGCAAGAAGATAACTGAAATCCAGAGGAGGGGTCTAATTTTTGTCACTGAGCCCACATCTTAAAAAGCAATCCTTGCTTACACCAATGTTCACTGCAGCATTAGTCTTAATAGCCAACAGGCAGAAATAACCCAGCGTCTGTCCATCAACTGGTGAATGGTAAACAAAATGTGGTATGTACATACAATGGAATATTATTGAACCATAAAGAGAAATGAAGTTCTGGATACATGTTATGACATGAGTGAACCTTGAAAACATTATGTGGAGTGAAATAAGTCAATCACAAAAGGACAAATACTGTATGACCCCACTTACATGAAATACTTAGAATACACAAGTGCACAGAGACAGAAGCTTATTAGTGCTTACCAGGGGCTGGGGGAGGGGGAAGTGGGAGCTATTACTTAAGGGGTACTGAGTTTCTGTCTAACCAAACCAAACCCGCGGCTGTCAAGTTGATTCCAACTCACAGCGACCCGATAGGACAGAGTAGAACCGCCCCCATAGGGTTTCCAAGGAACGACTGGTGGATTTGAACTGTCGACCTTTTGGTTAGCAGCTAAGCTCTTAACCATGCGCCACCAGGGCGCCAGTTTCTGTCTAGAGGGATGAAGAACATCTGGAAATGAACAGTGCTGGTGGTCCCACAACTTGGTGAGTGTAATTCATGTCACTGAACTGTACACTTAAAAATGGTTAAAATAGCAAATGTTTCATTAAATGTATTTTACCACAATTACAAAGAAATGTAATCCTTGCGGCTGAACTCTGAGATCCTGTGATAAGAACACAATTTGAAAGAAAAGTTGAGCTGCCTCTGCTCAACAGTAACAGGAAGCATTAAGGGAAGATTCTCCATTCTACACCAACATGGACATCCTTTTCCTTTGTGAATCCAAGTTCCACTATGTGACACTGGAATCAAACAAACGGGGAGGGGGGCCACCGTGCTCCAGTTTGCTTAACTGAGTAACTTACTCCACCTGGGTTTAACTATTTCATGTGCACATCTCACCACCCCCACCCCCATTCAATCCCTACCCCCAACGTGTTGAGCAAATATTGTGAAGGAAGAGAGAAGCCCTGACAAGCAGTTAGGGAAGGACCAATATCAAAGAGCTCTGGTGGGGAAACCCATTCCAGCCCTGTCAAGGTGCCTTAACCTGGATTTGCAGAGTTCCTCCAACTGTTGTCTCTGGCCTCTGCAAGCAAGAAAACAGCATGCTTTAAGCACCCAAAACACCGCCAACACCTGGGATGGCCTCTCAATGGTAAGCTCAGTAATGTATGAATTTGCAAATCAGTTCAAACGCTTGCCTGCACAGACTCTGAGACAATTCTGTCTAGCCGAGAAGACTTCAGGTCAGGAAAGGAGTAATGATGACCCATCAAAGTTGTATTGCCCCTCCAAAGAGGCATCTCCGGCTGGGACTTCATTCAATGTAGGAAAGCTGGAAAGCAGGAAAACTAACCCTAACAGAAAGGAAAGCAGCTAAGCCTCTTCTCTTCTCCCAATCAGTCCTTTGGTTGGTGTAATTTAAGGAGGAAAAGGGGTGAGCTTTGGGGATGAGCTGTTATCCCTCGACAGACCTGGGTTTGAATCTCAGCTTTAACATTTACTAGTTGTTGACCTTGGCCAAATAACTCATGTCTCAGTTTCTCCATCTGTAAAATGGGAATAATAAGTCCGATTTCATATGTCATAGAGATTGGCAACAGAAAATGCCCAGCACATATCTGGCACTCAACATTCATGGTGGCTGTTCCTATTGTTAGCTGTGTATGTCTCCCTGCCCCTCTCCAATCTGTAAGTTCCTCTAGGTCAGAACCATGTCTTGTTTGTCTTTAAGTCCCCAGCACATAGTAGATCTCTAATAAATATTTGCTGAATGGATAACTACAAGAATAATCTCCTGTCCCTTAACTGTGTACCATCTAGCTGTGGGCTTGAGATGGAAGAATCTATAAAGAGCTTTTCCCCCACAGCCTTTGCAGAATTAAACCAGGTTCCTCTCCTGAGTTGCTTCTCCAGAGAACAGAGCTTGAAGGCCTTGTCAGATGCAGGCATTCTCATGGGAGAGGAGCTACCTGGAAAGTATTTTGCATAACAATACACCCACGGATTTTCACTGCACACTTTACCCAAATTCCCAGTGTATTCATTAGACAGTTCAGCACCAGCATATCATGCCTGTTTTCTACCCAACGCAAACTGTACAGCGCCTCGTGTTTGATTCACGATATTAATTTTTAAGCAACTGCGTGAAAACACAAAAACCCAGAAAACAAAGAAAAGATGCTAGGTTATTTTACTAAAAAGCAGTAATAAGTGCCTCCTTTCTGTCCTCCTTCCACTCTAATCGGGTATGTTCCTGTTTGGTTGTTTCCTTTCGTGCAAAGAATTTGAGCGGCAACAGCTTCTTTTTGTCTATTAGAAGGCTGTGCTCTGGGTCAATGCCACTCAGAGCGCTGGTCTCAAATAAGAAAGCGCTCACGCCAGGATGTAAAGAATGCATTGCTTCCTTCTTCAAAAAGCCCTGCTTGGAAAAAAAAAAACATCAGCTCAACTAAACAGTGTGCTTAGTGCTGATGTACGTTCTGCCACAACGTCCTTATGGACAGATAACAGTTCAGACTGGCGCCACCCCTGGACCACACTGAGAGGGCTACTCTAGGTTACAGAACTCCCCATCTAGCTGGGAGTGCCCAAGATTGATGTTTATGATGGACTTCTGAGGTTTTTAGTAAAGCACCTCAATACTGAGGCCCCGTCATGTCCTTTCTCATTCTGTGGGACCCAGGTGGGGCTCCCATATGACTAACCGAAAAAACCAAACCTGTTGCCATCGAGTCGATTCTGACTTATAGCGACTCTACAGGATAGAGTAGAACTGCCTGTAGAGTTTCCAAGGAATGCATGGTGGATTCAAACTGCCAGCCTTTTGGTTAGCATGCGTAGCTTTTAACCACTATGCCACCAGGGTTTCCACCCACATGACTAGGGCTGACCAATCAGTGCTGTGAGTCTCTCCAGCCACAGAGAATAGTTCAGGGAGGTCATGACTCAGCACCAGCCAATCAGCATAATTCCACCCCCTGGTTTTTATATTACGGATGGGCAGTGGCCCAGAGTGACCCAATCAGAGTGACTTCCAGGCTAATGCAGGAGCTACCAGGAAGACAGCCTCTTTCCACTAGACTTAAGGTTGTGGGGATGTGAGCCTGGAGTTAATGGCATCTATGAGGGAAGAATCGACTCGATGGCGTTGGGTGATCAGGGAAGAGCCTGGCTATGAAATGGAGCAAAGGCAGAGAAAGCAGAATTGAGATATCGAGAGAGAGAGAAACTGGATTCTGAGTATGTCACTAGAGCCTCTGGACCAAGCATGCCTGAAGCAGGACTCTCCCCAAGAACTTTTCAGTTACATGAACTAATTAATTTCCCTTTGGCTTAGACAAGTCTGTGCACTTTCAAACAGGTACAACCAAACAGTTGGAAGTTTTACAGTTCTGCATGGCTACTATACCACGGACTTATTCTAGAATCCACATGTTGGTCCTAAAGAGACAAATCTGAAAAGGCAAAAGACAAGGAGTCAGAAGAGCTGCCACTACCTGAGACCCAAGGCAGGTCACTGAGACTTTTCACACTTATGTCTCTTCCTCTATCAGGTGAGTAACATCACCCTCACCCACCACCTCTCAGCTGATTGTAAGGCTCATACAAGAGGAAGTCACTCTACCAACAAACAAAAAATATTATGATTAGCATAACACCTTCCTCATCCAAACTTCAAATTTCTGGCATCCATAATGATCTGGAATCTAGAAAAAAAAAATTTAAAAGCCTTTGAACAACAGATTGTTCTCACCAAATCCTATAGAGAAGAGGAAGTACCTTCTGCAGGCCAGAAACTATGTGGAAAGTGAGGCAGCAGACCAGCAGGAGCCAGCCAGGCTCAAGAGGCAGCCAGAAGCCTCGTTCTGTGGGCTGAACACCAATGTGCACCGAGGGTCATTCCTTAGGCCCACCCAGGACGTTTTTCCCCACTGCACACATCACCCCATCTACTCAAGCTTATGAATCATGAAAGAAAAATGATGATTTAATTTAGAAATTACATTCTCAACCACTATTTTGCAACACTGAGGTTGCTGTCCTAATGATATTGTTTTCCAGTGAAGATGGTTTTGTTTGTTTTTACTGCTTTTATAGTAAAAACCAACATAACAAATAAATTTTATTGAAAAAAAAAAACTAACTTGTTTTGCAAATTCTGAATTTTTCCCAAAACCACTTCTGATAGATATAGGTGGTTGGCAGTCAGGGTACAAGTCAAAAGGCGGCAGCTAAGCACTAATGCCGCTCCTGACCCTGGGCTGCTTTCTGTCACTGGTGGCATTAACAGATTCTCTTTTGATGGCAAAACAACTAGCTTTTTGGAGTTTCACAGAATGTGTCTGGAAGCAGCATTGCTCTTCGCAGTTCCTGCCTTAGAGGAGCTGAGTTCTGGGGGAAAGGGGTGGGAAGGCAGAGCAGATAACTTGTTTTATTAACAGTTTCCACACACTGAGTGTCATCTCTGTGCCAGGCTCTTCATGCACATGACTGGCCAACACCCACCAGGCCATGCTGCCAGTGGGTTAGGGTTCCTCAGAAGCAAGGAGCCCGCTGAACACTTCAGCCCTCCTCCTGTGGAAAGCCTCCGTTTAGGCAGAGTGGGCTGGCCCTGCCCTTCCCGTCTCCACAGGGAAGCAGGCCAGGCACGGCCTGCCTGTGGCAGCTCCACAAATATCACTACTCTGTTCCTGCTTCTCCATCTTATAAAACAAGTTGGCCCTTCCGTGTTATCTGGTGATCTTCAATTCCGGGAGAGAAAGTAAAAGGCCCCAGGTTGGCCTCTGGTCCAAGACCTATTCTCTAATCTAGTCTTACCATTGTTAAAGCTGGTACTTGGCACCCCACTGATCCCAGGATCACCTGGCGAACAGGCAAAGGGGAAGGGTAGTGAGGGGTTTCCCCTAAACCTCTAATACTCACCAGTCTGGACAATGCTCTGGACCCAGCATAGATTATACCCACAAACAGCACTGAAGCAGGAAGCCACATCAAAACATCAGATCTGGAAAGAGGAAAAAAAACACAATACTTTTATCACTTATGTACAAAGATCCAGCTGGAAGGAGTTGACCCTTCAGATGCACCAAGTACAAAAACAGTGGTTGCCTCAAAGTCACTGCCCAAGTTTCTTACCAAGCTGGACAGAGGCTTTCCATTTGATCCAGCAATTGTGTTCCTAGGTATTTATCCAAATGAGACGAGAACGTATGTATACATGAAAACCTGCACACGGATGTTTATAGCAGCTTTATTCATAACTGGAAAAACTGGAAGCAACCAAGATGTTCTTCAATCAGTGAATGGATAAACAAACCATGGTCTATCCATACAACAGAGTATTATTCAATAAAAAGAAATGAGCTATCAAGCCATGAAAAGACACGGAGGAAACTTAAACGTATATTGCTAAGTGAAAGAAGCCAGCCGGAAAATGCTAATATTGTATGATTCCGTCTGTATGACATTCTGGAAAAGGCAGACTATAAAGGCGGTAAAAAGACCAGTAGTTGCCAGGAGGCTGGGGAGGAGGGATGAATACGTGGATCGCAAGGTTTTCGGGACAGGGAAACTATTCTACGTGATGCTGTAATTGTGGACATAGGACATTGTGCATTTGTCAGAGCCCACGGGACTGTACAACACAAAGAGCGAACCCTACTGTATACTGTGGACCTCAGTTAATAACAATGTATCAACATTGGGTTGTCAGTTATAACAAACATATCACCAGAATGCAAACTTCTCATAACAGAATGCAAACTGCTCATATACGGGAACTCGCTGTACTTTCTGTGCAATTTTTCTATAACCCTAAAACTGCTCTATAAAATAGTCTATTAGGAATAAAAAAAAATCACTGCCTGATTTGTTCATTGCGATGTGGTCTTTCTCACTTGAGAGAGTGGTGGAGGCAGCGAACCATCTTCCTACAGCATGTAATTCTGCCCACCACTGACCATTACCGAACGCAAAGATAGAACATAAATGAGCTGGAAACTGAAAAGGCCTCGCTGCAGGCTGGAAGAGAGACCAGATCTGATTTTTTGTTTTAAGAGTAGTGAACGTTATTCTTTGGATTTTAAGTAGGCCAGAAGTTTTGAATCCATGCCAAATTATTAAACATAAAAAGAGACTATTTTATCCAGGTAATAAATCAAACAGCTCCATGGAACCACAACAAAGGAAATCTCAATGTCACAGGACAGAATCAAAAAAATAATAATAAAAGGCAAAAAAAAGTGCTGGTATGTCATTTGCTAACTTCTTCAACCATGAAACTGACATTGCCAGAACACCAGTTCAGGTAATCTTCAAGGACTTCTGAGGGACACTTTTTTTTTTTTTAATTGTGGTAGCACAGGAACGGCCTTTTCATTACACCTTAAAATCTTATCCTCTTCAAGAAATGCAAAATTCTAGTTTTTACATACAGTGCCCATCACGGAGGTTGCAACATGCTTCCCCCATCAGTTACAAAGCCATCCTGTCCACTAACTAGAGTTCTTAGAGTTATTCTAATAATCCACAGAAATAAATGAAACCATTCCAGCAGGACATATGGTAACAATCCCAACTAACTCAATGAGCTGTTCTCCTGGCATTGATGCCTGCTCAAGAAGTGCTCTTTGTTCACTTACTAGCATGGGCAGGCAGTCCATCCATGACCAGGCCTGCTCTGGAACAACTCCCAGGGGAATCTAGCATTAAGATGCTTCCAGAAATCTCTAGGAAGGCCTTTAAACCTTACTTGCTACATAGTATAGATTCCTTCAGCAAATGCTTACTGCAACTGGCACAGTGCTGAGAACACAACAATTATTGTTCAGAGCAGCATCAGGAGCGGACATTTATTGAGCACTTGCTGCAAACCAGGCGGTATACAAAATGTTTTATATGTCTCATCTTTTTTAAATGTTCACAGTAATCTTATGAGGAAGGTATTGTTATTATCCCCATTGTGCAGATGAGGAAACTGAGTATAAAGTTTAAGTAATTTGAATGTGGTCAGAGCAGCTGGTAGATGGCAAAGCCAGAATTTGAATTCAGATCTGTCTGACTTTAAAGTCTTAGTTTTTAATCACTCTCTTATACTTTGTTCTCAAAGAACTCGTAATCTAATGTGAGACACTGACGTTTAAATAGAGAAGCTGCAAATACGACACGATTTTGCTCTGGCAGCAGATCTGGCAGATGCTTATCTGAGGAAGCGTCCCCATCAGCCTGCTGCAAAAATAGATGTCTGAACCTCCAACCAAAAGGTGAACAGAGAAAGGAGGATGCCATCCTCCATCCTAACAGGTCCAGAGCTACACCAGCCAATCGCTACTCTTCTGGGAGCAGACATCAGTGGAGACAGAATTCAGATCCACAGCCTGTTGTGTACCAGAAGGAAGTCCAACACATACACCACAGGCAAAGCACTGATGAGGAAGGAGGGGGTGCGCTCGGCAGAGTAACAGCTGGCCTCGCTGAGGCAGGCCCACCGCTCTGGAATGCAAGGTCAGCGAGGCCCCAAATATTTGTACTCTATTCCCTCTTAAAATAAACAAGGAAAACTCCTGCCGAGTTACGTACTTCAAGAGACATCAGCATCTGAGTGGCCATGGAAATGAGGAAAAGAAAACATTCCTAGGGAATATTTTGTATGTTAACCCCTCTACCCTAAAATTCAAAGAAAGAACTTTAACTAGAAAAAACATACACAGGTCTAGTCTGACCAGCGGGATGTCTGGAAAATGCTAGAAGACAGCAAGCTATGTGAGCATGTGGCTGCCAACATGGGACTCTGAACCAGGCACACGAGCACTGGTGCTTATGTCCTCCCCAGTCATTTCACTCAGGGTCCACCTTCAAGGTGGATGGAGCCCGGGCCACAGGCGCTAGTGGTGGACCTGAGACTCCTGCATGAGAAGCAGTTGGCTGCAGAGCCCTTCCCTGGCCTTCTGGGCTCTCATCAGAGAGACGGCTGCCTTCCTCTACCACACGCCCACAGAAAACTATAGCTGCTATGAAGAAGAGTAAATACCAGTTGCTGAAAAAAACTGCTGCCAAAACAGGTGTAGGCAAGACAAGTGTCAAACAAAGGTTAGGGGAAAAGGGAAAAATAATTAAAACTCAAGAAGCCTTCTGCATTCATATTATTTCCAAGTATCAAGCTCTTATTCCACTTTTAAGAATGTACTCCACCTAAAAACCAGACAGTATATGTTAAGTGTAGCTTATACAAAAAAAAGATGAGGGAATACTAGTTAATAGTCCATATGCAAAGAAACATCCTTGGCCTAGACCAACAGCTTGGCAAATAAATGCAGAGTTACATATCGTAAATACTGTGAGTCCTCAATTTATCTGTCAGTGAGCCCATCTATTATCTGTCTAACAGTGTAAGATAAAAGAGCTTCTGCACATATTATTAATGCCCCCTGTCTTAGTCATCTAGTGCTGCTGTAACAGAAATACTACAAGCGGATGGCTTTAACAAAGAGAAATTTATTCTCTCACAGTCTAGTAAGCTACGAGTCCAAGTTCAGGGATTCAGCTCCAGGGCAAGGCCTTCTCCCTCTGTCAGCTCTGAAGGAACGACTTGGTCATCAATTTTCCCCTAGTCGAGGAGATTCTCAAGTGCAGAGACCCCAGGCGCAGGGACCCCAGGTCCAAAGGACACACTTGGCTCCCAGCTATGCTTTCTTGGTGATATGAGGTCCCCATGTCTCTCTGCTGGCCTCTCTCTTTTGTATCTCAAGAGAGAATTATTTAAGACACTATCTAATCTTGTAGATCTCATCAATATAACTGCCACTAATCCACCTCATTACGATTTACAACACACAGGGAAATCACATCAGATGACAAAATGGTGGACAATCACACAATACTGGGAATCATGACCTACCCAAGTTGACAGATATTTTGGGGGCATGCAATTCAATCCATGACACGCCCCAAAATACACTTGAATTTCACCCAGGTAGGAACCATGTGTGTTTTGCTCATATAAATATATGTGAAACCATTACATTGATAAATATTACAAAGGAGACTGACTAAAGGACTATCCTATACCATGAAGGCATCTAACCTAGCCAGTGAAGAGCATGAGGAAAGCTTCCCCCAAAAAGCGGTTTTGAGATGAAATTCAAAGTTAACAATAAAAAAAAATTAAGGGGATATTGAGGGCAAGGGTAGAACAGGAGAAGGGATACACATTGAAGGCATAAATAAAAAAAACATAAATACGGCATACAAAAAGGTCCTGTGGCATGAGGAAATTGGAGGAGGGAGAGCGTAGCATGAACAGACAGGAGGACAAATACGGGGTGGGAAGGACAAATATAGGTGTTGAAAATATTGCTCTGGCTACAGAATGGAGGATAGGTGGAAATGGTGTTAGGGGTGCAGTGGCAGGAGACAAGTCTGATAGACATTACAGGAGTCCATGCAAGAGATGATGAAGATGGAGAAATGGACCGATTTGAGAAATCAATAGCACCTAGTGATGAGTTCCACTGGCAAGTGAGGGAAAGATGACACCAGGAATGACACCCAGGTTCCAAATTTGAACAGTGGGACGTTAGGTGGTGCTCTGTACTGAGAGAAAACTGGAAGAGGTTTCCCTGGGGAAAATCGTGAACTCAAGTCATTGAAATAATGAACTTGTGATACTTCTGGGACATGAAGCAGAGATGTCAAGTAGGCAACTGGACGTAACAGTCTGGAGATCCTCCCATGTCCTCTAGGGAGCAAGAAAGCACTAGTAAATTTGTCTTAAAATTGATTTTTCTGTATTCCTTTATCCCTCAGTTTTAAGGATGAAATTAAAAAACATTTTCAACATAATTTCCCCCTTTGGGAAAATTGGATTTCCACACTCAGAAAAATGAAACACGATCCATGCCTCACACCATATACAAAAACAAATTCAGAATGGATTAAGGACCTAAATGTGAAAACTAAAACCATGAAATATTTAGAATAAACTGTAGGGGCAATGCTGTCAGGCCTAGCTTTCAATAATGGGTCATCTAATATAACAACAAAATCACAAACAGCAAAAGACAAAATAAATAAATGGGACCTCATAAAAATTAAAAACTTGTTCATCAAAAAACTTTACCAGAAAGGGAGGTGGGGCCAAAATGGCAGAATAGCCAGACACTTCCTGTGATCCCTCTTACAACAAAGACCAAAAAAAAAACAAGTGAAACGATCATATTTATGACAAGCTAGGAGCCCTAAACATCAAAGGCAAAGTTAGAAACTGGACTGAGCAGCAGGGGGAGGGAGAGATGGTTCAGAAGAGCAGAGGAGTTACCGGACCTGAATTGCCAGGATCCATCAGGCACCATTCCCGGAAGCAGGTACAGCAGGCTGGTGGTAGCATTTGGCCACAGCTTCCTCAGGGAGAGGCAGCCAGCCACACACCCTACTCACACATCTGAAACCAGAGAATAACGGCACTCTTGGCAAAAGCTAAGTACTTGAGTATATTTTACCATGCCCCCCACCCCCAAGCAAGCTTCAGTGGCTGTTGATTTCCCCAGGCCTGAGACAGGCTGTGTTGAATGCCTGGAGCCATCCTCCCAGCCTTGAAGTAGGAATAAATTCACGACTGAGCGAAAAGATAATTTGCCAGCTCCGCTACCCAGGGTAGCTCAGGACAGAAGCAGATCCTGTCCAGGCATAAACACTCCATGGACTTTGAATACCTTTCCCCACTGCACGGACCAGTGTGGGCCTATTTCAGGAGAATAGGCCCTTGTTGGCAGGCTGCACTGTTTCAGCTGTGCAAACAAGTGGGTGTTTGATATTTGACACCACTTTGCCTATTAAATAGGGTCCTTGCCTACCCACATCAGGGGCATAAGGACCGGTAGTTCCACTCAGGTCACCCAGCCACCAGCTACAGGGGTCCAAGGATAATTGGTACCTCCCAGTCCTTACAAATGAAAGCACTGGGTGCCCAAGGTCCTTCTGCAGAACCCATCCACCTATATGCTCTAGGAAACAGGGACGTGCTTTCCTCACAGACATTCAGGGGATGGTTCTTAGCCCCCTGCCTTGTTCAGAGCATGACCCCCAGCTGCAACTAGATACTGGTACCTACACCAATCACCCCCACTCCTTTAAGGCTGTAGGACAGAGCCTGTACCACACGCTTGATGATCAGCTACCTGGAAACCTGAGCTGAATTCATACAAGAAAAGTGAATGGACTCCCAGACTGACAGACCTGATAACAGCTCTAGCCATCTGGGGACAGGACATTAGAGCTCCAAAGATGAAAATAAACAAGCTAGCTCACTCAAGCAACCAATTTGGGCATATGAAAACAAAAAAACAAAGCAAGAAGCTACAATACAGTAAGCAAACAAAAAATAAACTAATACGATAACTTATAGATGGCTCGGAGACAACAGTCAATATCAAGTCACATGAAGAAACAGACCATGATCACCTCAACAAGCTCTCCAAACAAAGAATCAACAGATCTTCTGGATGAAGGTACCTTTATGGAATTACCAGATGCAGAATTCAAAAGATGAATATACAGAACTCTTAAAGACATCAGGAACAAAATTACAAAGGAGATCAGGCAATATGCAGAACAAGCCAAGGAATACACAGATAAAGTACTTGAAGAAATTAAAAAGGTTATTCAAGAACATAATGAAAAATTTAATAAGCTGTGAAAATCCATAGACAGCAATCAGAAATTCAGAAGATTAACAATAAAATTACAAAATTAGACAATTCAATAAAAAGAGGAGCAGAATTAAGCAATTGGAAGGCAGAATTGGTGAGCTTGAAGATAAAGTACTTGGCACCAATATATTTGAAGAAAAATCAGACCTGAGAACTTAAAAAAAAAGAAGAAACATTAAGAATCATGTGGGACTCTATCAAGAGAAGTAACCTACGAGTAATGGAGTACCAGAACAGGGAGGGACAACAGAAAATAAAGAGAGAATTGTTGAAGATTTGTTGGCTGAAAATTTCCCTGCTATCATGAAACATGAGAAGATATCTATCCAAGATGCTCATCAAACTCCACATAAGGTACATGTTAAAAGAAAGTCACCAAGACTTATTACAATCAAACTTGGCAAAACCAAAGATAAAGAGAGAATTTTAAGAGTGGCTAGGGATAAATGAAAATTCATTTATAAAGAAGATTCATTAAGAATAAGCTTGGACTACTTGGTAGAAACCATGCAGGCAAGAAGGCAATGGGATGACTTAGATAAAGCACTGAAGGAAAAAAATTGCCAACCAAGAATCACATATCCAGCAAAACTGTATCTCAAATATGAAGGTGAAATTACATTTCCAGATAAACAGAAGTTTAGGGAATTCGTAAACAACAAACCAAAACTACAAGAAATACTACAGGGAGTGCTTTGGTTAGAAGACCAATAATATCAGGTATCAACCCAAGACCAGAACAATGGACGGAGCAGTCAGGTGTCAACCCAGACAGGAAAATCACAAATATAAATCAAGATAAAAAAAAAAACACAACAGGGAAGTTATTATGTAAACAAATACAACATTAAACCAATAAAGAGGACTAAGAAATGTACTCATAGATCTTTCATACGGAGAGGAAGACAAGGCGATATAAAGAAATAAAAGTTAGGATTAAACTTAGAAAGATAGGGGTAAATATTAAGGTGACCAGGAGACTAACCATCCTACTTATCAAAATAAAATGCAAGAAAAAAAGAGAGACTCAGCAGAAACAAAATTAACAACAACAAATAAAAGGAAAAGACAATACATAAACTACTCGGCACAAAAAATTAAGTAGGAAAAAGAAACTGTCAACAAAACATAAAAAAAGACATCAAAATGACAGCACTAAATTCAAACCTATCTATAATTGCACTGAATGTAAATGGACTAAATGCAACAATAAAGAGACAGAGAGAGTGGTAGAATGGATCAAAAAACATGATCCGCCTATATCCTGACTACAAGAGAAACACCTTAGACTTAGAGACACAAACTAAAACTCAAAGGATGAAAAAATATATATCAAGCAAACAACAATCAAAAAAGAGCAGCAGTGCCAGTATTAATTTCCAACAAAATAAACTTAAAAGTTAAATCCACCACAAAGGACAAGGAAGTACACTATATACTGATTAAAGGGAAAATATACCAGGAGGATATAATCATATTAAATATTTATGCACCCGATGACAGGGTTGCAAGATATACAGAACAAACTGTAACAGCATTGAAAAAAGAGATACACAGCTCCACAATTATACCAGGAGACGTCAACACACCACTTTCAGTGAAGGACAGGACATCCAGAAAGAAGCTCAGTAAAGGCACAGAGAATCTAAATGCCACAATCAACCAACTTGACCTCAAAGACATATACAGAACACTCCACCCAACAGTAACCAAGTATGCTTTCTTTTCTAGTGCACATGGAACATTCTCCAGAATAGACCACGTATTAGGTCATAAAGCAAGCCTTAGCAGAATCCAAAACATGGAAATATTACAAAGTATCTTCTCTGACTATAAGGCCATAAAAGTAGAAATCAATAACAGAAAAAGCAGGGAAAAGAAATCAAACACTTGGAAACTGAACAATAAAAAAAAAAAAAAAAAAACTTTTTTTTTTTTTTTTTGAATACCCCGCTCCAAATCAACTGGGTTATAGAAGGCATTAAGGGTGAAAAAAAGAAATTCATTAAATCCAACGAGAATTAAAACACTTCCCATCAGAACCTTTGGGACACAGTGAAAACAGTACTCAGAGGTCAATTTATATCAATAAATCCACACATACAAAAAGAAGAAATGGCCCAAATCAAAGAATTACCCCTACAACTTGAACAAATAGAAAGAGGGCAACAAAAGAAGCCCTCAGGCACCATAAGAAAGCAAATAAAAAAAATTAGAGCAGAATTAAATGAAATAGAAAACAGAAAAACAATTGAAAGAGTTAACAAGACGAAAAGCTGGCTCTTTGAAAAAAATCAACAAAATTGATAAACCACTGGCCAAACTGACAAAAGAAAAACAGGAGATGAAGCAAATAACCCGAATAAGAAATGAGAGGGGCGATATTACAATAGACCCAACTGAAATTAAAAGAATCGTATCAGATTACTATGAAAAACTAAACTCAAACAAACTTGAAAACATACAAGAAATGGGGGAATTCCTAGAAACACACTACCTACCTAAACTAACACTAACAGAGGTAGAACAACTAAATACACCCGTCACAAAAGAATAGATTGAAAAGGTAATCAAAAAACTCCCAACAAAAAAAAGCCCTGGACCAGATGGCTTCATCGCAGAGTTCCACCAAACATTCAGAGAAGAGACAACACCACTACTACTAAAGGTATTTCAGACCACAGAAAAGGACAGAATACTACCAAATTCATTCTATGATGCCACCATATCCCTGATACCAAAACCAGGTAAAGACTCCACAAAAAAATTACAAACGTATATCCCTCATGAACTTAGATGCAAAAATCCTCAACAAAACTCTAGCCAACAGAATTCAACAACATATCAAAAAAATAATTCACCATGACCAAGTGGGATTCATACCAGGTATGCAGGGATGGTTCAACATTAGAAAAACAATCAATGTAATCCATTATATAAATAAAACAAAAGACAAGAACCACATGATTTTATCAATTGATGCAGAAATGGCATTTGACAAAGTTCAACACTCATTCATGATAAAAACTCTCAGTAAAACAGGAACAGAAGGAAAATTCCTCAACATCATACTCAGAACATAATAAAGGGCATTTATACAAAGCCAACAACCAACATCATCTAAATGGAGAGATTCTGAAAGTATTCCCCTTGAGAACAAGAACCAGACAAGGGTGCCCTTTATCATCACTCTTTTTCAACATTGTGCTGGAGGTCCTAGCCAAAGCAATTAGGCTAGATAAAGAAATAAAGGGCATCCAGATTGGCAAGGAAGAAGTAAAAGTAACTCTATTTGCAGATGACATGATCTTATACACAGAAAACCCTAAAGAATCCTCCAGAAAACTACTGAAACTAATAGAAGAGTTCAGCAGAGTATCAGGATACAAGATAAACATACAAAAATTAGCTGGATTCCTCTACACCAACAAAAAGAACATCGAAGAGGAAATCATCAAATCAATACCATTTACGGTAGTTCTCAAGAAAATGAAATACTTAGGAATAAATCTTACCAGAGACGTAAAAGACCTCTACAAAGAAAACTACAAGACACTACTGCAAGAAACCAAAAGAGACCTACATAAGTGGAAAAACATACCTTGCTCATGGGTAGGAAGACTTAACATTGTAAAAATGTCTATTCTACCAAAAGCCATCTATGGATACAATGCAATTCCTACCCAAATTTAAACGACATTTTTTAATGAGATGGAGAAACAAAATCACAAACTTCATATGGAACAGAAAAAGGCCCCAGATAAATAAACCATTACTGAAAAAGAAGAACAAAGTGGGACGCCTCACTCTACCTGATTTTAGAACCTATTATACCACCACATTAGTCAAAACAGCCTGGTACTGGTACAACAACAGATACATGGACCAATGGAACAGAATTGAGAATCCAGACATAAATCCATCCATATATGAGCAGTTGATATTTGACAAAGGCCCCAAAACAGTTAAATAGGGAAAAGACAGTCTTTTTAACAAATGGTGCTGGCATAACTGGAAATCCATGTGCAAAAAAATGAAACAATACCCATACCTCATACTATGCACAAAAACTAACTCAAAAGGGGTCAAAGACATAAATATAAAATCTAAAATGATAAAGATTATGGAAGAAAAAACAGGGGCAATGCTAGCGGCCCTAATACATGGCATAAATAATATACAAAACATTACTAACAATGTAGAAGAGAAACCAGATAACTAGGAGCTCCTAAAAATCAAACACCTATGCTCATCCAAAGGCTTCACCAAAAGAGTAAAAAAAATCACCTACAGACTGAGAAAAAGTTTTTAGCTATGACATTTCTGATCAGCGCCTGATCTCAAAAATCTACATGATACTGCAAAAACTCAACTACAAAAAGACAAATAACCCAATTAAAAAGTGGGCAAAGGATATGAACAGATACTTCACTAAAGAAGACATTCAGGTAGCTAACAGATGCATGAGGAAATGCTCACTATCATTAGCCATTAGAGAAATGCAAATCAAAATTACAATGAGAGTCCATCTCACTCCTACAAGGCTGGCATTAATCCAAAATACACAAAATAATAAATGTTGGAGAGGTTGTGGAGAGACTGGAACATTTATACACTGCTGGTGGGAATGTCAAATAGTACAACCACTTTGGAAATCAATTTGGCGCTTCCTTAAAAAACTAGAAATAGAATTACCATACGATCCAACAACCCCACTCCTTGGAATATATCCTAGAGAATTAAGAGCCTTCACACGAACAGATATATGTACACCCATGTTCACTGCAGCACTGTTTACAATAGCAAAAAGATGGAAGCAACCAAGGTGCCCACTAACGGTTGAATGGATAAATAAATTATGGTATATTCACACAATGGAATACTACGCATCGATGAAGAACAATGATGAAGCTGTGAAACATTTCATAATATGGAGGAATCTGGAAGACATTATGCTGAGTGAAATTAGTCAGTTGCAAAAGGACAAATATTGTATAAGACCACTATTATGAGAACTGGAGAAATACTTTAAACAGAGAAGAAAATATTCTTTGATGGTTACTAGAGTGGGGACGGAGGGAGGGAGGGAGAGAAAGGGGTTTTCACTAATTAGATAGTAGGTAAGAACTATTTTAGGTGAAGGGAAAGACAAATACACAATACAGAAGAGGTCAGCACAACTGGACTAAACCAAAAGCAAAGAAGTGTCCTGAATAAACCGAACACTTCGAAGGCCAGCGTAGCAGAGGCAGGGGTTTTGGGACCATGGTTTCAGGGGACATCTAAGTCAGCTGGCATAATAAAATCTATTAAGAAAACATCCTGCATCCCACTTTGGAGTGGCATCTGGGCTCTTAAACTCTAGCAAGCAGCCATCTAAGACGCATCAATTGGTCTCAACCCACCTAAAGCAAAGGAGAATGAAGAACACCAAAGACACAAGGTAATTATGAGCCCAAGAGACAGAAGGGGCCACATAAACCTGAGACCAGAAGAACTACATGGTGCCTGGCTACAACTGATGAGTGCCCTGACAGAGAATGCAACAGAGAACCCCTGATGGAGCAGAAGAGTAGTAGGATGCAGACCCCAAATTCTCGTAAAAAGACCAGACTTAATGGTGTGATTGAGACGTAGAACGACCCCAGAGTTCACGGTCCCCAGACCTTCTGTTAGCCCAAGACAGGAACCATTCCAAAAGCCAACTCTTCAGACAGGGATTGGACTGGACAATGGGATAGAAAATGATATTGGTGAGGACTGAGCTTCTTGGATCAAGCAGGCACATGAGACTATGTTGGCATCTCCTGTCTGGAGGGAAGATGAGAGGGCAGAGGGGGTCAGAAGCTGGCTAAATGGACACGAAAAGAGAAACTGGAATGAAGGACTGTGCTGCCTCATTGAGGGGAGAGCAATTAGGAGTATACAGCAACGTGTATATTAATTTTTGTAGGAGAGACTGGCTTGATGTAAACTTACACTTAAAGAACGACAAAAATTAAAAAAAAAAAAGACTGACTATGCTTTCCAACTTAAAAAAAAAAAAAAAGAAGAGCCATGACACAAAGAGACATAATGCACACCCATGTTCATTTCAGCTTTATTCACAATACCAAAAGATGGAAACAACTTAAGCGCCCATCGACAGATGAATGGATACACAAACTGTGGTACGCACACACAGTGGGATACTACGCAATGATAAAGAATAATGATCAATCTGTGAAACATTTCATAACATTTGCTTGTGGATATTTCTACATACATAATTGTAGATGCTGCATGTATAATATAGGCAATGGTACACACAAGGGCCACAGTCATGGAAATTTCTTAGATATAACCAAACATCTCATAGGACAAGTTTCCTAGGCTCAAAGGCAAAGGACGACTACAGGCTCAGGGAACATCTACATCAATTGGCACAATAGAGTTCAGAAAGACAATGTTCTGCATCCTACTCTGGTGAGTAGTGTCTGGGGTCTTAAAAGCTTGCAAGTGGCCATCTAAGACAAAATTATTGGTCTCTTCCCGTCAGGAGCAAAGAAGAGTGAAGAAAACCAAAGAATCAAAGGAGAATATAGTCCAAAAGACTAACGGACCACATGTGCCACAGTGTACGTGGCTCTGAGACCAGAAGAACTAGATGGTGCCTGGCTATCACTACTGACAGCTCTGACTGGGTTCACAACACAGGGTCCCAGGCAGAGTGAGAAAAAAATGTAGAACAAAATATCAAATTCACAAAAAAGACCAGACTTACCAGTCTGGTACCCCGCAGACTATGGCCCTAAAACACCCTTCTGGCCTTAAACTGAAGCTATCCCAGAAACCACTTTTCAGCTAAGCAATAGACAGGTCCATAAAATAAACAATAACAACCAAAGGGAACATGCTCCTTAGAACAATCAATTATACAACATCAGAAGGACAACATTTGCCTAAAAACAAAGATGAGACAGCAGGAAGGGGCAGAAAATGCTGATGAAAGGAAACAAGGAATCCAGGGTGGAAAAGAGGAGAGTGCTGACACATCATGGGAATGCAACCAACGTCATGAACACTTTATATACAAACTATCGAATGGGAAACTAATTTGCTGTGTAAACTTTCATCTAAAGCACAGTAAAAAAGAAACTTTTCACTGTGCTTTAAGTGAAAGTTTACAGCTCAGGTTAGTTTCTCATGCAAAAATTTATACATACATTGTTATGTGACCCTAGTTGCTATCCCTATAATGTATCAGCACACTCTTCCTTCCTGCCCTGGATCTTCCATGTCCATTCAACCAGCTCCTGTTCTGCTTCCTCATCGCGCCTCCAAACAGGAGCTGCCCATTTAGTCTCATGTATTTACTTGAACTAAGAAGCGCATTCTTCATGAGTATCATTTTATGCCTTATAGTGCAGTCTAATCTTTGTCTGAAGACTTGGTTTCGGGAACGGTTTTAGTTCTGGGTTAACAAAGAGTTCAGGGGTCATGTCTTCTGGGGTTCCTCCAGTCTCAATCAGATCATTAAGTCTTGTCTTTTTACTAGAATTCAAGCTCTGCACCACACTTTTCTCCTACTGTCAGGGACTCTATGTTGTGTTCCCTGTCAGGGTGGTCATTGGTGGTAGCTGGGCACCATTCAGTTCTTTGGTCTCAGGCTGATGGAGTCTCTGGTTTATGCGGCCCTTTTTGTCACTTGGGCTAATGTTTTCCTTGTGTCTTTGGTGTTCTTCATTCTCCTTTGCTCCAGGTGCATTGGGACCAATTGATGCATCTTAGATGGCTGCTTGCTAGCTTTTATACCCCAGATCCCATTCACCAAAGTGGGATGCAGAACATTTTCTTAATAAACTTTGTTATGCCAATAGACCTAGAAGTTGCCTGACACCATGGTCCCCAGATCCCCGCCCCTGCTACTCTGTCCCTTGAAGTATTTGGTTACATTCAGGAAACTTTTTAGCTTTTCATTTAGTTCAGTTGGGTAATACACAATAAAAAATGTTTTTAAAAACAAAATTAATGAGTGTAATTTACAAGTTAAATAAATAAAAGAAAAAAGATTATTTAACCTTTATAATAGGAGTTCCTGAGTTTTGCAAATGGTTAGGCCACTCGGCTGCTAACTGAAAGGTTGAAGGTTCGAATCTACTCAGAGGCGCCTCATAAGAAACACCTGATAATCTGCTTTCAAAATCAGTCATTGAAAACCTTATGGAGCACAATTCTACTCTGACACACATGGGATCGCAATGAGTCGGAGTCAGCAGCAACTGCTTGGTAATAATAAAATTACAAGTTAAAACAATGAAACACCGAATTTCACCAAGAAATTAGCATCTTTCAATTGCTGTCTAATATTGGGGGGGGGGGGTCACACAGCTTAATTAGAGGGTTTGTATGCGCAGCTTGGCTATGTTTACCAAAAGCTTTAAAAATATGCATACTCTTTGATCCAGCAGATCCACTTCTATGACTTTATCCCTGGACAGTCATCTAGGATGTGGGCAAAAAGGTATCTAAGCTCAATACATGGAAGGTCAGCCCAACTGGACTGGACTAAAAGCAAAGAGGTTTCCGGGATAAAATGAATGCTTCAAAGGTCAGCGGAGCAGGCGGGGGGGTCTGGGGAACATGGTTTGAGGGGACTTCTAAGTCAATTGGCAAAATAATTCTATTATGAAAACATTCTGCATCCCACTTTGAAATGTGGCGTCTGGGTCCTAAATGCTAACAAGCGGCCATCTAAGATGCATCAATTGGTCTCAACCCACCTGGAGCAAAGGAAAATGAAGAGCACCAAGGTCACACGACAACTAAGAAGAACCCAAGAGACAGAGTGGGCCACATGAACCAGAGACCTACATCCTCCTGAGATCAGAAGAACTAGTTGGTGCCCGGCCACAATCGATGACTGCCCTGTCAGGGAGCACAACAGAGAACTCCTGAGGGAGCAGGAGATCAGTGGGATGCAGAGCCCAAATTCTCATAAAAAGACCATACTTAATGGTCTGACTGCGACTAGAGGAATCCCGGCGGCCATGCTCCCCAGACCTTCTGTTGGCACAGGACAGGAACCATCCCCGAAGACAACTCATCAGACATGAAAGGGACTGGTCAGTGGGGGGGGGAGAGAGATGCTGATGAAGAGTGAGCTAATTAAATCAGGTGGACACTTGAGAGTGTGTTGGCAACTCTTGACTGGAGGGGGGATGGGAAGATAGAGAGAGAGGGAAGCTGGCAAAATTGTCACGAAACGAGAGACTGAAAGGGCTGACTCAATAGGGGGAGAGCAAGTGGGAGAAGGTAGTAAGATGTATGTAAACTTACATGTGACAGACTGATTGGATTTGTAAATGTTCACTTGAAGCTTAATAAAAGTTAATTAAAAAAAAAAGGTATCTAAGTAATGCTTTTATTTACTAATGGAAAAAAGAACTGCATACTGGCCTCATTGTTCACCAAATATGCCAAGCACCTCAGAACCTGTTATTGCTCCCTTGGCCTGGCACCCTCTCCCTCCAGATATCTGCATGGCCCGCTCTCTCACATAGTTAAATAGGTCAATATATAGAGACTGTCTTAGTT